>NC_059328.1:215930544-216232294 GCF_018350155.1 Leopardus geoffroyi | reverse complement strand
GCCTCCGGGCCGCTCCAGGGCCGGCTGAACGGGGACCCCCGAACCCGCTCCCCGAGGCAGGCTGTGCGGCCCGGGCTCGGAGGCTGGGGGTTCCGGGAGCCTGGAGCTATTTTCATCCGATGCGTCAGCCGGCCCGGGAGGAAGAGTCGGCCCCGGGCCCATTGTCTGCGCGCGGCGAGGGAGGGGGACGCGGAGGGCGATTTCGAACGCTCGGAAGGCGCGAAAGCGGCGCGCGGGGCGGGGAGGTGCTCGGCGGTCCGGGGGCGGCGGGGGGCGGGGCCCGAGGGGCGGGGCCGGGGGCGGGGCCGGGCGCCCTCCCGCCGCTGCAGGCTGGCGGCGGCGGCGGCGGCGGCGGCGCGGGGACTGCGGGGGACAGCCAGGCAGCCGCGCGGGTAGCGACGCCCGGGGAAGCCCGCGCCCCGCCTGCGCCTCCGAGGCGCGCCCGGGAGCGGGAGCGGCCCCGCGGCCCTCCCAAGGCAGAGGCGAGCGCCGGGAGCCCGGAGCCCGGAGCCCGGAGCCCGGAGCGGGCGGGCAGGCGGAGAGCCGGGCAGCGGCCGGAGCGCGGGGGCGCGGCCGGAGGCAGCCGCAGAGCGAGCCGGGGCCGGGGGGAGGGCGCCAGGCGCGAGCCCCCCCCTGCGCGGCCGCCGCGGAGGCGGCTTCGCGGAAGACAAAAGCCCGCCGGAGAGACGCGATGCCCGGCCGGCGGGGGCCCGGGGACCGCGGCGTCTGAGCGCGCCGAGCCGAGCGCCCCCCCGGGGGGGCCGCCGAGGCCGGGCCGGTGCCCGCGGCGGAGGGCGACAGGGGCTGGCCCAGGTGCTCCCGGCCGCTTCGGGCCCCGTAGCTGCTCGGGGGGCGGCGCCCTCCCGCCGCAGCCGCAGTGGCCGGCGCCGCAGCCAGGAGCCATGGGCAACATCTCCTCCAACATCTCGGCCTTCCAGTCCCTGCACATCGTCATGCTGGGCTTGGACTCGGCCGGCAAGACCACGGTGCTGTACCGGCTCAAGTTCAACGAGTTCGTGAACACGGTGCCCACCATCGGCTTCAACACCGAGAAGATCAAGCTGAGCAACGGCACGGCCAAGGGTATCAGCTGCCACTTCTGGGACGTCGGCGGCCAGGAGAAGCTGCGGCCGCTCTGGAAGTCCTACAGCCGCTGCACGGACGGCATCATCTACGTGGTGGACTCGGTGGACGTAGACCGGCTGGAGGAGGCCAAGACGGAGCTGCACAAGGTCACCAAGTTCGCCGAGAACCAGGGCACGCCGCTGCTGGTCATCGCCAACAAGCAGGACCTGCCCAAGTCGCTGCCGGTGGCCGAGATCGAGAAGCAGCTGGCGCTGCACGAGCTCATCCCGGCCACCACCTACCACGTCCAGCCGGCGTGCGCCATCATCGGCGAGGGCCTCACCGAGGGCATGGACAAGCTCTATGAGATGATTCTGAAACGCAGGAAGTCCCTCAAGCAGAAGAAGAAGCGGTAATGCGCCCGGCTGTGTTCGGGAGCGAGCCGGGGGCGAGCGGGGAGCGAGCCGGGGGCGAGCGAGGGAGCGAGCAAGTCAGGGATGGATGGATGGATGGATGGATGGATGGATGGATGGATGAACGAAGGAGCATCCGCGCCCGCGAACAAAGACCGAGAACCAAAGCTATGCTTCGAATTTTTAAAACGGAGTCTGTGCACCCAGACGCAGGACTAGTGACTTAACCTGGGTGTGTATACCGAGTTGCCAGCCTGCCCTCGATCGGCCCCCACCCCCAGCTCAGGGGACCTTTTGTCTGAACGCCAGAGCTACTAATGGGTGGGGGGCGCTGGGGAGTGGACGCGCCTGGCCTGCTGTCCGCCCCTCCCGGCCCAGGTGGAAAACTCCGCTGTCAGAGACAAAAGCGATCTCTTCCGCCTCCCGCCACAAGTTGGGCTGCCCCGCCCTCACTGGGGCTCCCACCTGTGAGTCACCTGAGGTATGCGGCTCCCAGAACCCTGGGAGCACCTATCTGGGGGGCAGGTTGGCAGTGGGAGGTGCTGGGGGGGAACGGCCTCCCCCTGCGTTCGTGGGCTCGGGAAGCCGGATAGTTTTATGTCACAGGGCAGGCCCCTGTTGAAATTTCATTTGTCCTGCTCTGGGCCCAAACGAGGTGGTGGTGATTTGGGCCATCAGAGGACTGCCTGGAACAATACAGCAGCCCGAGAGCGTGGGGCGCCGCGCTGGCCTTGGCCAGGGGGATGGCCACAAAGCTGCCCCTTTCCTGGTGCTTTTATGGTGGCTACGGAAGACCAGTTCGGTTGAGAACTGCTTTTCAGCCTGGAATCAGACATCTTCCAGATGGTTTGGACCCTGTCCATGTGTAGGTCATTATCACACAAAGAGACCAATAAAAATTAAAAAAAAAAAAAAAAAAAAAACTGTTGGAGGTGGTGGCAAATGATATATTTACTGTTTGCAGGATAGTTAAAGGTTTTTAAAGGGTAAGGCTCTTCTTGGCGTAAATGCTGGATGGGGTGTGTGTGTAGATACAGGGACCTCCCTCTGTCCTGTGTAATCGGCATAAATACCTAGACCCATATGTGTGGAATCTTAAAAAATCTCTTAGCCTCCTGATTGGTTTGTATGAGCACACCAGCCGCAGATGTGTGCTGAATTGCAAGATGGTTTTTTGCAAGGCCGTCTCTTGTAATACGAACAGCTTGATGATGGGTTTTGGTTTTCAGACATGTTTTTAAGAAATTCTACAAATGAATACTCACCTTAGAAATATTCACCTTAGGAAAAGAAAAAAAAAAAAAAAAGACTCCGCTCTGCCCTTTTAGATCCTTTTACGCTGCAAGTGGGGACGTGTTCAAATTTCTAATTTGGTTCATCGTGGCCTATCTGGTTTGAAGCATTTCATTAAAAATGTCTCGTTAGAGTATTTGATGTCATGCGCCAAAAAAATAAAACCCCACCTTGTTGCAAAAGCCGACCTCGTTGCATGGATTTTAAAAGCAAAGGAAAAGCACAAGGAATGAGGTCCTTCCCAATCCATTCTTGTGGGAACTGGCCTGCTAGGCAAATGCAAACAATGAGTGCTTGAGATCAAAGAAAGCGTGTGATGTAATGATCACCTGTACTCAGGCACTTCGCGGTTTACTTGAAAGAGGCTTTGGAAAAATAGATAAAGCGAAAGAAGAAGAAATACATATTTTTAATAATGTGATTTAAAAATCCTTTATAATCAGGACTGAGTCTTAGTTTGCAGAAGCTGTCATTTACCCTGAGACACAGTATCAAAAAGGGAAACTTCTACTTACCGTTTGGTTTTAATTTCCTCTTCAAATTCATGTTCACAGGTAGAATTTTGCATATGCACACACACACACACACACACACACACACACACACACCCCACTGTGAGGAATTTCTTTACGAAGGAGGCCTATATAGCAACGGGGCATGATCATGCTTGAGCATGTGAGGTCGTCAGATTATATACCCATGCCTCTTGTCCATTACACTCAGAAAGTTAATTTAAGAACCAGAGGTGGTCCTGCCTTCCTGCTTGAAACCCAATTCTTACAGGAAACCTTTTAAAAGAGGAAACCTAGCAGGCCCATCATCTTCCTTTTATCTTTGGTCGGTGTATTTGGTACCTCCCCAAGGCTGGTATTTTTGTAGCAACTCAGTAGAGAAAATAGAGCTAAGCACTGTCAAAGCCTGCAGGATTTCGGTTTACGTATCGACAGCGTAGTCACTGATTTCTAAATGGGCTGGTCCCATCATCTGAAGATTCTGTATAGAGTTATTAAAAAAAAAAAAAAAATTCCCATCCTCCTTTATTTTCTTCACATGTAACAATTTCTTATGCACTTTGACATTTTGGTAGGGCCACGCTATTGAGAGAATAATATATTTATTTTGTGACATTGAAGATGCCAAATGCTGTAACCACCTCGTGCTAACCATCCTTAGGTTCAAGATACCTGTTCAAGTCCCGTCATGCTTTACAAACGAAGCGAAATGACTTTGGTTTTTGCATTATCGATACTTAGGGGTGCAGTCAACTGTTAGCAAATTGTGCGGTCAAGTAAGGCCCCTGTGGTGTATCAACCAATAGTTAAGAGTCTCCGTTGATCTCTGTGGTGTTTGACCTAATAAGAGCCCGCTTTTGTCTCTGACCAAACAGAGGAAGCACGCATCAAGTTACCTTGGTGTGGCCTTGGGTGGGGGGAGTCCCCTCCAATATGGCATCAGTGATCTATTATGCCTCCTGCCCCTTTGAAGAATGAATGGGTTTCACACGGAGGAAGTTGGCCTCCCCACGTGAGCTTTCGAAAGGTTCTCCCCTAGACACAAGGAGGCCGGTTTTATTTCAAGCCGATTCTCTTCACAGATTCTCTGTCATGGTGTTGGGACTGTCGTCTCCTGGTTTCGGTTTTCCTTTCTGCTGCTGTAATTCTCTGTCCTGAACGTCCTCTTCTGGTCCTGTTCCCTTTTATATGCATATATGATGCTGTGAACAGAAATAAATTATTTATACAATCAAACGTTTGGGGAAGTTGTCTGGATGGTTTTTCAAGTTGCCCTTCTTTATTCCTGGGCCTTCTTTGGGGAGTGACCTGGCTCACCAGACGGCCTCTGGGGCCCGCCTGGGGCTGGATCAGGTGTCAGTTTTTCTGGCTTCCGTGTCCAGCTCTGTCCTGAGCAGAGGACTGTGAGGGCTGGACTGCATCATACACCTGCGCCTGTCCCCCTACGCCTGTCGCCCTACGGGGTGCCTGTCCCTGGTCCTCCCAGATCCTTCAGTGCCTCGCCTGTCCTCGGCCTCTCAGTTTATTAAAAAAGGTCATGATTTGGGGCGCCTGGCTGGCTCGGTCGGTAGAGCGTGTGACTTTTGATCTCAGGGTCGTGAGTTCAAGCCCCACGCTGGGCATAGAGCCTACCTAAACAAACAAAACAAGGTCATGATTGTTAATCATTTCAAGAATACCATGGGATTGTGTAAAATTGGAAGTCGCTATGTGCTAATGTAACATGAATCGTCACAAAGCTGCTCGGCGCCTAGACCTCCTCTGCTCCGATCTGGGCTGAACCCAGAAGACATCCAGGACTTTGAGTCCTCTGCCGTAGAAGGTGCAGTGAAACCATCGTGTTTTGTACCTGTTGTTGGGGAAAGGCCCGCTTTCTTTCTTTCTTTCTTTTTTTTTTAACATGTATTTATTCTTGAGAGACAGAGCACAGGCAGGGGAGGGGCAGAGAAAGAGGAGACACAGAATCTGACACAGAGCCCGACGCCGGGCTCGAACTCACAAACTGCGAGATCATGACCTGAGCCGAGTCGGACGCTCAACCCACTGGGCCACCCAAGCGCCCCCCCCCCAAAAAAAAAGACCCACTTTCTGAAGAAAAAGCAATTGGGGCTGACTCCGCAGCATTCTGACAGGGTCAATGCAGCCACACTCGTGAGGGCGCTCAGCAGATACCAGGCCACAAAAGCAAGGGCCCCTTGGGTCTTAGCTCCGGAGGCAAAAGGATCCAGTTTCAAATTTCAACTCCAGCGCTTAGGGCCTCCATCATTTTCCTCTCCATTTCTTAGCCTCTTGAGCCTCGATCTCCCCATCTGTAAAATGGGGTCATAGTGCATGCTGGGGAGGATAAAACACAATCATAACTCAGCTCCAGTGCTCAGTCAGCAGCCCCAGCTTTGATCACGGGTCGCTAGCAACACGTGGAAAGCACCGTAATTCCACCCGACCACAAGCATTTAAGTCAGCTTGCTGCAATCTGCCTTTCACCCACACTTCTTGGTGCCCTTACGCTCTGGAACCTAGCCTGCACCCCAGGCCCAGGCAAGAGTGGAGTCCAGGAAGCGTCTGTGGACCATCCCGGGCGTGTGGTCTCCCCTTCCAGAGCTCTGTGAGGCTGGGTGAGGGGCCAGACGGAGCTGTGTGGACCACTGGGTCCGCTGCTCCCACGGCCCATCTCACCAGGCTATGAGCCCCCCGACAGGGTAAGGCCTGGCTCCAAGACAGCCAGTGCGGAAAACCACCTTGAGCAGGGAGTGAGTACTCCCTAATTATCGGCTGCATGACTGCATTCTCGTTGATTAGTTTTCGTGGTAAATTTTAAACCTACGTACATTAGATGCATATAAACTTACATACGTTATACAAAATAATTATTTCCCGTGAAATGTTCGAATTAAGGTGAAAACAGACAAACTGTGAATATCGTTCTTCAAGATCACGGTCATGAGATGAATCACTGCTGTGACTTTGCAGAAGGAGGTTGAAACTTGTACACAGGGTGGAAACAGGTATGAGCCTAGGGGTTTTTCTTAAAAGAGGAGCGAGGCTTGATTTTATCGTCCCTGTTGCTATAGAAGCTAATGTTTAGGAGCCAGATAACATCAGAAAGGCCACAGATGCGGGGCGCCTGGGTGGCTCAGTCGGTTAAGCCTCCAACTTCGGCTCAGGTCATGACCTCGAAGTGTGTGAGTTCGAGCCCCGCGTTGGGCTCAGTGCTGACAACTCAGAGCCTGGAGCCTGCTTCGGATTCTGTGTCCCCCTCTCTGTCTATCCCTCCCCCACTTGTGCTGCCTCTCTCTCTCAAAAATAAACAGACATTAAACTTTTAAAAAAGAAAGGGCACAGATGTCATTTTTAAGTCCTGACACCTGAAAAATTCTTGAAAACCTATTTAGGGATCAGTGCTCTCCAGATGAGTAAAAATACTAGAAACCGAAAGAAGACAAAACCTCAGCCCTTATTTTGTGGGGCCAGCCTTCATCCAACGGTACCAGCTGAGACTTGGTACCTGGGCAGTGTTGTTCACTTGATGTTTTCCAGGAAAGTCACCACAAACCGCCCCCTTCTGTACCCTCCTGCACCCTCCTGAGCCCCTGCACGCTCCTGCACCCCTGCACCCTCCTGCCAGGGGGGATCCTATCTGCCCTGTGTCCAGAACTCACGCCCGCCACCATCGACACACCAGAACAGAAGCCCAGAGCCTCGCCTTCCCTCCTTAGCAGGATCCAAGGTCCAGGAAAATCCAAACCCTCTGGTACCACGTTCCTTTCGTGAAGAATTTTCTTTCCAGTATTTCCTTCAGGAGACTGTTTGTGTCCAGGGCAATGCCCCACCCCCCCCACTCCACACAGCCCCCGGAAGGGTGGACGTGGGGTATCAGTGCTCCTGCTTTGGGGTGCAATCTTGACAGCCAGCTCTCTACCGGGGTCCCTCAGCAACGGTAAGAGGCTGAAGACCCCGGCCCCACCCATGCCTCGTGGTGTTTACAGAGATAAAGTGACGAAAGAGAGGCGAGCACAGGGCACAGGGCAGGTCCAGAAGCCTGCAGGTCAGCACAGCACGCCTGGACTGTGGCCCCTTCTCTGCTGGGCCGGCTCTGGATTGCAGGGACATCCTGTTCCCCTTGCTGTTAGGGACGAGCTCAACCCCCCGCCCCCCACCCTGTGTCTCCTCTGTGTTTTCACTGATGAGAACATCCAAAGCCGACTTCCAGGAGGAAAGCGTCTCTCCTCGCGAGATTCTGGGATGTAGAACCTTTAGTGCAAGAGTCCATTAAGTTACTCTTGGGGAAAATGAGCCTCCGTACCTCTGTCACTTTCAGGCTTCTGCTTCTAATGGCCACGCACGACTGTTCCCTCCTTACACACTAACTCCCCGTGCAATTAATTTCAGCTGCCCGTGTCTCACGAAAGCTAAAACGATTTCAATGCATTATTTAAAAGTCATCATGGTAAGTAATGACAACCGCACCGGCTCCTTTCGTAAATATACTTCGGAGGCTGCTATTCTGCAGATGAACTTTCGCATGGCTGTGTCATTTGCAGTGCGCTCGGATGCCGCGTCCATCACGTAAAAAAAAAAAATGCTGTTGAAAATAATATCTGCAGGGGCGCCTGGGTGGCTCAGTCGGTTAATCATCCGACCTGAGTTCAGGACACGATGGTGAGTTCGAGCCCCATGTGAGGCTGTCTGCTGTCAGCACAGGGCCTGCTTCCGATCCTCTGTCCCCGCCCCCATCTCTCGCCGCCCCTCCCCCGCTCAAAGATAAATAAACAGCAAAAAAATAATAATAATAATGTCTGCAAATAATCGTGACACCTGTTATGCTGGGGACGCTCCCCCAGGTGGGTGTGCCGGGAAGACTTGGAACGTGATTCTTGTCCTTTCCGTTTGACCAAACGGAAAGTCATGAATTCAACCAAGTTCACGTTTTCCATGCCACTCCAGCCTGGGAATAAAAGCATGGCAGGCACTCTGTCTCAGAGCCTGCCATCAGAAGACGCCCAGTGCCCCCCTCGATCTCCCTCTCTTGCTCTTTCTGAGATTTCCTTGGGAGGCGAGCTGATACGACTGTGCCAACTGCTCTGCTTCCTCCCCCCCTTCCACCCCGTCCCCCCCCACCCCCGACTGCTTGCGGAAGTGAGCTTCTGGAAGCTGGGCTCAGCATGGCAGCCGCAGCGGCTGGCGCCCGTCCTGCTGACCCCCGTCGTGGCGCCCCATTCTCAATGGCCATCAGATACTTGGTGACATGGCTCCCCCATCCCCTTCTCACCGCACGCTGGTTCTCTCTCCCAGCGTGGACCCCCCCCACCCCCGAACCTCAAAGTGCTGGGAAATCTGCCTTGGAATCCGTTTGCTGCCACAGAGTGAGGGATTTCTTGCAGAAGTTTTGAATAATGGCCACCTCTCCCGGAAATTCACTCCGGGCCTCAATTCTGCTCCGCTTGCTTCCGTCTGAGCAAGTCACTGGGACGACGGAACGAGGGGCTGGAGAGTCGGAATGAGGCGAAATCCTCTGAGGCAGACACCGTGGGTTACCCACACACGAATCCGTGCCTCTGTCCACCTTTCTTGCAGGCAGAACCCCACTTTTACTTGGGGGTGCCCTCTGCCCGGAGACTATGTGCTCAGGGAAAGTGACTCTACACTCAGCTTAAGGGGAGATTGGTCTGAGCCACAAAATTAATCAATTCTCCTGGCCCGGGGTTTGTTTAGGGAAGGGTCCTGAGCCCCAAGGGAAGGGTTTCCCGGAGAGGAATAAATGGATGGGCTTTGGAAGATCTTCCTTATGTTTTAACGTTGGACCATACACAGCTCTCCTTTGCTGCTTCTGAATTTCAGTGAATGAAGATGTGATGGCTGGAGTGGCTGCAGCCACCTTGACACCATGTTGAGAGCCCACTCACCCACTGAGGACAGCAGGAGGGAAGTATGAAGGGTCTCAGATGACACCGTGGAGCTGCTGACATACCCAACCCCGGCACCACCTGACCTCAGGACTTGCAGAAAATGACATGCCCTTTACTTGGGGTTTCGGCTACTTGTGGCTAAAACCTCTCAGCTGATAAGTTGCCTCGGACACCACCCCCGCCCCTTCATTGTACAAAACACGTAGGGCTCCCCACCAGAGCTGACGTGTGAGGGAAACCATCAACCACCCCGTGCCAACAGATCACAGGCAGATCGAGACCCGCCTCGGTTGGCCCCGGCTGGGGGGACAGAAGGACTAACGTCTCGGCTCCTGGTTTAACAATTACCACCGGGGAGGTCAGGACATTCTGGCCAGGAGGGTGAGGCACACCTCGAGGGTAATTCCAAGTAAGCAGCTGAGAACGCCATTAACGGTGAAGCCCTTTACCAGCACTCCTTTTCTGAAAAGAAATGATTAAGATGGTATTACTTGCGACCATTCACGGAGCGTTTGTTTTATGCTGAGCTATGAATCACGCGCTTGACAGACTCACGTCATGTAATCCTCTCTGAAAGGCCATGAGGTAGATGGGTTCATCCTGCCGGTGCTGATGTGGACCTTCACGACACAGGCAGACAAACAGATGGGTAGACAGACAGACAGTCACAAGAACAATCACGGAGCACTTACGGGGCGCCGAGCGCTGGGCTGAATGCACGGGGTAGACATCTGGTCTGTGCCTCATGATAAACGTCGAGGGATAGGGACGATGTTTGTCACAGGCTTGGAAACCGTCGGGCAGTCTGACTTCGGAACCAGCCCCCCTACCCTGGGGCAGCCCTTCACAGCCTGGAACCGGGACCGGGCACAGGGAGAATGTTCCAGAAGAGCTGTGAAGTCAATGAGCTTGAAATGAAGGCAGGGTCCGCACGGTCGCAGCGCAGAGACATGGCCTGAGAGCACCCCAAACCAGTGCCTCCCCCACCCCACCCCCACCCATCTGGGGTCCGCTTTTCTAGTAAGTTCCCCATGATGCCATTGCTGCTGTTCCCTGAATGTCGAAGCGTCAAAGCCATGCACTCCAAAGCAACTGCCCAACCTTGGCCTGGTGTCACGCCCGCGCCCCAGCAGGCTCGTGCCTGAGCTACGCTACTGACCTACCTCTGGAGCCGTGGCTCTCCACGGCTTCCAGAAAACAATGGTAGTGTCCTGAGACACCTTTGCTTGTCACAACTAAGAAGGTGGGGCACAGGACAGCCCACAACAGAGGACAGTCTGGCCCAGAACACCCGTAGTGTCTAAGCAGAGGACCCCCTCCTCTATGGCCTTCATACTGGCGGCTCCCTTTCCCTAGAACACCTTCCCCCGGGGCAGCATCCTGGCCGTATCTCTCCCCAACTTCCCGTCTTTCTGCCCACACCTTCCCATTTTCATTAAAACCCCCTTCCTACTCTCTCTGCCCTTGCCTGCATCACTCTGCCCCATGACATACTTTGTATTTTATTCCCACGGACATAAAATGAACTTATGCTCAATTATGTATTGATTGTCTGTCTCCCCCCTGTGTATGAGTTTCCTGTTGCCACTGTAACAAGTTACCCCAGACTCAGTGGCTTAAAACAACGCAAATGTGTTCTCTTACAGTTCTCAAATCACAAGTCCTAAAATCAAGGTGTCAGGAAAGGCTGCGTTCTTTCTGGAGGGTCTAGGGGAGAATCTGTCCCTTGCCTCGTCCAGCTTCTGGTGCCTACCTGGACGCCTTCACTCGGGGCCACTTTCATTGCCAAAGTCGGCAGCACAGCGTCTTCAAAATTGTTTTCAATGCTTATTTATTTTTGCAAGAGAGAGACCGAAAGAGAGAGAGAGAGAGAGAGCATACAGGGGAGCAGCAGAGAGAGGGAGATAGAGAATCTCAGGCAGTCAGTCTCCTGTGCTGTCAGTGCAGAAGTAGACTCGGGGCTCGATCTCACGAACAGCGAGATCACGACTTGAGCCGAAATCAAGTTGGAAGCCCCACCAACCGAGTCACCCAGGTGCCCCAGTGTCTTAAAAAAATTTTTGTAATTTTTTAAATGTTTATTTATATTTGAGAGAGAGACAGAGTGCGAGCAGGGGAGGGGCAGAGAATATTTATATTTGAGAGAGAGAGAGATGTGAGCAGGGGAGGGGCCAAGAGAGAGTGGGACACAGAATTGGAAGCAGGCTCCAGGCTCCGAGCTGTCAGCACAGAGCCCGGCACGGGGCTCGAACTCACGAACCGTGAGATCACGACCTGAGCCAAAGTCGGACGCTTAACCGACTGAGCCACCCAGGCGCCCATTAAAAATTTTTAATGGATCGCTTCTTGGCCTTTTGGCTAAGATCAAGTGTAAAAATTTTTAATGGGAAAAAAAAAAAAAACTGTAAAGCTTATTATCGAACAAGTAATTGGTATCATCCTCAAGGATCCTTATTAACACAGTTCCATGCAGCTTGATGAAAATGATAGATTATATCAGTTTGTAGAAAAGTGCTGTTCTTTGACCGCTGCATTTGAACAGTCACGGAAAATGATGTCCCGAGTATATTTCATTAAGTTGTTAACGAGCTTCTGTTATCCGCCTTAATTGCCACAGCTCGGCTCCCAAGTGCTAAAACCACATTTGAGGTGTCCTTTGGTAAAACGCGAGGGTAGAGCAGGTCTGGGAGAGCAGAACCAGCCCGATCTGTTGACCAAGAATTTCTAACATTTCTTCCTTCATTTCTCAGGCCTCAGGTTTTCACACCATCGGGAACAGGACGGATGCCATGTTGCTGTTCTTTACTGCAACCGGTTAGCGTCACGGTAAACTCAGGGCTCTTGTCCTAACTTCAGGCTATTGGCCGAATGAAAGCGTTTGAGGGGCGCCTGGGTGGCTCAGGCGGTCGAGCGGCCAGCTCCAGGTTTTGGCTCAGCTCATGAGCTCACAGTTCGTGAGCTCGAGCCCCGAGCCTGGCTTCTCACTGACGGCGTGGAGCCTGCTTGGGATTCCACCTCTCTGCCCCTCCCCCTGTACATGAGGTCCCTCCCCGCCACCATACATGAACACACTATACTCTCCTAACTCACGTTATCATTCAGCCAGGGACTCAAGAGCCGTAAAAAGGACGCTGACCCTTGGGTTTCTGAGTGGTTCTTCTCCACCGTGCACGGAGACTTTTGTAGCTCGATCTTTCTAATGACCGTAGCCTAAAGATTTTAACTTAAGTCTTGTCTGCTTGGGACCCCTGTAACATGTGATCCGCGCCATTCAAGTTAGATATTTATCTACCGTTCTTGTTGTTCTGGAATTAACACATTCTATAGCTCACTGCTTCCCACCCTGCGGCGTGCACAGAACTCACCCGGGGAACTTGTTAAAACACAATCGCACGTGGGGCAGCTGGGTGGCGCGGTCGGTTAAGCGTCCGACTCTCGATCTCGGCTCAGATCACGATCTCGAAGTTCACGAGCTCGAGGCCCCGTGTTGGGCCCTGCGCTGAGGGTGTGGAGTCTGCTTGGTTGGGATTTTCCTCTCTCCTTCTCTCTCTGCCCCTCCCCCACTTGTGCGCGTGCTCTCTCCCTCTCTCTCAAAAAATAAATACACTTCAAAATTTTAAGGAGAAGAATACGATCTCACTTGTTAGATCTGGGCGGGACCCAAACTTTGGCGCTTCAGCAAGCTTCCTGGTGGCGTTGGTGCTGCTCCTCTGGGGACACACCGTGAGCAGCAAGGAACAAAGCCACTGTTCCCACCTCAGTGACGCCTGATATGCCGCTCTTCCACTCGTGGCCGAGGGAGCCAGTGTGGATGGCGAACAACAGAGGACGGTGCGCAATCGCGCCGGGAGAGAACCCCAAAGACGCGCGCGTCTGCGTGAAGTGAATAATGTCACCGCGTCTGCCCACCCACGGTGGCCAGAAGGGTAGCGCCACGCCAGCCGGTCGCTGGTGTCGCCCACGTTGTCCGGGAGACACGATGCATGGCCTGCAGCTCAACCTGTCACATTTCTAGGACACCCCATCTGGAGCCACGACCTTCCCGGGGTCCGAGAGGTCCCGTGTCCTTTACAGAACCTTGTGATAATTGACCAGACGTCGCGTAGCCGCTGGTTGCGTAGCTGTGGGCGCGGCAACGTCTCAGGAGCAGCTGACAGCTCATGCCTCCTCCCTACTGCACACCCCCTCCTGGCTCCTTCCGGTGCCACTGAGGCCGCGGCTCCGTGCCCCTGCACACTCAGTGCCCTCGGATTGGGGTGGGGCCACGGCACTGATGCTGTCCGCGAACCTGAGTGAAAAGGGGGCGGTCCCGGGAGGATGTCCCTTCTCCGAAACCTTCACTCCCCTCTCCGAGACTGAAACAGGGATTCCAGGATCACGGAGGGGCTGATGGGAACAGCCTGGAAAACCGAGTCACCTCTTCCACAAGAGTCCAGCCGCCCAACCAGCAGCACCTGTGACGTGAGCCAGACAGGAACCTGTCTTACGCCGCTGAGATCTCAGAGTCTATTTACTGAACCCAAAGCTCCGCGTGGCAGCCCCCCGCCACCCCACCCTCAACTGCTGCAACATGCGACAAGCAGCTGGTTATTAGGAGAGCTGGTGACCGTGCACCTGCCCCTGTAAAATGCCCTCTGGTTTTCCGGAGTTGGTTCTCAGGGATCTCGTTCGACCACCTTCTTAGTTTTCAGTCTCTGTAACAGCCTCTGCCTGTTGGCACCCCAGGTCCTCCCAGGCACCCTTAATCTTTTGCTATCAAGGGCAATGCCTCTCAAAGGTCAGCATTAGGTGAGCCCCAGGTTTATTTAAATCTCAGGTTTCCCTGGAGGGCCCGTATAATTACACCCCAGCCTCAAAATGACTGCAAGATTAAAGAGAGGGCTGGGTGTCCGTGGGCAGTAAACGCTGGTCTCGGGCGGTGTATTAGCTTTTCTTTGGCTGCCGTAACAAATTACCACAAACTGGGGGTGCTTGCAACCACAGCTGTTTATTCTCCTACAGCAATAGAGGTCAGAGCTCTGAAATCAAGGTGTCGTCAAGGTTGGTTCCTTCTGGAAGGTCTGCAGGAGAATCTGCCCCACTCCTCTCTCTGAGCTTCTGGCAGCTTCCAGGAACCCATGCGTTCCCGCACTTGTAATGGATGCCTTCAGTCTCTGCCCCTGATGTCACCTGGCCTTCTCATCTGTGCGTCTCCTCCCCGTCTCTTCCCGTATAAGGACCCTTGTCGCTGCAATTAGGGTCCACCCCAATCGGGATGGGATCTCCTGTTAGTCTGAACTTGGTTCTTGAATAGAGCAGTTTTTCCTGAGTTCCATCTAGAGGATCGCCTTGACCAGGGGCCCCCGTTACTACAAAACTGGCGTCCCTGCCTCTCACCGTCTTGGTCACCTGTGGTCACCGAGGTGAAGCTGCACGGCCCTTCAGAAAGGTCAAGGGTCCTTAAGAGAAAGCTTCCTTACAGCTCCTGGTGCTGCTAACGTAAAGAGAGCAACAACGGGGTAAGAACCTGGTTGAGGCACGGGCTCCAGATTACCGAGGAGGCCACAGATAGATGCTCCCGGGCCAAACTCAGGTCCGTGCCGTTCCCCGTGTGCGTCGCGGCCATCGGCACCAAGAGATTCCTCCCAACCCGTGGGTCTGGCAGGTTGGTAAAGCCCAGGCAGTCAT
Organism: Leopardus geoffroyi; assembly: GCF_018350155.1. Taxonomy (NCBI): domain Eukaryota; kingdom Metazoa; phylum Chordata; class Mammalia; order Carnivora; family Felidae; genus Leopardus; species Leopardus geoffroyi. The sequence goes on along the minus strand of NC_059328.1, from coordinate 216,217,438 downwards.
GGCACCATGTTGACCCCACACCAGGTTTCCTGCTCAAAACTCCATTCTCGTGAAACCCGCACCAATATTGTCATCCCGACCCACCACGTAACCGTTTGCCACAGATTCTGCTAGACCGCCATCCCGTGCGGGGCCAACAGGACCATTTTCACTGTGGAACTCCCAGCAACGACTTCCCCTGTGGGACGGCCATCTGAAGGGAGAGGGAGGTGTATCAAGCCGCCTAGCCTGAATGGCGGGATCCTGACTCGTGTGTGTGATCAGAGCTGCTCCGGACAGAACCGAGCACGCCAAGAGCGGACGTGTTCGCAAATGCGTGATCGTAAGTTGGGTGTCAGAGAATGATGCGCACCATAGGGCGATACTGGAGTGGATTAGCCCAAGGAACCCTCCCGCGCTATGATTCCCCACCCCTGCACCCACACGAAGACCCATCGAGTCAGCTCTCCGGCTCGGCTGGCCAGCCTATCGCCTTTGTTTTTAGCTTAGGCCGTAACCCTGCTTACGCTTAAGTTTTGAGACGCAATGAGGAAAGTACCCCCAATGGTGTTACCAGGGTAATTTCTGTCTTCGTGTGTAGCGCGGGATTCCTCAAATCTTTAACCCATCAGTTATGGGTCCTGATTCCAGACTAGAGTGTAATCAATACTTACTTATTAGGGCAAGTGTCTACCCGCAGCTTGCTGAGCCTGGCAAGTAAAATATTTATGACCTAACAAGCCAGTTTTAACTATTCTCTATCATTACTTTACTACAGCCGACCATCAACGGCTCCAATCCAAAGTTGACTTGTTTTGAGCCCAGCCTGCAGAATCTGCATTCCAATAAGTCTGACGGGACTTCGAACCTAGGAATCAAAATTCACACGCAACGATACATGTTCTCTACCACTTGGTCATTTTTAACTGTCCTGGGTAAGTGTCGGGGCACCTGGGAGGCTCAGGTGGTTAAGCGTCTGACTTTGGCTCATGATCTCACCGTCTGTGAGCTCGAGCCCCGCATTGGGCTCCGTGCTGGCAGCTCAGAGATTCTGTGTCTCCCTCGCTCTCTGCCCCTCCCCCCACTCGCAATCTGTTTCCCTTTCAAAAATAAATAAATACTAAAAAAAATTTTTTCAAGTGCAATATGTAATACGAATTTCTTCAACATCTACCTGGGCCCAGGAATCAGCTCCAGTGCTGAGGGGGCCAGGCCGATGCGTGGACAGTGTTTGTCCCTGAAGGAACCCTTTATGTAGACAGACTCTCAGCACAGCCCCTCAGGGTGACCCGAGCTCTGTTCATGCCCCATTGGGGCCCTGGCCACATGTCGCAGAGGGTGTCGTCTGTGCCTCCCTCCTCCTCCAGCCTGGAATCTCTCTTGTCCTTGCAACCTTCATACTCAGCTCACGGCGGGGCCAAGAGGAGGCATTTGACTCCATTTCGGTGCACTCAGGTGAAGTTCAGAATCACGGGAGGGCCATCAGTGGCTCAGGGCCAGCCCCCGGGTCTTCCCCGTCCCTGGCTTTCCCAACAGCATCAATAGCTCTGGGGTGCCCTTGGGCCCCCCCACATTCCACCCACAACACCGACCATCACAGAGAGATTGTGGCTTCTGTGCCCGTCTCTCGCGGAGCTGCTAGGGGGCCGCTGCCAGAGGTGTGCCCGGGGCCAAGAAGGCGCATTATCTCCTACTGCCACCAGTGTGGGTCGTGGAGCGAATCCACCAAGAGGAGGCATGCCTCTGGGGCGGGGAGGGGAAGTGAACTTCCCATCAGGAGGGCCGGATGCAGGGACCACTGGGGCTGCACGGTGGGGTTCCCTAAGCTCCTGGGGTGCAGACAGCAGAGCGATGGTTTCCTCCTGGAGGGCGCCCCACGGGCCTTCCAACAGGCGCGTTCCCTCCCTGGCGAGGCTGGGGACATGCGCGCAGGCACACTGTTGCCCAGAGAGCTCTCTTTCCTTCCTGCCTCAATGCCCATCCCTCCCTCCCTCCCTCTAGCAGCCTTGCCCTCCTGACCCGGCTGACCGCTCAGGCCTCGTCGCGTGCCCTCGTGACGTGGGGCGCTCAGCACTCGGCTGCAGCGTCCTGTCACCCGTGGGATCGCACTCTCTCTGGGCAGGCTCCGAAAGGCTTGGAAAGCGTCTGCTTCATCCCCTTAGCCTCACAAATGTGCCTAATGCCCACCGACACCTGTGCCGTGATGAACGAACTCCCTCGGGTCACAGGTGAGGAAACCGAGGCAGAGCAAAAGATAAAGTGCCCGCTCTTGGGCCGCACGGCCAGGGAAGCAGTGAGTAGCCAGCCTCACATCTGCGGGCTCTAGACACCACACGAATTTTCACCCCTTGTCCTGTTTAGCCCTCACACCGACCTGGATGGAGGCGGGTCATGGTCGTCCTCCATGGACAGCTGAGGAAACTGAGGCTCAGAGGAGGTGACAGTCGCTGCTGGCGTCCCACCAGCTCCCCCTGGCCCATCAGGAGCCACCTGCCGATAGGGGACGGCTCCCTGTGCCTCCCGTCTCGGGGATCCCCCTGGCCATGAGAGCAGGCTCAGCCGGGCCTCCAAGCTCTGAGGGTCAGCCTCGAGGAATCACGGGCATCCTTGCCTGTCATCGGGACCGTCGTCTTCCCAGTCTTCCCACAGTCACGACCCGCTCATAGCGCACGCCCTCCAGCTCGCCTCCCTGACAAGTGTCCCCGCTCCCTCACAGTGCCTCCTGGGATCACTTCCAAATCAAGCTCCCTGCACCCACAAGCCTGGGAACCCAAATGAGCACGGAGGGAGAGGCACCATCATTTGCCCAAGACCGTACAAGGGAGCAAGTGGTGACTCCAGAATGTGGATCTGGCACCTTCTTCACCCATGGTGCCACACCAGCGCCTGCCACCTGGCTGCAGGCCACTGCTGGCCGCCAGAATAGTGGCCCCCAAAGATGTCCCCGCCCTAGTCCCGGGAGCCTGTGACTATGCTAGGGTAGGTGGGAAAGGGTGGCACTAAAGTTACTAATCCACAGTTCTGACATGGGTGGCTGTCTTGCTTAGACCATCCAAGCGACGCGACGTCCCCACGAGGGGCCTTATAAGTGGAAGAGGGAGGCGGAACAGGGGCACGGGGACAAGAGGACCCCGGTCGACTGACACAGAGAGGGGCAGCGGGTTGGAGCTGAAGATGGGGGAAGGGGTCATGATCAAAGAAGGCGGGTGCCCCCCCCCGTGCTGGAAAAGGTAAGGAAAGAGGCTCCCCCGGCCCCCGGAGCCTCCAGGAAGGACCCCAGCGCCGCCAGCACCTTGATTCCAGCCCGCTGAGGACTTCTGACGCACGAACCGTAAAATAATAGACTTGCATTACGTTAAGCCACTATAGCCTTGGTGATTCGTTAACAGCGGCAACAGGAAACGAATACAACCCCTTAAAGAAGGTCGCACCCCATGCCCGGCGGTGCTTTGTGGACAAGGCTGGGGTTTATTTTCATTATCGTGACTTGCGCATCAACTACACTGCGGAAGATCTTGCCAGGGTCGGCGGCACGGGGTGGGTGGCCCACTTTTGTCCTGAAAGCATACGCCTTGCACTTGAAAACATTTTTGAGCCGGGCTCGTGCGGCCCTTTGCCGAGCGCGGCAGAGGAGAGCTGCACGCGATTCCCCGAGGGCCGAATTCGCCAGAATCTGGGCCGATGAATTTCGGTGTGTCGCTTCCGCCTGCTCTGCGCATGCTCCGAGAAACCGCGGAGCCGTCGCTGTGGCCAAGCGCGTGGCCAAGACGCGCGTAAGTAGTAAGGTTGGAGGATGGCGCCCGCCTGTGCCTCCCGCCAACCTTTGGGGTGCGGTAAACAATTATGACCAGGGGCGAGACAAAGCAAGAGACGACCCATCAAGGAACAGATTTTTAATAACGCTTAACAAGGATTTTTCCTAGAGGACAGTGGCTAATGTGAGCATGTGGTTATCTAATCATCCGGGGACGCCGAAAGTGACACTTTTGAGCAGTCAGCTTCAGAAATTCAATCCGAATGGCGGACACCTCCCTTACCCAGGGAAACTTAAGGAAGCTAAGAATCGGAGCCCCGAGGTGACCTTGGGAGCATCTTCCCCGGGGAAGACAACTGGGTGTCGTATCCAGGCCCATTGGTTTTATGAAGCTGAGAGAAATGATAATGAATTGAATGCCCCTCTCTGAGCTCCTCCCGGGAGGAGGGGGCATCACAACCGGTTAGAAGAAAGTGTCGTTGGGGGAACGGGATGGAAGAGAACCTAAAGGAAGGAAAGGAAGATTCTCACGGGGCTGGGATGCCCCATTCCATTCAATTAAATGGAAAGAGCACCCACCATATTTCAGACTCCGCTCTTGGTATTTGAGATAAAAGGATGAACGGGGGCACAGACACCCATGTCCTGGCATCTCGGAAGAGGCTAGAGACTGAAAACCAAAGAAATTACAAGACAATGTCCTAAGCGCAGCCTCTGAGAATGGACAGAGGGGAGAGCTGAGCTCAGCGGATGGCATTGTTAGATCAGGTATCCTGGAGGGCTCCCCGAAGGAGGTGCTGTTGGAGTTGCTCGCCAGAAGAAACTGCCGGTCCATGGCTGTACCTGGCTAGCCTCCCCATCTCTCGTCATGTGTATGTCCTCTCCGTGGGCAATCTGCTTCCCTTTCATTCTGTCTGGGTCACTAGGCAAGTGTAGGGTTATCAGGTGATCTGTCACTAAAGGTTCTGTGGCCGCCTTAGGCACCCAAGGTGATGTCTGTGCAGGTGTCAGAGTGGGTAGAACCAGGCAGTGGTCTCACAATAGACCAGAAGGACCAATCAGAACAGCGACTCTGCAGAGGCAGAGACCAGAGCAGGTGGCTGTGGGGGAAAGGGCCCGCTGAAGCAAAGCTCCATGGTCCGTGTGAAGGACACGGGCACGAGAAGGGATTCAGCCACTGGGCTGTGGACAAGGTCTTGTGTGAGGCCACACCCCTCTGACTCAAGTTCTTGTCTACCGGGGCCCTAGTGACATCACAGTCTGTCCTGGTCAGCTGGGCTGCCAGAACAAAATGCCACAGACCAGCGGGGGTTAAGCAACAGAAATTGATTCCTCACAGTTCTGGAAGCTGGAAGTCGTAGATCAGGGTACCAGCAAGGTTGAATTCTGGGGAGAGCCCTCTTCCTGGCTTACAGGTGTGTCCCCTGTGTCCCCACATAGTGGAGAGAGAGATTGCCAGCTTTCTGGTGTCTCTTTTTTTGTTATTATAATTTTTAAATGTTATATATTTTTTTATTTATTTTTGGGAGACACACACACACACACACACACGCACACAGAATCCAAAGCAGACTCCTCTCTGCCAGCCCAGAGGCCAACGTGGGGCTCGAACTCAAGCCGCTCAACTGACTGAGCCACCCAGGCCCCCATCTGGTGTCTCTTCTTAGAAGGGCACTAATCCCCATCATGAAGGCTCCACCCTCGTGACCTCATCTGAACCTAATTACCTCCTGAAGTTCCCATCCCCAGTACCATCACGTGAGGCTTAGGGTTTCCACATATGAACTTGAGGCGACAGGATTCAGTCCACACCATGGTGCACGGTGGCCAAGGCCAAGGGCTGAAATCACACACGTTCTAATCCCCAACTCTGGATAAGAGGTGAGATCCTGGGCTTGTCTGTGAAGGTGGCTAGCAGAAAGAAACTCGGGCCTTGTCAGCATCCTTCCATGCTCCAAGGGGCACAGCATGTGCTTGGAGGACCTGCTGGCAGCCAGGACTGGGCCCCCTGCGGTCGATGTGCTGGAGTCAGTGTTCTGATCTTAGCCCTACAGGCTCTGGAACATCATCTCTTTAAGGACCCAGAATGGATCGAAACCTTGATGCCAGTGGACTGGTTTGTAAGAAGGACCACAGCTGTCGACTGGGTTTGGAAACACCTCTCAGCCAGACCAGTGAACTCCCTGGGGTGTGGTTTAGGGAGCTCGCGCGTGACCGAAGCGAGGCGCTCTCCCGGACGCGTCCTTCGGAAATGTTAGTCCCTCTTTGAAGGCAATGACTTCTTCCCGGCTTATCCCTCAAGGCCATTATGTGTCTCCTCTGACCCACCAGTGTTGATTTTAAAATTTAACTCTAAAATGGGAAAATTTGGTTTCCAATGTCTACAGGAGCCCGGGAGGGGAATCCAGCCCTTGGCTCGGCTCTCACGTGTGCACCCATATACGAGGCAGAGGGGCTCATATGGCTGCTGTTCCCGTGAGAAAATTTAAAATCACCGTTAAAGATTATGCCTCGTAACGAACAGCTTTAAATCTGTTTGTTTTTAAAGAAATAGAAAGCTCAAACCTTGAGTTTCCTAAAAGGTGGATTTTCCTTTAAAATCTGGTAAGAGTTGGGGGTTTCTGAACAAGCTGGAAACATAATGAAAAGCAATGAAAAAGAAAGCTCGTGTGTGTGTGTGTGTGTGTGTGTGTGCACGTCTGTGCAAGTGCTTGCGTGTGCATGTGTGCTTGTGTGTGTGTGTGCTTGGATGCGTGTGTGTGTGTGTTTCAGCAATATTGGTAAGTTGCAAGTTCATTACCCTCCTAGCTGGCACTTGAAGGGCACTTACGATGACTCATTTCAACTCTGCAGGAATGTAGCCTGATCTCATAAGAGTGACCTTTCTTGAAGCTGAAATTGCTAAGGTTTTTTTTTCCCCCTTCATATTTTATAACTAGAGGGTTCCCAGACCATCAGTCCCTTACGTGAGGGTTTTTTTCAGTGGTGGTTCCAGCAAATTCTGCAGATGAAGAAGACCTGAATCAGAAGGAGCAAGGAGCTGAGCTTTGAGCTTAGCTGCCCTAACTCAGTATCTGCACTCTGTGAGACTTGCCCTCCCTCCCCCAGTTCCTTCTAGAAAGGCCACCCCAGCCATAGAAAGGGTCCCACTGCGGGGGCCCGGCACCGGCAGATGGTGCCCGTGGACGCAGCCATAAAGCCTGGAGAGTCCGTGCGGAGGTGCGGGCTGGCTGGGGCCGTGTGCGGGAGCTGTGGAACAGGCTCGTGGTGATGAACCAACTCCCAGAGGAACTCAGCCAGTTAAAGGGAAAAAGAAGGTCTAAGGGAACGTGGGATGCACGGAGGCTCACACTTGTGGGTAAATAAGCCAATCAAGTTTCCCAAGTCTTTGATGATGTTTTGCGGAGCCCAGAACACTTCGACGTGGCCGGGCTTTGTGAGGGAAGAAGGGTCCCAACGTGGCTGGATGGCTCCGCCGACGAGTGGCCTCCGTGAGCCGTGGTCGGGGCCTTGGCGTACTTACCTCCTCGTCCTGCCGCCTGGGTTTAGCGTGTTCTGTGGGTGGGTTAGTAAATGGTGAATGAATGACCCAGGACGAGCCAACTAGAGTCTTGTGCTTGCAAACTCCTGTGCATCTGTAATGCAAAGAGCGGAAAGTGAAGCAGCGGACAGCCAGATCGTAGTCTAGACCTCGTAACTCGCGTTTTTGTACGGAACTTAACTACGTTCTCTCCCACTATGTCTTTCTGCAAGGGTCACCGTACCAAGTGACGAGGTCAAGGCAAGAATCCCCCTCAGTTCTATAAATGAGAAACTCAGGTGTTTCCCCATGGTTACCACCCTAGAAAATACTGGAGCCGGTTCCCGACCTCCCACACAATTCTTCGTCCACTGCTCTCAGCTGCAAAGCCGCTGTAGCAAACTCAGATCTGATTCTCGCTGGGGCACTCTCTCCTCAAAACAGTAGTTCATGAGCAGACTGTACTTGAGAAGTTCCTCTGAATGCCAGAAAGGAGCAAACAGCCCACTGTAGAATTTATTTTCCCTAATCTGCGCTAATACGGCGTCTATTTGTGCACGTTTATTGTGATTACTGACTTATTTGTATTAATTTTTTAATTAATAGAGTAGGCTCTACACCCAGTGTGGGGTTTGAACTCACCACCCCGAGATCAAGAGTCCCACGTTCTCCCCACTGGCTCTCTTCTCATCCATCTTGGGACCCCACATCTTAGCTAATTACCTTCGTGAAGATTTTATTTCCAAAGAAGGTCACATTCTGAGGTTCTAGGTAGACATGAATTCTGGGGGGACATTATTCAACCCAGTACAATGCTGAATAATTGGATAGTTTCTTAAAGGGGGTTTAGTTAATTAGTTTATTTATTATTATTTTTGTTGGTGGTGGTAATCTCTATGTCCAATGTGGTCTTGAACTCATGCCCCCAAGGTCAGGAGTCACACGCTCTACTGACTGAGCCAGCCAGACACCCCTGGGTAATTTTTAAATAACAGTTGTAATGAAACTAGAAGATAAAAGGGAGGTTAAGTCACACATTAGGAGCAAAAGCTTCACTGAATCATTCTTCGTTCTGTCCTCAATTGAGACTACCCTTCATGGTTCTAGCGTTGCTTTTTCCAATCTGCTTGTTCTCTTTTCATTGCGTATTATTCTTCATAAAAGTTTTTTTTTAATTTTTTAATGTTTTATTTATTTTTGAGAGAGAGACAGAAGGTGAGCAGCAGAGAGGCAGAGAGAGAGGGAGACACAGAATCCGAAGCAGGCTCCAGGCTCTGAGCTGTCAGCACAGAGCCCGACACGGGGCTCGAACCCACGAGCCGTGAGATCATGACCCGAGCCAAAGTCGGATGCTCAACCAACTGAGCCACCCAGGTGCCCCTCTTGGTAAGATTTTCTATTCCTTCTTTAAAAATGCTTTCGTAACTTTGACATACTCATTTTTTGTGGGATCTTTTTTTCAGATGATTCTATTATGTCAGGGTCTTGCATTGCTTCCGGTGGTATTATCAATGCAAGATCAGTTTATATGTTGCAAGTTCAACTAAGGATTGCTACACTACATAAATAATATCAACTCAGACTTCTCCCCCCACCCCCCTGCTTTTCAGAGCCCTGGACAGGGGCACGTTGGTTGGTGCGTGGAGTTATTTTAAATTCTCTTCGTTAAGAGGGCTGAGTTTCAAGAATCTCCACTTTCGGCAGAGGTCTGAGTTCTAACTTCTGCGAAGACCTCATCTTCTGTCCTCACCAGGTGCGAACAGAGAACAAAAGCTGTCTCAGTGTATTTCTGGGCCAATTAACTCCCTCAGTGACTGCAGCCGCGAATCACACTAGATTGATCTGATTTGGGTTCCCTCTTTGTTTCTAGCATCCGAGGGCCTCTCTTTCTTGTTAACTCCATTACGTATCTGAAATAAACTGTGTCATATTTTATCTCACATTTTTAGATCTCCGTAGCCGGAGGCATTTCGCATTAGCGGACTCCTTCAAGTAGCCAATACCGGAAGCCCAGTCTCTGGGGTTTGTTAAAATCAAGTTAACTAGCACTCCTGGATGTTGGCTCACTGTCAGAGGTGGACCCAGTGTCAATCATGCAGACAAGGTCCTGTTTAATCATAGTTTGTGGGCCAGCGTAGGGTCCTCCCTTAGCTCAGTGGATCCCTCAAAACATGGTTCCAGTATTGAAATAATTGCATGTCATTCTGTTTCTGCTATTTTCTCTCCCCGTGGATTGCCGGGAAGCCTGAGGAGGAATCTCATAGACATTAGATGGATATTTGGGATAGTCAGAGTATGGTTGATTTAAGTCAAAGTCTGAGAAATTGGGAGACATGAAAACGAGACCGTCCTGAGCAGTCCAGGAGTCAGGTGGCTGACCTGCCCCTACCCCTGCCCCTAAACCCATAACCGCTTCGAACAGGAGGTCAGACTGTCGGCCCACCTCTGCCACTAACTGGGTAACACGTCCCTCTCAGAGTTTCTCAACTACAAGATAAGAACACTGGACGAAGTGCCTTACAAGCTCCTGGTAGCTCTTGAGTCATTGGTAAAGGTTCGGGGGCGGGAAAGCTGGGGGTAGAGGTCACTGCCGTTCGGAAGCCATGCAGAGGCTCTGCTGGGCTTAACTTGCCAAGGAACCGGAGGGGCCGGGCTTATTCCAGGTCCTGACACCAGGGCGATGCCCTTCCTCCTCCTGACCTTGGCCTTTGCCTCCTTCCCTTGCAGCTCTTGGGGGTTCATCTACCCCCTTGGGGTTTCTATGTCTTCTTTTGTATGGAATACACCTGCTCTCCCTTTTTCTCAGTCCTGACTGTCTTCTCTCCATTCTTGTCCTCTGTCTCCTCCTGGGCTCTTTCTGGCGGCTGTCCACTCACTACATTAGCAGAGACATTAGAATTCCATGTCTACACGGAATTCGCCGCAATGCTACCGAAGCTCCCTCCAGCCCCCCTACTGCCCTGTCTTTGATGATAACACCATGTTTACTGAGCACTTGAACTGATCCGACCTCTTCAGTGTCCAAGTCCTAACCCCTTGTGCCATGTCTCCTATGCAAGTTGCATGTATTCAACGAGTCGTTTTGGAGTGAAGCCAGGCGCTGTACTGGACACGAGGATTAAATAAAGAATAAAGAAGGCAGACCCCTGAGGCTTGGAGTAGAAAAGAAGCAGGAAAGCAAGACAATCATGGCTTGTGGTTCGTGATAAGTGCTCCGAAGAAAATGAGTCGGGAGACAAGGTAGTGAATGGTGGGGTGGAGAGGGCTGAGAGCTGAGCCAGGGGCTCCAGCAGAAAGCAGGGATTTGAGGAGGCGAGTCTGGTGACCTTTCGGCCTGTGAGTCCCTCTGTATGTGTGGAGGTCCAGGAAGAGCCTGAAGGAAAGTGGCCACGAGGAGTCCGTGCCAGACGGCCCTTCTCCCTCCCTATCCTCAGTCCCTTCTCAGAATCTGTTCTAGAACCATCCAACAGCCAGTATCTCTCTACCAGATTTTGGTTTATTTATTTATTTTGAGAGAGACAGAGCACACACTCGGGCGATCAGAGGAGGGGCAGAAAGAGAGGAAGAGAGAGAATCCCAAGCAGGCTCCGTGCTGTCAGTGCAGAGACCCATGCAGGGCTCACACTCACGAACCATGAGATCGTGACCTGAGCCGAAATCCAAAGTCGGCCGCTTAACTGACTGAGCCACCCAGGCATCCCTGGGTTTGAATTTTAAAACTTTGAGTCAAATTTCCCATTCTTTCCCTTTGGAACAGACACTTTTGTCCCCAGAAAGATGAAAAACAGTACAAAAGCGACACCAATGAGCAGTCTGCTTACTTTTCAGTGTCCCACCCCTCACCCTCACCTTTGTGTACCGGGGATGAGAAACAGGACTCAGCAAGAAGTATCCAAAGACCTTTCTCCTTGGCTCCTGGTCTAGGATGTTGAGCCAAGATGCAACAATGAACTCAACACCCAGGATACTCAAGTCCATGCAAAGGGCTCATGGGGCCACAAGGGAAACCAGCATAAGGCAGCGACACTGCACTCTAGGAAGCTACCAGAATTCAGTGTATTTCAAGAAAAGAGCATGAGCTCATTCAAGGATTTCAAAGCCATCTCCCCTGCAAGCTCTTAGGAGGTCAACCTGACACAGGGACAACCAGGACTCCGCCATCTTGCTGTCGACTGCACCGTGGTCCCCTCGGAATTGCTGATAAGATGAGGCTACCCCATGGTTGGTATCTTCTATGGGAAGTGAGCAAGACCCTGGAGCTGGTGTGGGTCAACCCATCACCAGTTCCCTGGTTTGGCCATGAACATGAGTGCTGAAATGACATAAAGAGGAAGGAAGTTAGAACCATGGGGCTCAGGGCCCATGAGATCGCTGGATCATCCACAGGACTGCTACGTGGGGACTCTTGTTGAGGAAAAGAAGGCTGTGAGCTGTAAGGCCATAAGGGCCCAGCGGTTAGACAACGTGAAGGCACCAACACATTTTGGGAGACGGCGGCACCACGAGGTAAAGCCAGCCCCCCACCCCCGCCTCTCCCCACCCCACATCACACAGGGCATTTCAATCCACGTGGGGAGAAATACATTTGTTGTTTTGTTCACCCCCCAAGAAGAGCCTACGTAATTAAGAGGCTCACTCTCGGGAATTTCTGTATCGATGAGTTTGTGAAATGTTGCCGCAAAGCCAAGGAGCATGATAAATCAGACGGGAGGGAACCGTGAGCTTGTCAGAGAGAAGCGTACGTGGTGATCAGATGGCAACCTGGCCTTTCATCTTTCAGTTCTATTCAGATCTTCGGGAAGTACAAATCAACTAGAGAAATTTAAAAAATGTATATGTGTATATGCATAAGAAAGGCAAAAGTATAGATCCTCTGAAGTATGATCTTTTGTTCTCCCTATTTTTACAATTATATTTATGAAACATAAAACCAGACCAAGTGTTTTTAGTGTTGTTTGTTTGTTTTTCAAAATACAAGTAAACATCAGGGTATGAAGAAAGAATTTCAACAGACTGCTTTTCCATTCCTTTACCCAAGAGTGCCCAATTCTCTCTTTGCCTGGGAAAGAAAGGACATTAGGCCATCGTGTCCTCTCTGGGGATATTTGAAGTGTCTGCAGATTTTCTTTCCTGAGGCTTATAAATCACCCTGCCTCACCCAGGCTTAAATCTCCACCCCTCCTCCTCAGTGGTGATGCTGCCTACCCTCCCCGTTCTGCGTTGAAGATCAAAATGGCCCCATCCTTCAAGCCTCTGGCACGCAAGTTCACAGAGGTTCAGGCTAAAGACTCATTCTGAGACACAGAGATGGTAATCTCTACTTACCCGACCTACTGGCTGTTGTTGAGAAAGACGTTGAGCCAACCAAGTGATTTTTAGTGCAAAGTTCCTCTTCGTTCTTTGTCGCCGAAGGGCTCCTTTCCTTGGTTTTAGGATGCTTAAGGGGAAGTGTGGGAGCTCCTCCTGTGGGAGCTCAAGCCAGGCAGTGGGATGTCACTGGAGGGTCTGTCACTGCAGCTGGGCCATGTTTGCAAGATGAAAAGGCTGTCACAGTCCCCAGCCTTGAGTCCTCAACATGCTCTTACAATGACTCATCGGTTACACAGAGTTCTTATCTTCGGACTGTGGGTCCCAAGCTTTGCCCCACTTTTCCGTGGGGGTGTTCCTGGGTCCTGGACTGCTATTCACAACCTTACACACTTGCTCGGCTGGGCCTCTGGAACAGTACTCGCTTGACAGGGTCGTTGCTGTTAAACCGACATTTAAAAGGGATGAGCAAGGGGTCCTGTGGGCACACATTCCTGAAATGCCATATTGACAAAAGCAGACCTGTTTCTCTGACGAGAGACTTTATTCAGGACCCTTTTCTTTTGCTCACCTCTTTTCTGATCCCCAGTGGAACTCTGCCACGGCTCTTCCCAAAAGCACTTGGCCCTGACCCCGTCTGCTTCCCGGGAAGTCTTATGAGATCTATGTCTTTTGCTGTAATCTGGGAGGTCTGCTTTCGGGGGTCCACGGGTCAGATAATCAACAAAAAGCCGAGGCCGTGGTGTGTCGGGTGTCAATCCACTCAAAAATATCATTGCTCACATGTGTTTTGTACTAAGTCTTTGCAACCTGGCAACAGGTTTATATTTTAGAGAACGCCTCGGTCACGAGCAGCCACATTTCTGATGCTCGGCGGCCACCTGCGGCCAGTGGCCAGGGTGGGGCCAGATGACTCCGATAAAAAGGCAGTCAGGTCTGGGCCCTCAGGAGGGAGAGACCACAGAGGGCTTGGTGACCTTTCCCTGAAGCACAAGAAAAGATTCCAGAGGCTCTGGCCCCCCACCCCCCTTCCCCCCTAATCCTGTTCTACTACTTTTCCTCGGCAGGCTAAAGCTTCTTCTGCAGCTGCCACTGAGGTGGAGGACGCATTACTGTCCCAGCTAAAGCAAACAGCAGCGGTCGCTTTGGTTTCTAATCGTGACCACCTCCGATTGACAGCCGGGCCGAGACTTCAGCTGAGAAAGAAAACAAACACGTGAGAGGAAAGAAAGAAGCAGGACTTTGAGTCGGGCTTATCTTCAGGACACATTCAATTGAGGGGAGAAGCTCCCTCCTTTTTTTTTTTTTTTAAGCAAAGAAAGGTCAGCTGTTAATCATCTTGGGAAACGTGAAAGCCAATGTGGTAAAACTATGACATGTTTTAATGGGCAAAAAAATAGCTGACATAGACTCTACAGGCCAGAAAAAATAAAAGAAGAAGAAGAAGACGATGACGACGACGAAGAAGAAGAAGACGACAACGACGACGAAGAAGAAGAAGAAGAAGAAGACGACGACGACGAAGAAGAAGAAGAAGAAGAAGAAGGAGAAGAAGAAGACACGACGAAGAAGAAGAAGAAGAAAAAGAAGAAGAAGATGACGAAGAAGAAGAAGAAGAAGAAGAAGAAGAAGAAGAAGAAGAAAAAATGCTCCTTTTATCCATCTAAAGAAAAAAAAAATCCCAACCTCATTATCAGCTCTCAATAGAGGATTAACAGGCATTGAGCGGAGAAGCTTCCGGAAGGTTGGCATTCCAGAGAAGCTCATCAGGTTTTTGAAAGAAAGAATGTCAACCCCACTCAACTCCCAGCCTCTTGTCTACCAAATGGGAAAAATCACACACACACACAGATCTGGCCGCTCCAGTCTGTGTTTGCAAAGAGAAGAGTTAAAAGGGCCAGAGCTTGGGGGCGGCCGGGAGGTGGGGGTGGGGGTGTGCTGGCTAAGTGCTCTGGTGAAGTTACCTTGTGCAACCCTCTTCTTTCCCTCACAGCAGCCCAAAGACGTGCCTGAGGTGTGACTGGGGCGTGTGGCTCTTCCCTGTGGGGTTTTCTGTAAACCCCCCAACTCAGTAGGGAGGGGCTGGGGCATCCTAATATTGGGAAAAATCGAACATTCAAGCTATTGCTTAAACTTTCTGCTGCAAATGAATTTTCATGGGCATGCAAGCTGGTGCAGCCACTCTGGAAAACAGTATGGAGGTTCCGCAAAAAGCTAAAAATAGAGGGGCATCTGGGTGGCTCAGTCGGTTGAGCGGCCGACTTCGGCTCAGGTCATGATCTCACGGTCCGTGAGTTCAAGCCCCATGTCGGGCTCTGTGCTGACAGCTCAGAGCCTGGAGCCTGCTTTGGATTCTGTGTCTCCCTCTCTCTCTACCCCTCCCCTGTTCATGCTCTGTCTCTCTCTGTCTCAAAAATAAATAAATGTTAAAAATTAAAAAAAAAAAAAAGTCAGCCTAGTTTAAAAAAAAAAAAAAAAACTAAAAATAGAACTACCCTACGACCCAGCAATTGCACTACTAGGTATTTATCCGAGGGATACAGGTGTGCTGTTTTGAAGGGACACATGCACCCCCATGTTTATAGCAGCACTATCGACAAGAGCCAAAGGGTGGAAAGAGCCCAAATGTCCATCGATGGATGAATGGATAAGGAAAACATGGTGTATATATACAATGGAGTATTATTCAGCAATCAAAAAGAATGAAATCTTGCCATTCGCAACTATGTGGATGGAAAGAGAGGGTATTATGCTAAGCGAAATTAGTCAGAGAAAGACAAAAATCATAGGACTTCACTCATCCTAGGACTTTAAGAGACAAAACAGATGAACATAAGGGAAGGGAAACAAAAATAATATAAAAACTGGAAGGGGGACAAAACAGAAGAGACTCATAAACATGGAGAACAAACTGAGGGTTACTGGAGGGGTTGTGGGAGGGGGGAGGGGCTAAATGGGTCAGGGGCACTAAGGAATCTACTCCTGAAATCATCGTTGCACTAGATGCTAACTAATTTGTATACAATTTTTTAAAAAATAAAAGAAAATTATAGTGATTTTCAAAACAAAATTTTTGTTTTCAGCCACCAAATGGCTAGAATTAAGGAAAAAGGATCTCCACTGGCCTTTGATCCCTGTCACAAAAAAAGCTCGCTGTTCCTTACTCCGGAACGGAAGATTCTTCGGGCGGTCCAGTCCGGGCCAGGGACGCTGTCTTCAGCACTGTGTTGTCGATGCTCGGGGACGGGAGTCATCACGGTCCCTCTCTGCGGATGTGGGCTTTGCTGAGCTACGGGGTGGAAAAGAGAAACCCACCGTGCTGTGGGACATAGCCCGTGCAACTGGTCACCTGTGCGCGACTTTTCCAGGGCCGCCGTGACAAATTCCCACAGACTGGGAGTCAAAAACAGAAATGACTCTGTCATGGTTCTGGAGGCCAGAAACCCAAAATCAAGGTGTGAGCACGAGTGGCTCCTTCCGGAGGCTCCAAGGAAGATTCTAGTCCAGTCCACTAGCTTCTGGTGGTTTACAGCTTGGAGCTCCTTGGCCTGTAGACACATCCTTTCAGTCTCCGTCTGCCTTGTCACATGGTGCCCTCTTCTGCGTGTTCCCTGTGGCCCGCGTGGCCTTCTCCTAAGGACACCAGCCGTTGGGTTTCAGGCCCACCCTACATCCAGGATGACCTTCCTTAACGAATTACATCCACAAAGACCCTATTTTCCAAAAAGCTCACATCCTGAGGTCCCAGGTAGACAGGCATTTCGGAGGGAACACCATTCAGCCCAGTACGTCATGATTCTCCTACGAGATGGAATTTTCCTGAACTTCTAGTTGCTTTTTTTTTTTTTTTAATCACCACAAATATTGCCGCTTTGACACGAGAAAAGGCTCTACTAGACTCCTGGCTGCCTTGAAGAGGTATCGACCCTGGCTTAGAGACGAACTTGGGAGTAAAGGTGAAGCCAGCGTTCTGCGCCATGCCTGAGGTACAGGACTGAGCATTGAGTAAGGGCCTCGGAGACCGGGAGGGAAGAGAGAGGCAACCTCTGCTCCTTCTCGGAGGGGGGAAAGAGGAGGAGGTGAGAAGGGGGAGAAGGCCGGGGCAGTGAGGAGCCAGGTGGGTCCAGGCTCAAAGGTCCTTGGTTGGGGGGGGGGGGGTGAGGAGATGGAGACGCCAGAAGGCCTCTCAGAGACAGGACCCCGTTCACACCACCCAGAAGACCGCCCTGCGAGGGGGCGTTTTTGCACAGAACTTAGAGCAACAGACTCCTTGACAATGAATTTCTGTCCTTGGCCACCCTTGGGCGACTTCTGCGCCTCCTGCCCGCCCTGGCCCGGACCCCCCAGCTTTCCGCGGAAAGCATCCCCCTGAGAGGCCGCCGCATCAGAAGTCACAGAGGAAGGAAGTCAGTCAGGCCCATGTGCACATGGTCGACTGAGGTCTTGCTTCCTTTTTATTTTCTTTCTAGTGCTCAGCTCAAAATTGTGCCTCCTTTAGCGCACGCTTCTTTTTTTAACCCTCCGGCTAACGTGGAAAGAATTTGTTTAGTTTGCTGTGGTGCAGCGGCATAAACCATTGGCGGGGTGATTCATGCACCCTGGGCTGCTGACGTGCACGGGGAGGGACGGGGACCTTGCGGGGGTGGGGGGGGGGGAGCACGCGGGGAAGTTCTAAAGCTGATGAAATAGCCCTGAGGCTGATACAGCAGAATATACGTGCTCCTTATTGATCCCTAATTGTGAGCTTTGCTTCTCCGTAACAATGCACGTTCCCTTTGCTAACAGGACCAGATAGAAAAACCGACAGGCATGTGCAGGGAAAGGACTGGACTACAGGTCAAGCTCGATCTAGAGGCACTTCCCTAATGTTGGCAAGGAGGTCCGACTCTGCAGAAAAGGCAGAAGGCCCGTGGCAAGGTATCGAACGCATGACTCGCGCAATGCTAAAAACTCCAGAAGCGGGAGGGTGTGAGGACATCTTAACATGGAGAAGCGGGCTTTTAGAAATGCCATTAAGTCTTGGCTCACTGTTCTGCTTGTCTCCAAGCTCAGTGTTAAACACATCTGATTTGCACTTCTAAAAGGAGCCAGGTTGAGGCAATGGAAAAAAGGTCTGAGGGGATAGGAATCCCGGGATTCCTTCAGCCAGTAACTATGTGACCTCGGGGGAGCGGCTTCGCCAGGCCGTCCCAGGCTTTGGTGAGGACGCGAAGGTACGTAAAGGTGTTCACGTAGCGCCTGCTGCCCGAGAAGCAGAGGGCACATCGCTGGAGCGTTATCATTCCAGGACAGACTGCTGCAAACACGCCCGTGGGAGTTTCTGCCCCGATGCCAGACTTGCCCTCTGAGCATCCCTCCCTTCCCAGCCCCCTCCAATCCGCGGAGCCGCCAGTCGCCTCCCTACTGACGTGAGCCAGAGGGAACGCCCCTTGCTTGCGGCCCAGGACCCCTGCCTGAGACCGTTGGTTGTATTTCTTTCCTGTGGCTGCTCTCAAACGCCACCACAAATGTGGAGGCTTAAAACAAGAGGTTTCTTCTCTCAGGACAGTTCTGAAGGCCAGAAGCCCAAAGACGGTTCCACTGGGCCAACATCAAGGTGTCGGCGGGGCCGTGCACCCTCCCGAAGCTCTAGGGGAGAATTGATTGCTCCCTCCTTCAGCTTCTGGTGGCTGCTGGCATTTCCACGCCCGTGGCCCCACCACTCTGGTCTCTGCTGCTGTGGTCACGTGGCCTTCTCCTCGTGGGTGAGCCAAATCTCCCCTTCCCTCTTTCTCAGGAGCCCCCCTGGGGTTACCTTTAAGGCCCACCTGATAATAATCCCCCCATCCCCCCAATAATCCAGGATAATCCCCCCATCTCAAAATCATGAAGTCAATCACATTGGAAAAGACCCTTTTTCCAAAAGAAGTCACATTCACAGGGGAGGGGCATCAGGAGAGTAGGAGCTGTTATCTCTAGGGGCCCTTATTCAGACAGTATCAGCTGTCTGATACTGACCTTTATGTTTTCAATCTCCGTTTGGGGGTTTTTTTTTAAATTATTTTTAATGTTTATTTATTTTTGAGAGAGAGACAGAGCGTGAGCAGGGGAGGGGCAGAGAGAGAGGGAGACGCAGAATCCGAAGCAGGCTCCGGGCTCCGAGCTGTCGGCACAGAGCCCGACGTGGGGCTCGAACCCACGAACCGTGAGATCATGACCTGAGCCAAAGTTGGATGCTTAACTGACTGAGCCACCCAGGCACCGTTCCATTTGGTGTTTGGGTTTTTTCTTGTGTTTTTTGGTTTTTGATTTTGGGTGGTTTTTTTTTTTGTTTTTTTGTTTTTTGTTTTCTTTATTTTTTGATGAGGAAGTTTAAGATGCTCATTGTATCAATCTCGTGGGACCTGTGTATACCAGTGGCCACTATGTCTCCACAGAAGAGAAATAACAAGAACCAGGAACCCAAGGGGCGCCTGGGTGGCTCAGTCGGTTGAGCGTCCGACTTTGGCTCAGGTCACCATCTCACGGTTTGTGGGTTCGAGCCCCACGCCCACGTCGGGCTCTATGCTGACAGTTCGGAGCCCGGAGCCTGTTTCAGATTCTGTGTGTCTCTCTCTGCCCCTCCCCTGCTCATGCTCTGTCTCTGTCTCAAGAATAAATAACCATTAAAAAACAATTAAAAAAAAAAAAAACCAGGAACCCGGAGCTATTGGCATCCGCTGGGCTTTTCTCCGCATTTTGCTATTTATGGGTCTCTTCCTCATTAAAGCAGTAGCTAGAGATACACGGCAACTTTTCCGCTTTTGATGGGAAAAAGCTTTTGGTTCTCATGAGGGGAAACACCCAGTGAATGTGTGGGTTTTCTCCACAGCTAAATTGAGCACAGTATGTGAAGAAATACTGCCCCAAACCTTTCCCATCAAAAGCATTTAGGTTATTCTTAGACGGTTTTGACAACAGCCTATCTTACCTTGAAGCCATCACCATGCATTATTTAGACCGCACATTTCTGCTAAATTCCGTCCCTGCACTGCCCACCCCCCCCCCAACACCTAAATGTTGCGAATGTGTTTGGTCTTTTAAGAGCACAGGCAGAAGCATGAACCACAGGAGTATGTGCTCGACCTGCTCTGTAAAATGCTGCTATTATCCAGATGTGTGCTCCAGAGTTACACAATCGTTTTTAATCTCTTTTAGACGCGATGCAGATTTGTCGTAATCATGCCTTTTATTGCTAACCTTTGTGAAGTAAGAGTAGCCCTCGTGTCTCTCCATTAAAACACTCCTGTGTCTGCGAAACCTTTATTAAATGAAATAAACATGGAACGATGTTGCTAATTTGCAGTCCCTCCTCTGCTTCTTGCTAGCTCTCCCTTTAGACATCTGGGAGAGAAATACATTGTTTCGGTGGTATGGAGAATTGTTTACTGTTTTTGTTTGAATCTGAAAAATCCCCCAAAGCTATGGAAGGAACAGCAAATTTGAGGTGGGGGAAACATTGTAGGCGCATGATGGTACACATCACCAGTGGAAACCAAGCTGGTGTTATACGGATAAGGGGAATTTTTGATCACGCAGTAATTGAACAGTCTTTTCCTGTCAGAGCAGATTCGGTCGGTGGGCCCAAGAAATCTGACGGACTCCTTCCTTCATGGATTTAGCTGATATTTTAGGAGCACCTGGGACACAGCAGATGTTACAGGTAAAACGGTGGGCACTCAAGGTTCCGGTCTTTGTTGGAAGGCAGCCTCTCGGAGGAAACGCGTAGAGAACTTTCTAATTTTCCCCTAAGAGCAAATGGAGTCTCAAAGCAATCTTGAAAGGAGGCAAGTGAGAGCTGTCAGGTTCCGATTTGCCTTTGAAATGGTCGCTTGGCTGGAAACAAGCATGAGGGGGGCTGGGGAAGAGAAGACTTAGTGGGGGCCAAGGTGGTCGTGGACGGATTTGCGACGAGGTCTTTATGAGGTACAGTGCCCAGAACCACGTGGTGGATCGGCTCTGAGTTGGGGGCCGTCAATCTTGACCCGCTGGGACAGTCTGGGTTTATGCCTACTGGTTCAACACAATCCTGAATGCTCCCTCCCTTTCCTCCCCAAAGGGAGGTGGTTCGAACAACAAGCTGTGCGGTTGTCTTACCTGTGAGCCATGAGGGAGAAAGGATGGCAGTGTCCTTGGCTGAGATAGTGAGTGGCAGAAAATCACGATTGCGTGGATTGTAATGTCACAACCGATTCCGCTGGGATCGAAGTCAACTGCTCGTGCAGGTTTAACGGCATCGGCATTTTCCTGGTCACTCTGCTGAGCAACCGTTGCCACCGATGTTGGTAAAGACAGGTACCGTCCGCTCCCTTGGCTGGTCCCACTGGCCCCACTGTGTGATATGCTCAGCGAGGCTCCCAGGTGACTGTGGCCACAGTTCCCTGGCCAGCTAATCATGTAGGAAACACACACTGGTCTCGTGGGTATCGCACACCCCCTGCCACCATTTACTCTGGCTTATGGGGACCCCCACACACATCCCTCCAGTGTCTGCTGATGGTGGAGATATTGATGAGGACCATCTCAGAGAGAGACACAGAGAGAGAGAGAGAGAGCCCACGGTGGGCACAGAGTTACAGTAGCTGAGATTTTGAAAAGAAGGCCAGGCCAGCCCCACGTTGCAACAAGGGTCTGAAGTGCATCTATGCAGCCGATCTCTTCATGTGGATGGGATGCCATTTTGTCAAACAATTAACTGTGCTCTTGACCAAGTTTTCTATGTGACTATGTCTTTTTCTTGTCAATTTATGGGATCGCTCTATATAACAGGCATATTAACTTTCAGTCTATAGGAAATGAAACTATTTCCCAGCCTATCATCTTTCTTTGGGTTACATTTATGGTATCTTTATATATATGAAAGATATACAAAGACATCTGTCTGGTATTTACATATATTCACTTGCGCGCGCGCACACACACACACACACACACACACATATTCACACATACATCTTTTGCTTTCCGGGATTTCCTATCACTGGGAATGAGTTCTCCCCATCGTCTCCGATTTTCTCTAGTTCGATTTAATTCTCCTTGAATTTAGATCTTGACTTATTCAAAAACATAGCGCCATTTTGCCAAGAGCTCTTAAAGACAGTTTATAAAAGCCTAACAGAGCTAGATTTTTTTTTAACAAACCACTCCAAACCAGTATTTTCCGTGAAAATATTGTTTTATAAGAAAACACTGAGCAGCAGCGAAATGTACTGTGGTGTAAACGTTTACCCCTGGAGATGCTACGCTCCTCCGTGGGAGGTGTCCTGTGTGCGAAACCGTGGAGCTCACGCTTCCCACACCAGTGCCGGAGCCGGGCTTTCTCTCCACAGCTCATTTCAGTGGCAGCTGGCACCTGCCCGAGCTCTGTCCACATGGACTCCGCTTCTGAACAGGTGTCCTCCTCCCTAGGACAAGCCCCCTCGTCCACCCCCATTTCCTCCCACAGCAAAGAAGTCAGTTCTTCTGTCTCTAAACCGGCCCTAGATGGAAAGACTTGGTCAGGTCTAAATTAGGAACTTCCTTTCCTTGTGAGGTGAGGTTTTACTTTTCTATTTTAAAGGCATTACCTTTTCATAGAAGAAGAAGAAGAAGAAGAAGAAGAAAAGAAAAAAGGAAAAGAAGAAAGAAAGAAAGAAAGAAAGAAAGAAAGAAAGAAAGAAAGAAAGAAAAAAGAAAGAAAGAAAGAAAAGGGGGGTTTCCTGGGTGGCTCAGTCGGTTAATCATCCGACTCTTGATTTCAGCTCAGATCACGTCCTTGTGGTTTGTGGGTTTGAGCCCAGTGTTGGGCTTTGCTGACAGCAAGGAGCCTGCTTGGGATTCTCTCTCTTTCTTTCTCTCTGCTCCTCCCCTGCTTTCTTTCTCTCTCTCTCTCAAAAATAAATAAACAAAAAAACAAGCAAGCAAAAAGCATACTGATACATAGAAACCTTCCCCAAGTGAACCCAAGTGACCATCCGGCACACCGCAGGTCTACACTCCAGGACCACCTATGGCTCCTGCAGCTGCAGTCCAGGGAGAGACCCAAGCCACCTGCGAGCCCGGACAGCCAGGAGATGGTGGCCTTGGCTGCTGGAGTTCCAACTGCCCTTCTGGTCCATGAGGGCTCCAGCAGGGGGGGAGGGGGGCTTTTCTCCGCCAGGGGGTGTGGGGTCGAGCGGAGCTCTGGCCCCGGCTGCAGCCACCGAGCCTCCAGGAGAGGAGCCAGCGCAGGCCACCTGGACACACGGAGGAGAAAGGCAGCGGGAATACCTTGCAGGACATTTGTTCCGTGCCTGCCCGAGTGGCCGATACGCAGGACCTTGGCCTCCTCCTGGTGGCCAGGTAACCAGCTAAGCAAGAGCGAGCATCTTCATCGGGTCTGCCAGGCAGCTGCAGGATGTAGGAGAGGATGCCCGCTTCTGATCCAATTCTCCTCTCCTTTGTCCAGAAATAGGCGCACAATGAGGAAGTCGCCCGATTCCAGATGGCAACTGTCCCAGAAAAGCAGGTGCCCTGCATGGTGTGGACATCCACGTGCATTAATAGAGCGATTTCCATTCAGGGTGCAGAAGGCTGGCTTCCGAAGGAGCCTCGGTTCACCATGGGCGGAGGGAACGCGGAACAGGAGAAACCGTCTTTGTTCTAAAGAAAACCCTGCAGGCAGCGGTCATTTGGACACTTGGTTTTGAACGGTCGGGGCCTAAAACTTGGCCCCGTTGCCCTCAGCGAGGGAGGTAAGCGCTGAGCGGAGAAAGGTCATTGTAGGAAAGCAAGCAGAGGGGACCTTGGTGGAAATGGGGTTTTTTGGTCCCAGCTACTTTCTTCGTTGAACGCCCACCCGCCCCGTGCAGGGAGCAAAGGCCTGGCCAGCGAAGCCTGCAGCCCGGGGGACTGTCGTAACTGGCAGACAGACCAGAAAGTCACAGCGAGCGGCGACGCTCGCGGGCCCGGAAGAGAAGGGTCTGAAGCCGGGTCAGGAGCAAACCAGGGGTGGCTCAGCTCAGCAGCACGTCTCGGGACCGTCCCCTCGCCCCTGAACGCGGGCGCGTGAGGAGAGTTTCGAAGAACTAAGAATTCCGAGTCCACGGCTCTCCCCTCCCCTCTCTCCTCCTGAAGCAGCCCTGGGGTTCCTGGGGTCGCTCAAGCTAGAGGCTCCGAAAATGCATCTGTTTCTTGCACCCTCTAGGGTCTTGTCACCTCGGCTGGAACGTTCTTGGCCCTGCCGCTCAGGGGAGGCCTGGATCAGGGCACCATCCACGGGAGCAGAGAGCCAGGCTCGCAGCCAAGGGTGACGTCCGCGGAGCCACTGCAGGCGCCCGGCCACGTGCAGGTGGTCCCTGTGACCTCGAGGGGACGCGGCGGAAGTCTCTCGGCTTCTCCCGGAGAGGGTGGCGCCCGCTACGCTAGGGGAAACCAACTGATCCCCCTCCCTCCCCACCTCCCTTCCTCCCACCACAGTTACTCATTGAACACCTGCTACGTGCCAAGCGTGGTGGTAGGAACCGGCACTATAGGCAGGAACAAAAACAAGCCCTCGCCCTCGGTGCTTGTGTTCTGACGTGGGGAGACAGTTCAAAACCAGAGAAGCCAACGAACAGGGGCTAGAATATCAGATAGTGGTAAATACTGCGAAACAATATGAAGACAAGGGAGGAGGCAGGGGGACCTAGCATGGGGCGCTGTCTTGCTCAGTGTCTCTCTCTAGGTCTTGGCCCAGGACAGCTAGCCCCCCCACCAGGACACTCAGAGGGACTCCAGGGCCCCCTCCTGCACTGGACATGCCTGAAGGATCCTTTGGGGCAGCCCAAAGTGAGTGCCACCGTGTGGCCTGACATTCAGGACTCCCCTCTGCAGAGCGGAGAGGATTAGGACTGGCAGGGGGCGTTCCGGTGTGATGTTCCACAAAAACGGGCTCTCTCCAGGCCTCCCTGCCTGTGGGGAGCCAGTCCGGCAGCCGTGACACCCCGAGGTGCTCCCACAGCCCCAGCGGCATCTCCCAGGGCCTCAGCACCGAGTTGGGTCCCTCCCCCAGCGTCCTTGCCCACCAGCCTCCTTCCTGGGCCAGGCCCAGGGGCTTCTCGGCAGTGGCTCCACCGACCCCAAATCTGGGCACCCGGATGTCCTCCAGCCCCAGCATTCAGCGGGAGATCACAGGAGACAAGCAGATCACCAAACCGCCAGAATACAGAGTTTCAAAACAGCCTCTCGGACACTGCCTGATTTCTACAGAGGCAATTCCACTGCGTCTCGTCACGTTTTTATATTCTAGAAGCACCAGATATGGGTTTTCATGATGCACATTAAAGCCATCCATGTGACAAGCTGCCAAAGACAGGTGTACTTACAGTAACGGAAAAGGATTTTTTTTTTTTTTTTTTTAACAAGGAAGGAGATCCGGAAAGCAGTAGTTGGGCAGAAGTGGACTTTTGCACTCTGGGTGGGTGTGTATCAGACTGGCGGGGAGCCCAGGGGATTGGTCAGGAAGCGGAAACGGGCAGGCTGGGAATAGAAGCAACTCAGAAATCTGGAGAGGGAATCGTGCAGCTGCCTTGACCATTGCCATGCAGAGACCACGGCACCGGAGGGCACAGGCCACCCCAGGGAAGCAGCCACAGACTCCCCTTCACATCAGCATAGGAAGTCTGAGTGTTAGCCTCAGGTCTGGCCGGCTGCAGTCTTGTGCCCCCACTGCTGCCCCCGCCACCTTCTCTGGGTCTCTGCTGGCAATCACCTGGTTTAAATCCAACAGGAGAGAGGGAGAGAGAGAGAGAAGAAAGAAAGAAAGAAAGAAAGAAAGAAAGAAAGAAAGAAAGACAAAGAAAGAGAGAAAGAAGGGAGGGAGGGAGGGAAGGAAGGAGGAAAGAAAGAAAGAAAGAAAGAAAGAAAGAAAGAAAGAAAGAAGAAAGAAAGAAAAAGAAAAAGGAGGGAGGGAAGGAGAGAAGAAAGAAAGAAAGAAAGAAAGAAAGAAAGAAAGAAAGAAGAGAGAAAGAAAGAAAGAAGGAAAGAGAAAAGAAGGAAGAGAAAGAAAAGAAAGGAAGAAAGAAAAAGAGAGAAGGGAGGGAGGGAGGGAGCTAGGAAGGGAGGGAGGAAAGAAAGAAAGAAAGACAAAGAAAGAAAGAAAGAAAAGAGGGAGGGAAGGAGAGAGAAAGAAAGAAAAAAAGAAAGAAGAAAGAAAGAGAGAAAGAAAGAAAGAAAGAAAGAGAAAAGAAGGAAGAGAAAGAAAAGAAGGAAGGAAGGAAGGAAGAAAGAAAAAGAGAAAGGAGGGAGGGAGGGAGTGAGGAAGGGAGGGAGGAAAGGAGGGAAGAAAGAAAGAAAGAAAGAGAAAGAAAGGAAGAGAAAGAAAGGAAGAGAAAGAAAGGAAGAAAGAAAGAGAAAAGAAGGAAGAGAAAGAAAAGAAAAGAAGGAAGGAAGAAAGAAAGAAAAAGAGAAAGGAGGGAGGGAGGGAGGGAGGGAGGAAGGGAGGGAGGAAAGAAGGGAAGAAAGAAAGAAAGAAAGAAAGAAAGAAAGACAAAGAAAGAGAGAGGAAGGAGGGAGGGAGAGAAGGAAGGAAGGAAGAAATAAAAATAAAATAAAAGAAAAGAAAAGAAAGGAAGGAATAAAGGAAAAAAGGAAGGAAAGAAAGCAAGAAAGCAAGAAAGCAAGAAAGAAGGAAAGAAAGAAGGAAAGAAAGAAAACCAGATGTTTTTTATTCCTCACCTTCTGGGCCAGAGAGGAAGCAATACACCTAATTAGCCAGGTGGTAGGAGGGGCCATGAGGGAAAATGGGGTAAGGGGAGAGAGAGAGCGAGCGGAGACCCCAAACAGAGATGGAAATCAGACGGGGGGGGGGGGGGGGCTGTGAAAGCGGGTAGGGGTGGGGGGATCAGAACAGGGGGGTTCCAGCTCACCAGACAGACGTTTCGCTTCATCGGAAAATTCGGGATCATCCCGTGAACGTCTGCCGCTTAAAAGAACACCAGCAAAACCCAACCTTCACTTACCATCACCTGAGGGAACATTCGGGGGCGGCTCACGCGTGGTGTCCGTGAGTTCCTGGGTGGTGGTGAACAGAATCGCCACACAGCTTCTGGCATAGGATCCGCGGCGCGCCCCGCCCACCTCCCGCCTGTCCCTTGGGCTCCTTTGTCGTCACCAAAGTACTCTGGTCCACATCACATCCTCAAGGCTCCCGGCCCTTCCTCAGCCCCACCCCCAACCTCACAGGTAACCCAACGAGAGACAGCAGGCTCCCGCCCCAACACGAGCCCTCACCTACACACCTCTCCTCTCTTGGTCGTCACTCTCTGGGAAAGAAACACCCTTCCTCCTGTCTGGGGCTTGGCTGATACGTCCACGGGCAGCTTTGATCCGGCTTCCCCTGTCCTACAGGACCTACCCCACCATCGCTTCCCGTCTTGCCGATTTTTTAAAACTCTTTGTATTTAATGTTTTACTGGGGGGAGGCGGTGCAGAGGGAGAGGGAGACAGAGGGTCTGAAGCTGGCTCTGCACGGACAGCAGAGAGCCCGACGCAGGGCTCGAACTCACGAAGCGGGAGATCATGACCTGAGCTGAAATCAAAGAGACTGCGCCACCCAGGCGTCCCCCCATCTTGCCGACCTTTCAACCTCTTCTTACCCAAGCAGGGTCTCGCTCGTTCCCCAAAAGCATGTTCCTGTGCCTGTCGTCCTAACAGCAGATGCTTATTTTCGACAAACTTGAAAGGAGAGAGAACTAGAAAGCAGAAGGAGAAAATGTGCATGTTTCCACCCCTGTTTCAGGGCCCAGCGCACACGGGCACGAGGCGTTCACACGTATCCCCGCGTTTCCACGTTCTTTCATGCATTTGCTCAGACTTGAAATCGCATCCTACAGCCCCGTATCCCGTCTTACTTCAAACCACACATGGTCCCATCTTGCAAAAATTCTCCGCACGGGCAGTTAAGAGGCAAAACCAGAAAAAACTTCCCCCAGCTGATGTGTTGCACCGCCTTCGAAGTTACTTAGCTCGGCGGCCGTGTTTCTTTCTTGTACGTGACCTGGAGATCAACGACCTGGGCGCGTGACTCTGTCTTCAGGTTAGTGCTTAGGATGCTTCTCCAGGATGGAAGGGCTGGGTCAGAAGGTAGGCACCTGTCTCACTGTTAGATCCCTTTCCGGGAAAACTGGCCCGTTCGCATCCGCACCAGCAGCTTCTGATTCCGAGACGCCTTGTGGACACAGCAGTCCGTATTCTTTCCCCAGCAATTCCGTATTATTTGCTGCCCTGGCCCAGCCTGGGTTGATTCTCTATTCACTTGGGATGTCAGCCTCTCGTCTTTCTCATTTGTTCCCAGTGTTTCCTCATTTTTGTTTTCTGCTACCGAGGAATGTTTTCTTGCAGCTATGACCAAATATATTGATGGATAACTTTAAGCTAGAAACTTATTCCCTAGTCTTCTAAGTGATAATGCATTTAGGATTTTTTTCCCCCCTACGGTACGAGGTGAGGATCTAATCTTTCCTCTACATAGTCCTAAATAGTCCATTTTCACACCCTCTTTATAGAATAATCTTTTTTTTTTTTTTTTTTTTGGTACAATAGGTTTACATGTACTTTGCCTATTGCTGGGTTATGTCTTTAATTCTGTTGATCTGACTTTTCTTGCGTGAGAAACATTACGATTTTCTTTCTTTAATATTAAGTGTTAGAATTAGCTTTTTTTTTTTACTTTGTTCTAAAAAAAAGATATTTGTGAGGTACCTGGGTGGCTCAGCCAGTTAAAGCATTCGACTCGATTCCGGCTCAGGTCGTGATCTAGTGTTTTGTGAGTTCGAGCCCCGTGTTGGGAGCCTGTTTGGGATTCTCTCTCTCTCTCTCTCTCTCTCAATAAATAAACTTAAAAAATATATATTGCTTTGAGATTTTATTTAGATTGTGTTGAACTCATAAAGTCACTTGAGAAGGGTTTATTTCTTTATAGTATTTGGCATTTCATCAGGAATGTGCTACGTTGGTCTATTGATTTTAAGTTTTATTCTTTGTGTCTCATTATGATTTCCCAATGTTTAATTTTTCCCCAGCATGTATCTTATTAATTTTATCTAAGCAAACATATTCTTCCTCCACACACACTCTATTTGCTGGTTGGTTTTGCTGGTATGATGCAAATATGTGTGCTTTCCACATTGATTTCCCCTGTTTATTAATTCATTAAGTCTAAGACACTTTTGGCTGATTCTCTGAAATTTCCTGGTCACAGTATTACATATATATAAGCAATGGCAGTTTTGCATTTTTAATTCTAACAGTGATTATTTATTGTTTTTTTTTTTTTTTTATGTGCTTAGAGAGCTTCCCGGATGATCTTAAAGGAAGGCTCAATTTTACTCAATTCTTTTTCCAGTATTCATTCATGTACGTGATTTTGGTTTTCCTCTTAAAGTTGCCATGCTACATGTTTATGTTTCCTGGTATTAAATTATTCTTGCTCCTCTGACATAAATTTGATGTGAATGTTACCTTAAAAGTTTTTTTAATTTAAAAAAAAGTTAAGGAATACATTTGCGGCATTTTTTATTCTAGCTTTTATTCTAGCTTTATCAAGTTTTGATCTTCGATTAAGCAAGTTTCATCCAATAAATTAAAGCAAATTTCAGTCCGTTTCCATCTTCCGGGTGAGTTTATGTAGCAGGAGAATATCTCTGAAAACAAGAAATTCACCGAGAGATCTTGTTAGGTCTGAAGGTTTTGAGAGAGAGAAATCTTTTCTAACCTTTTGCATTTCTTTCATGATTATGGTCTTTTGAAGTTTTCTACTTTCTACTTTGAGCAATTTTGTTAACATTTTTTAAAAAGAAAAATCTTGGGTTAAAAGTCAAAAAGTCTCAAAGGGCGCCTGGGTGGCTCAGTCGGGTAAGCTTCCCACTTCGGCTCAGGTCATGATCTCACGGTTTGTGAGTTCGAGCCCCGCGTCAGGTTCTGTGTTGACAGCTCGGAGCCTGGAGCCAGCTTCGGATTCTGGCTCCCCCTCTCTCTCCACCTCACCCCTGCTTGTGCTCTGCCTCTCTCTGTCTTTCAAAAATGAATACGCATTAAAACAAATTAAAGAAAAAAAGTCAAAAAGTCTCAATACCACATCCTCTCTGTAAGTTTTAATCTGTTATTTGTTTCTGTATGTCTTTCTCATTTCTAACTTTCTTTGCTTTTCCTTCTTTTTATGGATTAGATTTGCCGATTGACCCATTGATCGCATGTTTATTTGGAAAATCAACTTGACCATTTCTAATGCGTGCTATTACAGGGTTTTCTGACCGAAGAAAGGCCAGTGCCTGTGAATCAGGACCAAAGGCGGTCTGAAAGCATAGGTTGCTTCTGGTGCTTGGGCGAGAATGATACCTATCACTGTTTTCAGATATCCGTTCATTTATGAGCTCATTCGTCTCAGTATTTTTTTAAATTTTGTTAATGTTTATATATTTTTGAGAGACAGAGAGAGAGAGACAGAGTGGAGAGAGAGGGGGAGACGCAGAATCCGAAGCAGGCTCAGAGACCACGAGATCATGACCTGAGCCAAAGTCGGACGCTTGACCGACTGAGCCACCAGGGGCCCCTCATCTCAATATTAACTAGTGTCAAAGGTGAGTGTTGAGCAGCACTTTCATGATAGCAGAAGAAAAACATGATGCAGAATGAAGCCGTTAATTTTCATCTCAAGAGACACTATTTGTTGGTACAGAGACAGCCGGGATCTTGACGGTGAGGAAGACCTGCGTCCTAGTTATTATGTCTGCCGCACAAATTACCCCGAACCTTGGGGATAAAAAGCAACAATTTATTACGCTTTTGAAATCTGTGGGTCGGCAGTGGGGACAGGTCAGAGCAGGAGAGTTTTCTCTATTCTGTGATATTGGGTCTTGGCTGGAAATCCAGGGTCCGAGGGCTGGGATCTCTCAGCATGGATTTCCTCGAGGTAGTCCATGCTGACTGCGGGCTGAGGGGCTCTGTCCTCCTCGATGGCCCTCCCACAGAGCTGGATCTGGACACAGAAGTCACACAGCCTCACCCCTGCCATACTCTCGTCCGCAGCAGTCACAGGCCCCCTGAGACCCAGGGGAAGGCAACAGATTCTGCCACCTGATGGGAGGACCAGGGTCCAGAAGAGTATGTAGGATCAGAAATGGCACAAGGGCCATTTTTGTAAAATACCGTCAGCCACAACCAGGAAGGTTCTGGAAAAACGACAAAAGATGTAGTCCCTTTTCTCCCTCTGGATGGGTGTACACAGAACAACCAAAATCAAACAAAATCAAAGAGCATTTGAAAAATCAAGTTGAGGTACAAGTAATCAATGTAATAAGTAAGATCTCTTACTATCCATCATGACAGTTGAAATTATACCTTCCTTCACCCACTCGTTTTTAGAATACGTGTCATATGACCATCACCACACAGGCCCCAAAGATATACAGTCTAGCAAGATTCACAAAGGTGTAGAAACAGGACAGCGTGATATAGAGTATTACTTGGCAATCAAAAAGAATGAAATCTGGCCGTTGGCAACTATGCGGATGGAACCGGAGGGCATTCTGCTAAGCGAAATTAGCCAGAGAAAGACAAATATCATGACTTCACTCATGTGAGGACTTTAAGAGACAAAACAGATGAACATAAGGGAAGGGAAGCAAAACTAATACAAAAACAGGGAGGGGGACAAAACGGAAGAGACTCTTAAATATAGAACAAACTGAGGGTTGCTGGAGGGGTTGGGGGTGGGGGGGTGGGCTAAATGGGGGAGGGGCATCAAGGAAGACACTTGTTGGGATGAGCACTGGGTGTCATACATAGGGGATGAATCATTGGAATCTACTCCTGAAATCATTATTGCACTATATGCTAACTCGGACGTCAATTAAAAATTAACTAATTAAAAAAAGACAGTGGTGTTGGGTAGGGCCTGGAGCATTACCGTGTTAAACCACGAAGACGTACCCTAAAGGCAGTGTGGGGAGGGGGGCACTGTGGGCTTTCCAGGGTGAGAAAAAGGACCTCCCAGAGTAGTGTGGAAGGTGGGTTGGTAGAGCAGGTAAGTGGTTCTTCCTTGCCCACCCCCTCGTGGACTGAGGGGTGGAGAGCAGCTCACTTCTCTTTTGCAGCTGGTGGGATAAAACAGAGGAGACCAAGAGGAGGCAGGGGAGAGCCCAGAGCAGGGGGTCCTGAGAGCCCGTGCAGGGATGAGAACAGTTCTACTAATAACATGAGAATCATGTATCGAGTACTTCCTGGACATAGGCCTTACCACTTTAACCACCCGGTGAGGGGGTGGGGGCTGCATGGGTGGGTAGGTGAAGAGGGTCTTCACGGCCATCCTCAGGGCAAATAACCACACTCCTTGTCCGATATCACCTAAGCTGTCGCAAAAGAGCTCGCCACGAACCGTACGAGCGTTTTCTAAGACGTGGAGAAGAGGGTGGTGAGTTTAGCGTGCAGGTGGTTGAGAAGACCGTTCCAGGAGCTGAGCCATTTGGGGCGACTCTGGCCTGACCTCTGGACAGCTCCGGGACCGTGGATGGCTCACCCTCCTGTACCTCGGTTTCCTCCTCAGCAGTGGGGACAGTCGGAACACCTGCGTCACTTCCAAAGCGGTAGGACCATCTCTAAAAACAACACCAGCACCCTACAAAACACGGCCCTTGGCTCGAAATGCTCAATAAAACCCTCCACTAATATGACGGTCGTAACGTACATCTCCTCCTAAATTCCTTGTTATGGTTTCAGGTGTTAAAAACAAGACCACAGGTCCCAAACGGAGTCACGTATGCCAAGCCCCACGTCACCAAATGGAGACTTAACTTAATGACAGCTTCGGCTGTGCCCGAAAAAGAAACTTACACCTTACACCTTACAGGAATCGCCTGATCGGCCCTAGTCATCCCCTAAGGGAAAGCGACCTTGGATAACCAGCCATGTTTTTGCCTCCATAAAGTCTCTCCTCTGGTACAGCAAATCAGACAGCTCCTTCCTTTCTGCTGGGCTGGCTGCGGCCTGATTTGAGTTGAGGTTTGCTCCGATAAACTCCTAAAGTTTTTAATTCGCCTCGGTTAATCTGGGAACACAGTGGCCCATCGGTATCTGTCGTGTCCCCGTGACCTAGAGATGGCCTAGTCTCCCGCTTCCAAATGCGAAGGACAGTTTGAAAGGACGAGCTATAATTTGGGGTGTGTGTATGTGTGTGCGTGGACCTCTGTTTTCTCAAGTTCCACGGAACCACGGCTGGGTTGAATTCTACCTGCCCAATGGTAACGGTAATCTCTTTCCTAAATGCATAGCAATAACCACATACAATGGAAACAGCTATTAAAAGTTGATGGGCTTGGGGGAACCTGCGTGGCTGAGTCGGTTAAGCGTCCACCTCTTGATCTTGGCTCAGGTCACCATCTCACGGCTCCCGAAACCGAGCCCCGAGGGAGGCTCTGTGCCGACCGTGCGAAGCCTGCTCGGAATTCTCTCCCTCCCTCTCTCTGCCCCTCCCTTGCACTCGCACGTGCACAGACCCCCCCCCCCAAAAAAAATTTGATGTTTTTTTTTTTTTTTCCAGGAATGTTCAATGAGTTAAAACCTCGTCAAGGAAAAACATCCAGAAATACAATTTGAACGGCAGTGTGGCTTCCAGTGTGTGAAATGCAGACGCCAAGAGAAAAGGCTGGAGTGTAACCGAAGGGCGCGGAGGGGTGCTTCTGCAGAGGGGTGACGTTCTGGGCGGGGGGTGGGGGTCGCGGTGCGTGGCTGCTGTGTTCCTTGGGTACATGGCGGGGTGACATCGCCCAGCAGCGGGGTAAAAACTGCCAGTTCCTGGCACACCCCGTGTGGACGAAGCTTCGTGCCTCGGGGAGAGGTCTGGAGCCACCGATCAGATGATGGCTCATTATGCTGAGGGGTGTAGTAGCAGGCCTTTGGTCACCTTAGTTAAAGCCTGTGAGGGAAGCAAAGAGGAGACAGGGGTGAAGGCAGAACAATGACTAGATGAGGGGCTGGGAGGGCGAAGGGGGAGGGCGGAGGGAGGGGGATGGGAGGGGACGCTTTTTTCCTCCAGCACACATATTTTTTGAGGTTTGTGTCTTTATTTTGAGAGAGGCAGAGACGGCATGAGAGAGGGAGGGGTGGGAGAGACGGGCCAGAGCGAGCATCCCAAGCGGGCTCCGTGAGCTGCCAGCGCAGAGGCAGACGTGGGCCTCGAACTCGAGAAACCGGGAGGTCATGACCCGCACCGAAGTCAAGAGTCGGACGCTTCACAGACTGAGCCCCCCGGGCGCCCCTCCAATAAACACGTAAGAGACGTTCAGAAATAGTGGGGGTGGGGCGGTCGACTCCATGCCGATCTCAGATAAAGGAGGTGACCTTGAAGGATGGCCCGGCCAGAGACCGACCCCTCAATGGATCTGGGCTCTGAAACCATCAGCGAGGTGGTCCCACCTTTAACGCCCCCGGAAGTGTTAGAAACGCAGGCCCCACCCTCTAGGCCACCAGAACCTGCAACTTAACAAGGCTGTGGCTGTGGGGTGTTTTGTGGGCATCAGAGTTGAAGTTCGGGGGACTGGCTGCCCCTGAAGGGAGGGAGTGACAGCCCGGGCCGCCTGCGAGCGCAGGGGAGGGTGGGCCGGACAGCCTGGTGGTGTGGGCTGTGGCTCCCGGGGGGGCAGAGGGGGGCAGGGAGCCACACAGACCGCGGGGTCGATGGTTGCCACCTGCTCCAAGGTGAGCCAACTCAGCCACATTTTAAACCATCAGGTCATAAGTGATTGAAAGGTACTTCATAACAATTTAGGCTCTCGTGGAACCTGCTAAATATCGATGGCATAATCAAGACTCACTCCCATTCTGCGGCAGACGGGAAAGCGCCCGCCTCTGGATTTATTCCCACTGCCCAGGGAGAGGCATTGACTGAACTTGATCTCCACCCCCGGGGGAGGGTTGCTAGCCTCTGAGGCTTTTTCTCCGCCTTCTCTGTGGAAATCTGCCTCAGGCAACCCCATGGCCACTGCTTCCTAGACAAATGGAAGGAGAAACCTTGCCAAGTTTGGAGGGTAAGAGAGGCCAACCCCTCCCCCGTCTCTTACCACTTCAGGAAACTTCTGGGGACTTCCAGGGATGGGGTGAAAAGGCCTGTGTGCTGGGTGAACAGCTGCTCCCTGCAGTGATTGGAGCTTACACGCCACTGACCCCGGGGCCCCAAACGGCAGGGCCCCGCAGGGCAGGGGCAGAGCGGATTCTGTATTCCCATCTCTTGGGGAATTGAAGAGAAGCTTTCCATGTCCACAGCGATGGTCTGCCAGGAGCTCTGTCACCGCAGCCGTGACAGAGCAGATCGCTCAGCAGTCCCCTGGGGAGTGGGGCTCTGAGAGCACAGAAAAACAAAGTGCCTCCTTTCCCGATTGACTCGTGTGACTTTTTTTTATTTTATTTTTTTTAATCTTTTTGTAACATTTATTTATTTTTGAGAGACAGAGAGAGACAGAGCACAAGCCGGGGAGGGGCAGAGAGAGAGAAGGAGACACAGAATCCGAAGCAGGCTCCGGGCTCCCAGCTGTCAGCACAGAGCCTGACGTGGGGCTCGAACCCTCGAACTGTGAGATCATGACCTGAGCTGAAGTCGGATGCTCAACCGACTGAGCCACCCAGGCGCCCCGTGTGACTTTTTTTCAAACAGACAAGGATGCCCTCCGAGGGGCGAGCGAGGTGTGCGAGTGATTAATAATGTACCACTTCATCTTTGAAATCTTTGTATCATTTGCACTTCTCTCAGCCGTGTCAGGGCCACCTCGGAAAGGCGGGTTTCTGACTGGTTGACAGAAACCACACAGGGGTGGGTGCGTGTGCCCGCTGGGGCGCCCAGCCTCCCCTGAGCGCCTCCCAAGGATGTGCCTTCTGCCAGCAGGTGGACTTCGAAGTCCCAGAAAGGTGGGAGGTGGGCCTGTTCCCACACAAAGCGGGCGGTGGGGGTGAAAGCGGGCGAGGGAACCGAGTTTCTGCCCCTGCCCTCCATGACAGTCCTGCCCGTGTGCACTTGGTGAGGCAGGAACTGCCTGGGAAGCCCGCTTTCCCGCTGAATGCGAATAGTTCCGGAGAACCTGACTCCATGTGGCCTTCCTTACTTCTTCCCCAGGTGGCCCAAGCCTGGTCTTTCCATGAGGTGGGAAGGCTAAAGGGCAGGGGAAAACCTGGGAAGATTCCAGAAGAAGAGCAGAGTTCTGGGAATTCGGCCCCAGGGAGTCACGGCCCAAGCGCGTTGGGTCCTAGGCCTTGACCAGGACCCTTGGTTCACAGGGAGGCAGTGGGTCAGCCCTCCGCCACATTTCCTCCCGCACCGGGGGCTGCGCCCCAGGAGGGGACCCAAGGCCTCAGTTCCCCGAATGCACCCCCCCTCCAGCCCTCGAAGCTCCTGCAACACCCAGCTGTCCAGGGAACCTTCCGTGGGCTGCACGCCACAGGCCTCCCAGTGGTCCCCCGTGGAACCTCCTACGGCCTGACCTGCCCTCCCCCCACTATCACCAGTGAGACTTGGGCCAAGTATGACCCTGAGTGCCTTTCCCCAGCCATCTTCCTGCAAGAGGAATCCCCCCTTCCCCTTCCACTGGGGCCTGAGGCCCATCGTGCCAGCGGGGGACCAGGGGGAGCCTTGGATTCTGGAATGCACGTGGAGTTCACTTGTTTGGTGGCTCAGGAGAGCTCATGTCCGTGTGGGTTACCCTTCCTAATTTCGAAGGATACCAGAGTCTACGCGGCAGCATTTATAGTGCAAACTTATATCCCCGCGGATCAAAGCTTCTAGCCCTCTTACTCTCTCTCTCTCTCTCTCTCTCTTTTTTTTTTATGTTTTATTTTATATTTGAAAGGGAGAGAGAGCGTGTGCAAGCAGGGGAGGGGCAGAGAGACAGAGACAGTCCCTGAAACAGGCTCCAGGCTCGGAGCCGTCAGCACAGAGCCCCGGACTCTTGCACGGCAAGGTCACGGCCCGGACTCAAGGTGGACGCTCAACCGACCGAGCCACCCAGGTGCCCCCTCTTTTCTTTTTTTTTTTTTTAATTATTTGTTTCGAGCCCTCTTATTCGATGACCGCGTCCGTCTTTTCCCCATCCGAGGGCCCTTGGCTCTCGCTGGGAATCTCTGCCATCTCCAATCAAAATTCATTTTTACTTCTGTGATCGACTCGCTTTTCTCCCCTGATGCTTTGTGAGCTTTTTGCCACGGCTTCTGAAGGTTTCTCTGGTTTCTAAACGTCTTGCCTCTGTTCAGCCATATTGATACTTCTTGGAACTTTAGAATTTTGAATCGGCGAGTAGGTACTCCCATCTGCAAAGAGTCCTTCAAAGAGCAAAGAGAGACCATTGCAAGTCTTAGAAATATTTCCGGTGCACCGTGGTAAATTCAAAACCAGTGACGTGCTTAGAGTTAACGCGTGACAGAATTCCTAAGTTCAAATTTCAAAAAGCTTCGCTAAGAACACAAACACATGCAATTCCCGTGTAAGGTGTCTATGTTCCTCTCCATGTCGGTCCTCACGAAAGAGTGTGACCTTGGCCACGGTCACATGAAAGCCGCGCTCTGCTGAAGATCGGGAAGCATAACCGTCACATGCTTGAAATTGGCTCTTGCGCCCTCGTCGCCACGAAAGCCGTGCGAGTCCACACCCCCTGCGTGCTCCTTGGGTGCCCTTCCATCGTGACTACCCGTCACTCGCCTGTCTGTCCTTCTTCGTGTCCCGTTTCCTGCTGTGTGTCTGATCTCTCCCCTCGTGCCTTCTGCTAACTGTTCTTTTGATGGCTTCTCTGCTCTTGACCCCTAAGGAGTACATTTGTCCCACTGTCCCGAGTTTGAACTGGCCTCAAAGAAGAGCTTCATGGCTCCACTGATTGTCGACCAGCGTGCGCAGAACTTTGCATAGGCTGCTGGATTGAGAGACACGTACCTCTGGAACTTTCTGCCCACTCCTGGATTTCATCTTATAAGAGAAAATTAACGTTCTTGGGGCGCCTGGGTGGCTCAGCCGGTTGAGCATCTGACTTCGGCTCAGGTCATGATCTCACGGTTGGTGAGTTCGAGCCCCGCGTTGGGCTCGCTGTTGTCAGGGCAGAGCCCGCGTTGGATCCTCTGTCCCTCCCCCACTCGTTCTCTCTCTCAAAAATAAACAAACATTTTTTTAAAGTCTACTATTAAAAAAAAATTCACGTTCTTATGGCTTAAGCCATTTCAAGCTGGGGTTTGCTCTGATTTGCGAACAAATGCATCCCGCCGGTGTGATCTTTGTTTCACGGCTATGCCTTCCCTATTAGCGGCCACCTGTATGTGGGTCCTGCTGGGGTGATCGTGTACACAGCGGGGTGAAACCATCCTGGGGCAAGCCCGGGGAAGCTCAGTGTTCACTGTCAACGCGAGGCAGGGTGGTTATCACTGCTCACGCACCCCCACAGGGAGGGAAACTCCAGGGATTGCTGGCGAAATAATGAAAAGGAGTTGCTTTTTATGAACTCACCTACCACTTACACGATAGTGCCAGGGTCTCTAAGGCTTCCCTTCCTTTGCGTGTAGACTCTAGCTGAAGGGGATATTCTGAAGTTACATTTCCATCAACCCAGACAGGCCCTGACCTTCTCCCAGCAGGGGAAAGGCGGGGCGGGGGGAGGAGACTTCTTTGTAAAAATTACCTCCTAGTAGCCTCTCTATTGCAATCTGGCCAAAGTCACGTTTGGTTTGCAGTTAATAAGGAACAGTATGACTGGAGGCCCATAGCCCTGGAGTTCAGAGGCTACTGCTGGACCTTCCTTCCAGTCCACCACTCCTGCTATTTGGTTGGGGGGCCAGTCTTCTGGGTATCCACCCCACCAGAAGTGATTAAGCATTTCTATCCGGTTAATTTTATGTGACAACTTGGGTTAGGCTATGGGGCTCAGATATTTGGTCAGACAGTAGGGTAGATATTGCTGCAAAGGTGTTTATTTAGACGAGATTAACATTTAAATCAGCCAACTTGGAGTAAAACAGATTACCCTCCGGAATGTGGGTGGGCCGTGTCCAATCAGTTGAAGACTTTAAGAGAAAAAGACTGAGGCTCCCCCAGGAAGAAGGGATTCTGCCTGCAGACTGCCTTAGACTCCAACTGCAACATCGACTCTTCCCTGAGTCTCCAGCCCACCCTGCAGATTTCAGGCTCGCCAGCCCCCACAATCACATGGGCCAGTTCTTTAAAATAAATCTAACTACATACACACACACACACTCTCCCCCCCCCGACACACCCACCCACACACACTGTATTCATTCTGTTTCTCCGTAGAATTCTAACACACTATCCAACAACATTTTCCTTCTTGAAATTATATTTAACCCGAGTTAACCATGAGAATATCATCAGACAAGCCCCAGTTGAAGGACATTCTATAAAATGCCTGACCACTACTCAAAACTGTCAAGGTCACTAAAATCAAGGAAACTCAGAGAAACTGTCAAACCAAGAGGATCCTAAGAAGACTTGACAACTGGACGCAGTGTGGGGTCCCGGATGGGATCCTGGGGCAGAAAAGGGACATTAGTAAAAACTAAGAAAATATGAATTAAAGTCTGGTCTGTAGTTAACAATAGTGTATAAATGTTAGTTCATTTGTTGTGATAAACAAATCATAGTAACACAAGCTGTTCGTAACAAAAGAGGGAGTGTAGATTATATGGGAATTCTCTGTGCTTTTTAAAAAATATTTTTATTTTATGTTTTTATTTGAGAGAGAGAGAGAGAGAGATCAAGCACAAGCAGGGGAGAGGGGCAGAGGGAGAGAGAGAGAATTCCAAAGAGACTCCACGTTGAGCGCAGACCCTGACACAGGGCTTGATCCCATGACCCTGGGATCATGACCCGAACCGAAATCAAGAGTCAGATGCTCAACCAATTGAGCCACCCAGGCACCCCTAAAAAGCAGGTCTTAAAAACGTATTTATTACTTTAGTTTCCATACATGCAATTCGTTAACAAATGTGCGTGAATAATAAAATATTGTATTTTACAATTTATTTACTACTTTACTTCTTTGACGCGTGTAGTTTGTCCAGAAAATGTGTCTTGAACACTTGACCGTCTACAAGACATGCTGCCGTGTGCTGACGGTCGCGATAGGCGGGATGAACAAGAGGCCTGCCGGCGGGGGAGGAGGGGAGGCACTGACAGTCGGCCAGAGACAACAAACACGGGAGCGCACAGGTAAAGGTGTGAGGGGGCTGGGAAGGCAAAGAACAGGTGATCTTCTACAGAAAGTGCCCCAGAAGGTTCCAGGAAGGAGTGTCAGGCTAAGAGGAAGCAGGGCCACCAGAAGTGTTGGAGCGAGGCGTTGGGGGGGGTGGGGAGTTTCAGGGACAGTGATCCAGGCAGAGGGAACAGCATGTGTGTGGCCTCTTAGCAGGACAGAGAGGGCCTCTTGGGGAAACTGAACAAAGCCTGTGGGGAAGGGAAGGTGTTCAGAGATGCAGAGAAAGCAGGCAGGGGCGAGGCTTGCACTTGACCTTTCTGAGTTTGGAATGTTTTTTTCAGCTGCACAGGAAGCCATCCTTGGCTGACACCATCCGACTTACCTTATAACATACATATTCATTATTAAAACTTTAGAATATACAGAAAAAGATAAAGAAGGAACATCTGTGGTCCCTCTATTTTGACATAACATTTGTTAACCTGTTAGGATGTTTCCTGCCATTTTTTCTTATTCTGTTGTCTTCTTGGTCTTATTTAAGTATATGTTATTACACTATGAAGGATTTCCCCAAACCTAAAATAGCCTACAAAATCATCCGTCTGCATAATATTCCAATACATACCTATGCCCTAATTTATCTAGCCGTTCCCCTGTTTTTGTTGGTTTCTTTTGTTTTCACCACTACAAACAGCATCAGGCTGGGCCTTCTTGTACGCAAAGCTGTTCTATCCATGGTTAACTTTATTGTGGTCACTGTTAG
This sequence comes from Leopardus geoffroyi, assembly GCF_018350155.1. Classification (NCBI taxonomy): domain Eukaryota; kingdom Metazoa; phylum Chordata; class Mammalia; order Carnivora; family Felidae; genus Leopardus; species Leopardus geoffroyi. The sequence continues at coordinate 216,176,930 of NC_059328.1, read as the reverse complement.
CCCTGCTTGACAAAATTCTGGAAACATTTTTTCAATGTGTAATGAAATATGCCCTTCAATAGCCCCCAGCAACTGGACTGGCATCTCGTTTAGGCCCCAGATCTCGATTCACAAGGCCATGTACGCACAGCCACGGCAAAGTCCCATCAGCGATCCTTACACGGCCCGGAGCCTAATGACTTTGCGAAAAGCTGTAACCATGGCAAATATATTTTCTTTTAGAAAAAAAAATTTTTTTAATGTTTATTTATCGTCGAGAGAGAGAGAAAGAGTGCGAGTAGGAAAGGAGCAGAGAGAGAGGGAGACACAGAACCCAAAGCAGGATCCGGGCTCTGAGCTGTCAGCACACAGCCCAACAAAGGGGCTCAAACCCTGAACCGTGAGATCATGACCTGGGCCGAAGTTGGACGCTTAACCGATTCAGCCACCCAGGCGCCCCCAGTGTGATTCATTTTCATGTGGTTGCTTTGGGGCAGATGACAGTGGATGGGGACTAGACAGGTGGGCAGAGACAAAGGCTAATGACTCTGTCAACCCATGAGGGATGTCGGCAGGGCCACCGTTATTCTACATGTGACGTTAACATCATGAATGATGCTGTGCTTGATGTGGAAACCCGAGAGGTCCCCCCACTGCGCTTACCAGTTGTCAAGAAGCCAAGGCAGGTGTTGGTAAGGAGAAAACTTCCCAACAAAACCATCAGCTGTGCAGGCGTTGTTACCCGCCCCCCCCCCCCCGCCCCTGCTCCAGGCTCTGCTCAGCTCCTGGCACAGAGTGGCCGGGAGAGGCGTGGCAGTCCGTGGGGGGCACGAGCGTGGCCAACCCTAGAACAGCCATCCCTGTGTTCACTTGCAATTTTACATGAGGGACGGTGTTCACACGGGGGACACGGGAACATGTTCTTATGGGTCCGCTCAGATTTTCTAGGTTTGCACATGGGCAAATCACACCATGTAGATTTTATCAAGATTATCAAGACACGAAGTACTTTCACTTTAATTTTTTTAATGTTTATTTTTTGAGAGAGACAGAGCGTGAGTGGGGGAGGGGCAGAGAGAGAGAGGGGGACACAGAATCGGAAGCAGGCTCCAGGCCCTGAGCTGTCAGCACAGAGCCCGACGCGGGGCTCGAACTCAGGAACAGCGAGATCATGACCTGAGCTGAAGTTGGACGTTTAACCGACTGAGCCACCCAGGCGCCCCTGACATGAAGTACTTTACAAACATAAGACTAATTATGACGTTTCAAGGTGTGTGCGCGTGTGTGTGTGTGTGTGTGTGTGTGTGCGTGCACGCACACATGACTGGGCTTTTCCGGCTTTCCGAAGTGAACTTTTAAGGAAATATTTTTCTCTCAATTTGTCGCTCTTTTCCTGTTTTACCAGATCCGCACGCGGCAGGTGGCACGAATAAAGAAAGGTCTATGCTCTTTCGAAGGCTAAGCAGATATCACCCTCAGGTTGTGGTGAAATTACACACGGGGACTTGACCAATCTTGTTTTATCAAACGGCCAATGATACATTACTGTCATTGCGTCACTGGCTTGGCTTCTCCACCACTCGTGGCCGACATTACTTCCTTTCCTCCTTGTCTTGGCTCCTTCTCGGCACTGCCCTGGTCCCCCTCCTACCTTACGGGATTGCTCCTCGGGCCAGGACTTCGAAACGCATCTGCTGGCAGCGACGTGCCGATGTGTCATCTCTAACGTCCACAACTCTGGAGCCCTGTCCCCTACGGGTGCCCAGTTGCGATCACAAACGCAGGATGGCCAAAACACAGCCCCCGACTCCCATCCCGCCAAAGCTCTCCTTCCGCATGTGTGACCGCCTCTCTCTCCTCAGTCCCGCGTCCCACCCGTGTGCCTTCAAAACATACCCAAACTTACCCAACTTCCGTCTTTATTCCTTCCATCCTGGTCCAAGGCACAACCCGTTCACCCTTGGCCGAGCGAAGGGGCTTCCTCCTGGTCTCCTGGATCCATTGTGCTTCCCACAACCTGCTAAAATGTGGTCTCTCCCACTCCATAAAAACCCTGGAATCAGAGCCTCGCAGTCCTGGGCTTGTATCCTTCTGATGGGCCCACACACCACGGACAAGTCCAAACTCCCACCTGGCTTCCAGAACCCTGGCCCTCCCTGGCTGCCCCTGGCCTCGCTGAGCCCGTCTCATTTTTCCTCTCCAGCCTCGCTCTGTGCTCTGGTCTCTGGCCATCCATGGCTCTTCCCCCACGGCAGGCTCTCTGCCTCCAACGGACCTTTGTATTAGCTCTTCGCTCCGCCTGGAACGTTCTCTGCCACTTCCTTACTCGGCCGACGCTGTCCTCTGGGTCCGGCTCCAGGCCGCGTTGCTCACACTTTCTCCTTCACCGCAGCCAGGATAGCACTGTCACATGCCTTCGTTTTAGTTCCCTTACAGCCCCCCTCACCTCCCGGTGTTTTGACCGGTTGGTTGGCCAGTCGCTTATTTACTGGTGGTCTTACGGCCGGCAGTGCTTGTTCACACGGAGCAGGGCCCTCCTGGACGCCAAAGTCAACGCCCAGAGGGTGACGGTGAAAGAAATGGAGGGTTTCGTCTTCATGAATATGTTTTCACTGCCACGGAAATGTTCATGACGTTGCTGGACTCAGCAGCCCTTGGCTCCTCCTGCATCGGAAGGCAGACCCCAGGTGAGACCAAGAAGAGAGGCCATAGCCGGTCCTTCCCGTGGGCTCCTCCAACACGGAGGAGATGGGTGGGGGTGGGGGAGATCTTGGGCCGGCGTGCAAGCCATAGCTCTGCGTGTCACACAAGCAAACCTCTTGGCACCGGGGTAGAGCATAGATCCCTGATTTAGAAACATTCTGAATTACAGCCCTTCTAATTTAACGTGGTATTATTGGGTGCGTCCCATACACCGCCATTTGGTCTGTTCCTGAAGAGCTCTCTCTCCGCTGTTCCTACGTACACTGGGGTTTCTTTGACGTCACACCCCACAGCGATGTAGAAAATCCACATGACTCGTTCAATTCTATCAGAAGGGGACAAAATCTCTCAAAGTCTTTCTTGGACCGATCTATATATTTCCACTTAGCTAAGTCATGAATAAAATAATAATTTGACGGTTCTTTACAGAACGTAAGAAATTGAGTGACACAAGCACCCCACGATTGTGCTCTGGGATAATAGACGCCTTTTAAAAATTGCTTTTGTCCTCTTGGCTTGTTTGGGGTTTTATTTTTTTAACAATACAGGCAACCTATGCCAAAGACTTTTTCTGCTACATTTTGTAATCAAAGTAAAGCGATTATAGGTGTTTATTTGCTACCGTGTACATGGTCAGTCTTTGTAAGCCACATCTTGGTCCATCTTTCATCTTTTATTTTTTAGGGGCGCCTGGGTGGCTCAGTCAGTTAAGCACCCGACTTCGGATCAGGTCACGATCTCGTGGTTCACGAGTTCGAGTCCCGCATCGGACCCTGTGCTGACAGCTCGGAGCCTGGAGCCTGTTTCGCATTCTGTGCCTCTGTCTCTCTCTGCCCCTCCCCTGCTCACACTCTGTCTCTCAAAAATAAGTAAACATTAAGCAATATTTATTTTTTAATATTTTCAGTATTTTTAATTTTTGAGTCATCTTTGATCATTTGCTTGGAAGCTTAACCAAAGGCTCATTATTTGAGTCCTTATGCACCTGAGACTGTTTGACCAACAGAGGACAGCTTGGTCGCGTGCACGGCTTTTCAATCAGTTTGCAAAAAACCAATTATATTGTGACTTTGAATTTATCATTTTTGTAAAGCCCAGAGCTTTGTGATTCTTTGTCTGGGTTTCTTTTTTCTTTTATTCTAGCCCTAAATTAAATCATTCCAGAGATAAGTGGACAGGGACAGAACAAGTTGGCCGCTCGTGTGCAAGCTAGCATGCTTGGGGTACCGCTTAAATCATTTATCACATTAGCTACAAAACATTGTTGTGACATTTCGGCAGCCTTCCATTTGACTGGGGTCCAATGTACAGCACTAATTAATCCATAGTTGATGCTGATCATTTCCCATCTGTCTCTGTTGCTGGCACTATTTTTTAGAGACAGAAGACCTTGCCAAAGGATTAGGTTATACCATTCTCCCTCTAATTCCATGCATAGAGTCTTTGACCTATGACTCCGGATATACCTCTGGCAGCCTGTGGACAAATTCGGATAGCCCACTGTTACCCACTGTGGCCCCATGACATGTTTCTCTGTACAAACCGTTCGTATCTGCACGTAAGGAGAGACCACGTCGGAGGTCATCCTTGGACTTGGAATAAGATCCAACTACATGAGAAGAAGCCAACAATTTGGACAGGATTCATACTCAGTGACTTCTGTGGCCAGTGTCCAGAGTTTGGGCTGTGCCTCCCCTCCAGGGTCAGATCCTCTCCCATCAGATTTTCATAAACTGGTTTTCTTCCTACGTGCCCCACCTCCACCCACCCCCTTCCTTAGAGATCAGAAGCTTTTCGAATTATTACTTTTATGTGCTACCGTTTCTTGTCTGCCTTTCCTTCTTATCGTGAAACTATTAGCCACGTACATTAACCATGTACCTCTCCCCTCCCCCCAAAATGCGGCGACAATGAAAAAATCTCTCATCAGCTTTGTTCAGGGATCATAGCAATGAAACGAATCAGCAGAGGACAGCGGGCACGTCCTCCCAACGGAGGTCACGCCGACCCAGAGACCCAGAGACCCAAGTCCAGTGGGTTGATGTCGGGGCCAGAAATCCTCCCTTTTGGAAAGCTTCTGGATATCTTGATCATCAGTCCCATGGGGGGAAACCAGAGAATTTCTGCATCTGAGGTCTGTAAGTGCCTGAGGGATTAAGTAGTTCAAGCCTCCGAAGGGAAACAGAAGCCCAAGACCACATAGCTAATGGCTTTGCTAAAACATACAGAGACTCGTTCTGTATTTCCAGCACACTCACTTAAGAAAGACTGGAACGTTTCTGTTACATCTTAGGAAAATTTGCATCAATGTGGCTTAAATTTAAATTTTCTAAAAATTGCTCCCGAAGAGGCAAACCCTCTCACACCATGAAAATGCCATCACTCCCTCCGGAGATGATTTCCCGGGATTCCAACGAGCGTGGGTTTCCCCCGAGAAGTGAGGGTGGTGTCTAAATCGGTGACCTCGCTGCCCCAAGTAATCACAACATAAGTATTTGCATTTTTACTTTGATCCCCGAGCTTCAGTCTGAAAACCTAACGTGGGGGTGGGCAGTGGACAGTGAAGTCTATTTGGAACATGGCACAAAGTCTCAGAAAAAAATGACCGGCTAAGTATAATCCTACCGAGAGCACTCACACCCTGGCCAGCGGCTGGATGTTTTTCAGGCCACCTGGAAACCCACTGAAATAAGAGGGGAAGTATGATCTCTTCTTTGTTTCTGTTCTGTTGGGTGATTGAATCACACACGTTTATCGTGGCGGACAATCATTTCTAGAAGGCTTGTTGATGTTTTTGAGAACGTAATGTTAACTGTGGTTTGCCACGTGTGGCTTTCTTCTTTTGTTCAGATTGGATTCTTAACTCCTATCGGGGTCAGCATGGGCTTCCGAATATACGATGGAGGAGTTGAACCAACTCTAAAAAAGATAAAAAGCAAACAGTTAATGTTTGGAACGCATCTGAGCATGCGTGGGTTGAATTCTTGCATTTATCCATCGGCCACAGAAACAAAGTGACACCGGGTCAAATTTTTAAAAACTCACGCTTTGCTGGGCGCTCTCGTGGGACCAAGTCTCTGGCAGCCGTGATTATATTCCTTTCTAGAGTAGGTGCTCCAGCGGGGGGGAATGCTAACTATGCAGACAAGCAGGAGAGGAATGTGGTCACCTCTTAGCCCTGACCTGGGGGTCAGAGGGAGACATCCCGGGAAGCAGAGCTTTGAAAGCAGAAGATAAACATGATGGATGGCGGGGGACTTGAAAGGGAGCAGAGGCAGCTGGCCGCCCTGGGGGTGCACAGACTCCCCTTACTCAACGCCTTGCCTGAGCCCCCAGGCTGTGGGAAAACGCAAACTTTCCCGACAGGGGAACTGGACGCTTGTAGGGGAAGGGTCTGTCCAGAGTGCAGGGCTGGTGACTTGGTCTGTGGCTGATCTGCCTGCCCGTCTCGCTGTCACCATTCAAAATGCCTAGAAGAGTCTCAAATTTTTAATCTCGAAATCCAAAGGCGATGGAGAGGGGCCTCGAGTTGCTCCAAGCATCTCCTGTGGGGATCGGTCAGGGCGCAGGGCTTTGTTTCGAAGGAGGTAAGCTGGGGCGGAACCTGCTCACGCTGCTGGTTCAGGACCCGTTAGGAGAAGCTGCAGGCTCTGCCACCCAGGCGCCCCATCTCCTGAGGAATTCTACCCTGTCCTTCAGAGCCCAGCTCGTTCACCTTTCTAGGACCCTGTCCTCAGACCCCCCGAGGGCATGCTGTTCCCATCCCTTTCCACTCTCTGCCTCCTATGGTTCATCCACCCAATTAATTCCAGTAACTATATTTACTTACTCAACAGTTATCATGTGACCCTTGATACATCCTCTAATGAGGATCAATCAGCCTTTGGGGGCATCCCTAAGAATCCGTGGGTTGATGAGTTAATCTGTTACCATCATTGTTTTCATCAGAGTGCAGGTGGCTGCCTCTGAGGCAGGTGGGGGCCTCCCGGGGGTGGCGGTGAGTCCTTGAGGCTCACTTCTGGCCTTTAATAACCTCCTCGCTCTTTGGCATGACGCCATGTCCCAGAGTCACTCGCCTGCCCTGTACCTGGGTCAACCATTTCTCCAAGCATCTCTGCTTTCCTTTGCTGTCACACTTCTGAATTACCCTGAGCTGGTACCTTGTCTGGCTATGATCTATATCTCTCGGATACTCTATAATATTGTGACGTTTTCAAGTATTTATTCAACAGTTATGCTTTCTCCTTCGCGATGCCTGCCCATGATTTCGTCCAATTTACACGAGTGATGCATATGCGTGTATGCTAACAGACTCATAGTTCCTTATTTATTCCACACGGCAATCCCTCGACAATTGCATGTTTCACGAACATCTTCCCCTGCTTCACGGTTTCTCTCATCTCTTTATTAGGGTTCCTCTCCCGGGACAGAACATTTTCATTTTATGTGGACAAATTAAAACATGTTTGTTTGGGGCGCCTGGGGGGGGCTCAGCCGGTTAAGCGTCCGACTTCGGCTCAGGTTATGATCTCACGGTTCGTGGGTTCGAGCCCCGCGTCGGGCTCTGTGCTGATGGCTCAGAGCCCGGAGCCCGCTTCGGATTCTGTGTCTCCCTCTCTCTCTGCCCCTCCCCCGCTCATGCTCTGTGTCTCTGCCCTTCCCCCACTCATGCTGTGTCTCTCTGTGTGTCTCTCTCTCTCTCAAAAATAAAGCAAAAACGTTTCTAAAAATTAAAAAAAAAACACACCTGGCACAGTCTTCCATTGTATGGACACCCCACAACTTGTTCATCCGCCGTGTGGTTGATGGACGCCTGTTGTTTCCAGTTGACAGCTACCATGAATCAATCCTATAGGACACGCCTATGTCGGTCTTTCCAATGTATGTGCGCACATCTGTTTGGGGTTCGTGCCAAAGAGTGAAATCGTCGGCAGGGTAGCTGTATGTAGAGTGACCATAAGTTCCCTTTGCATCCAGATAATTCATGTCTATGCCCAGGATTATGTCCCAGCTTCCTATGTTGCCTTATGCGCGAGGGGCACACCCTCTCTCAGTTGTCCCACGGCAAGGGGACTGCGGCTTTGCTAGGTGGTGAGGTCCCCGAGCCGGACCCGGTTCAACCCCTCCTGCCCACCCCCCCCCACCCCACCCCGTCTCCAAATTACTGAACGAAAGGGGGTGGAATGAACAGCCTTCACCTTAACCGTGGGGACGTTCCCCAAGTCTGGCACAGTCCTTACGAGCCCTATGGAAACAGGCACTTCTGGTGTCCTGTCCCGCGAAGGAAGAAGGAAGCCCCTTGTCCACGGAGGGAGCCGGGAAGTGGTGAGAGCCCGGCCTGAACGCCGTCCGCCCGGTTCCAGCCCCAGCAGCTGTTGCGATGACAGTCACACTTTCCCTTCCTGAAGGCGGTGTCGCTGGGCCCCGCCCCCCTGAAGCTCTGTGTAGACTCCTCCGTGGCTGACCCTCCTTGACCGGTAGCAGGGCACACACACTGTTTGGACTGACCCTGCCTTCATGTGATTCCACTGCTTAACCCGCTTAGCGGCGTGCAGGCGCCTTGTCCCCACGTCCCCCCCCAGCCGGCCGGAGGCCGCACCGACTTCCCCTACTGTCGGGGGCCGATGGAGAGCCGTTTCTTTTCTGGGCTTTGGGTCAACACAGTACAGCCCCCTGCTTCCTCTCCCTGGGACTCCGTTTCATTTCTTATTGTGTTCACACTTCCTTCTTTTGTGTAGGGATTCCCCTATTTCCAGTCAAGCCCTTAATTTTTCCTTACCTCCATAAGTGCTTAACCAGCCCGCGAGAAGACGAGGAGAGGTCCCTGCCCCCCTTACGGCTACGCCTGGAACCTCACAGAAGTTCCCCTAAGGAACAGAGAAGTGCAGGGGCGCCTGGGTGGCTCGGTCGGTTGAGGTTCAACCCTTGATTTCAGCTCAGATCATGATCTCACAGTTTGTGGGTTAGAGCCCCGCACTGGCCTCTGTGCTGACAGCTCAGAGCCTGCTTGGGATTCTCTTTCTCCCTCCCCGTCTCTCTCGGCCCCTCCCCCACTCAGGCTTGCTCTCTCAAAAATAAATAAACGTAAAAGAAAGAAAGAAAGAAAGAAAGAAAGAAAGAAAGAAAGAAAGAAAGAAAAAACAGAGAAATGCAGCTGAGGGACTTCCACAGGCCAACAGCTGCCTCGCCATCCTGATAGCACCTTCTGGAATCTACCCCAGAATTCCCAGATGGTCGCAGGTCATTCTCTTTTTCTTTTCTTTTCTTTGTCTTAGTTTAATTTTTTTTTTAATTTACATCCAAGTTAGCACATAGTGCAACAATGATTTCAGGAGTAGATTCCTTAGTGCCCCTCCCCCGTTTAGCCCATCCCCCCTCCCACAACCCCTCCAACAACCCTCTGTTTGTTCTCTATATTTAAGTCTCATGTTTTGTCCCCCTCCCTGTTTTTATATTATTTTTGCTTTCCTTCCCTTATGTTCATCTGTTTTGTCTCTTAAAGTCCTCATGTGAGTGAAATCATATATTTGTCTTTCTCTGACTAATTTCACTTAGCATAATACCTTCCAGTTCCATCCACGTAGTTGCCAATGGCCAGATTTCATTCTTTTTGATTGCCGAGTAATACTCCATTGTATCTATATACCACACCTTCTTTATCCGTTCATCCATCGATGGACATTTGGGCTCTTTCCATACTTTGGCTATTGTTGTTCGTGCTGCTATAAACATGGGGGTGCATGTGCCCCTTCGAAACAGCACACCTGTATCCCTTGGATAAATGCCTAGTAGTGCAATGGCTGGGTCGTAGGGTAGTTCTATTTTTAGTTTTTTGAGGAACCTCCATCCTGTTTTCCAGAGTGGCCGCGCCAGCTTGCATTCCCAGATCGCGGGTCATTTTCTAATTAGAAATCACCTCAATCTGGTCTCAACCTTGATAGGAAAGGTGGATAAGACTCCCAGAGAATACATTTAATTTGAATTCCTTACGCGGGCAAGTTTTCAGAAGAGAGCTGCTCTGAAGGCTCATGTGCTCAATGGTTTATCTGGAAGTCAGAAAGCTCTTTATCAACGGAAACTGTGGAGGATTGGTGGTTAGGTCCACAGAAGCTTGTCTAATATAACCTCAACTAATCGACCGTTTTAATGAAAAAACGCAGTGCGCAACAGGGTCCTCATTAGTAACAACAGCACACCTCCAGTGACATTCAGTACAGAACCCTGACGGCCGGAGAAGGCAGGGAAAACAAATCTCGACTTTTATGGGGATGTTACCTGAGACTGCCCAACACTTTAAAGAGCTTTATAGAAATGTAATATTCTATTTGGTTTCACTTAAAGCAGGCTTTACTTTTTCTTGAGCCACTGAAGTGATAGAATCACTTCGGCGTATGCACCAAAGATTAATCACGATACCGTCAGGGTCCGGCTTTGAGGTGGAGTAGATAGGCAGTTACCCGCTAGAGAGCTGGAGAGACCGAATCCAAGGGCTTCTCCATGTAGTCTTCCCCAACAACTTCACATTTTAGATGCTTCTATTATCACCTCCATTTTGTCTGTGAGGAAACTGAGGCACAGAGAAGTTAAGCGGCTCGTTGGAAGTCACATCGGGAGCAAGCAGGGAGGCTGGGCTGTGCCCTGAGCCAGCGGGCCCACCATCCCTCATACTGCACAGCCCCACTCGGATGGCTTCAGACAGGGAGGGGCGCTGAGAGACAAGAGACAGGACATGACAGTGTCGTGGGGTCACCGGGGAGCAGGACTCTTCAGCTACAGGGTCTCTCTCGAGGCTAGAATTAAGAGCGGGCAGAGCAGGTGATGCCCTGGGAGACGGGCTTCATAGGGATGGACAGTCAGAGCCACTGGTGCTCCCGAGGGAGCCGAACCCACCACCTCCACTGAAATTCAACCTTTCCCTTGTCCCTCGGCCCCCCGCATGGGGGACCCCACGCAGAAGGAGACGACGGCATTTGTACGTTGGGGGACTTGCCAAGATCGGGGCGACGCCCCAGCATCCGTGTGATGGGAAAAGCAGACAGAGGTTTGAGCAGACGGGATACGGGTATTAGAGTTCCCTTGAGAAACAGAACGAGGGGAGAAAGATGACAGACAGACAGGCAGGCAGGCAGAAGAGAACCAGGAAAACAGGTGGGGTGGCTCAGTCTGAAGGCCCAAGAACCAGGAGTGCAGATGGCTAAGGGCAGGGCATCCTGGTTCCCACGGGGAGTGTGTTCCCTCTTCCTCCACCTCTGTTCCAGGCAGGCCCTCCTGGGATCGGGCGATGCCCACCCACACTGCTGAGGGCATCATCTTCATTCGACCGATTCAAGTGCCAGTATCTTCTGGAAACACCCTCACAGGCACACTCAGCTCTCTGGGCAGCCCTCAGGCCCATGAAATCGACCAATCAAGTTAGCCATCACAGGGCGCCTGGGTAGCTCGGTTGGTTAAGCATCTGACTTCGCCTCAGGTCAGGGTCTCACAGTTCGTGGGTTCAAGCCCCACATCCGGCTCTGTGCAGACAACTCGGAGCCTGGGGCCTGTTTTGGATTCTGTGTCTCCCTCCCTCCCTTTCTCTCTCTCTCAAAAATAAGTAAACATTGGGGCGCCTGGGTGGCTCCGTCGGTTAAGCGTCCGACTTCAGCCAGGTCACGATCTCGCCGCCCGTGAGTTCGAGCCCCGCGTCAGGCTCTGGGCTGACGGCTCGGAGCCTGGAGCCTGTTTCCGATTCTGTGTCTCCCTCTCTCTCTGCCCCTCCTCCGTTCATGCTCTGTCTCTCTCTGTCCCAAAAATAAAAAAATAAAAAAAAACGTTGAAAAAAAGAGACCCCTCTGGGAGGAGAGAAAATTCCCTGGGGCCGCCTGTGTGGTCCCTGCTGTGCCCTTTAGCTCATGAAGTGAGAGAGGAAGCGAGTGTAGGGGGCCTGCTGGTGATGCGTAAATCTATATCGCTCTTTTTTACAAAATTTTTTTAAAGATTTATTTATTTTTTGAGAAAGAGATTTATTTATTCACTTATTTATTTGAGAGAGAGAGTGTGAGTGGGGAAGGGGCAGAGAGAGAAGGAGACAGAGGACCCAAAAGCAGGCTCCAGGCTCCGAGCTGTCAGCACAGAGCCCGATGCAGAATTCGAACCCATGGACCACGAGATCATGACCTGAGCCTAAGTCGGATGCCCAACCAACTGAGCCACCCAGGCGCCTGTCCACATCACTCTTTAAAAGAGTGTATTTGACTCTGCACCATATTGGTAATGCAGAAACACATCTACTCCCATACCAGTTTCCCAACAAATTCTTGTGCATTCGATGGGGTCTGGTTTCCTCCGGGGGAAGCTAACTTGCGAGTTCCGCGTGGTCTTTCCAATCTTAGAAGGAAACAATGAATGTTAAGGCCAAAACGAGAGAACAATTAACCGCGGCAGGAAATGGAGGCTATTCTTGATGTAGTCTCCATATGTCATCTTGATTCTCACTCCATAAATGTTCAATTCCGTCATCATGAAATCAGTCACTGAGGTGTATTTCAGAGCAATAAAACGGCCCCCAAACGTTTGCCTTCTGGTTGGCATTGCTCTGCATGAAAAACATGCCAACATGTTAACATACTTTCCAAATGGACATTCATTAAACATCAGAATGAAAGAGGCGCATCTCGGGTCACAAAGTTCCCGACATCTTCATGACCGTCCCAGGGAGGTTTCCATCTCTAACGCTCTTCTTGGCTCGTAGCATCTGTGGCTGTAATCGTGTTTAAGCAGTGGCATTTTTTACTCAGGAATCTGACTGCCCACATTGATCTTAAATTCTATGCTGAAAGCCCGAGGAGTGGGTGTGATGGTGCCGTAGACATCTGTAGCTGCCATCGAGAGGAGGTTCCCTACGAACTCCCAAGAGATGACGTCATGCAGTCTCCTGTGTGTGGGCCCTGCTAACGCGCTTCCAGAAACAAAGGCAAGACTCGATCGAGAGTTAGGGTGCCTTCTCACCTGCTGGGCGTTGGGCTCTGATAACCTCATTTAACATCACTGATGGTGTTGTTATCACCACCCCTCTGGCAATTGTACAGATGCGGATGAGCCCGGGGAAGAGGGTCAGAGCCAGCCTAAGGCCACATGGCCATTGTTCAGAAGACCCAGGATCTGATGAACCCAGCCACGCTGACTTCAGACCTGGATCCCCAGCCCCTACTTTTTACTCTGTGACTCATAACTCCTTTCCCAACGGGAGTAGGATGACTTCTCCAAGAGAGGCTCCAGACGTAGCTCTGAGCCAGCTCCGATGAGTCCCTTCTCTTGGGCACTGGGGAGTCCGAGGCCCTGGGCTAGGGCCCTTGGGTGCCAAGGGTGTGTCCGACTCCTCGGACCTTGGCTTCCTCATCTGTGAAATGGGCATATGAAGGCAAAAATAGCCACCGCCCAGGGCCTGGCTCACAGACCATGTAGGTCAGGAAGTCACTTGTTTCTGCACAACATAGGCAGGAAATGAGTGAAACGCGCTCGCTGTCATTTTTACGAGCTTGCTCTTGGCTTTTCCTAAGCTGTGTCTGCCTGTCCAGGAACGGCATCGACGCTGCAGGGCCTTGAAGAAATGCTGCTTTGGGTAAGAGGACACTGGGTGGCTGTCCCTGGCCCCTTTTCATTGATCAAAGGCTATTTAGTGTCACTTTGAACCACTTAGAGTTCAGATCCTTCATCCGAAGCCCCAGGATAAGGATTAGAAAGCTGGGAGGACCCAGTGGGAGGAAGAAGGCAGAACTCTTAGGAAACTCAACAAGCCAAGTTTATTACTTTAATTTTTCTGGCTGTCATCCACCGGGTAGGTTTGGGGCGGCATCTCAGAGGGCATTTTGCTTTCACCGTGACGTGGGGGAAGGGGAGGGCCAGCTATGGTGACTTATGTCGGGGCACCAATGCTTGGCAGGCTCCCCGAGCCCGGGAGGGAACACACTGGCCTCCCTCTCTGACCACAGTCCCCCTCCCTACTGCCCCGACGCGACCCCAGGACCCGGGACCAGCTTCTCTGCACCCTTTCTGCGTCAGGCAGATGCCGAGACCACGTGTTCGTCTTTCCGTCTTTGGTTTGGATCTGGGAATGTGGACCTGCATTGTGGTTCTCACAGGCCAGCATTAACCAGAAGCCCTCCGAAAGGTTTTCAGGAATACAGATCATCGGTTCGTGCTGCAGACATTCCAAATGAGCCGGCGTGGGGTGGGTGGAGCCCGGAACCTGCATTTAACCAGCCCACCAGTCATTCTGCGACCACGTGGAAAGCATGGGCCTTAGGAGTGAAAACCCCAGGGCATCCCCGGCCTGGCTAGATGCAAACCGAAAGTCACGGTCGCATCAGCTTGCGCTCCTGAGCGTTTCCAGGGCGCCCGCTCTGTGCCAAGTGGGGCTTTTAGACACAGGGCCCCATCTAATCCCCAGGACAAACCATGGCAGGGCATCTTCCCGTGCTGGGTGAGGTGACCGCACAGGCCTCCGATTCAGAGCTGGCACCACCCACCGCGGCGACCGTGACCCCTCAAGCCTCTTGCCCAGCTTCGCGGTCTCCGGGCTCACCTCCTTCCCCCATTTGTCCCCTGGCTGTCCCAGGATGACTCGGCCCACACAGCCTTTCAATCAGGTCCCAGGTATTTTGCCACAAGCTCCTTGAGCACCAGTATAGTATGTTGCCTTCGGGGCGGGAGACGGGGGGTGGGGGTGGGGGTCACGGGACTGGTCCCCAAGTTTGCTGTGGCACCCGTGTGATTTTATGGGACGCAGGCACTTTGCCGGGGAAGTGCTCTGGAAAATGCCTGCTGGTGCTGGGCTGTAGGGCTCAGGTTGGTGTCTTTGGTCAAACCCTGGTGTCAGGAGACATGGCAATGGCCTTGCAGCTCTGATGCAGAGGAAATGATACCCCCCGGCCCGCTTCTGACAGTGGATACACAGAGCAGGATTTCTATCCCTTTTCCACAGAGAAAGTACCTAGTAATTATACTCAGGCTTGGGCCTTCGAAGGACACAAGATGGGTCCCCTCCAGACCTTCGATGGTGAGGCCGAGCTGTGATTAGAGAGTTGGCCGGTCTTGTGGCCGGTGGGGGTGGGGCAGGGCCGTCAGCTTCCCCCTGGCGGGAGCCTCCTTACGTCTCAAGGGAATGAATAAGGCCCTCGGCAAAAGGACAGAGAGAAAGCTCTGGGAAAATAACACTCTAGGGATGAGATGAGGCAAATTTGGTCACGGATTCTCAAAAGGAGCAGCCAAAGGGATCGAAGAAGTTTCCAGAAATGAGTGGTAAGCCGACGCGCCTCATATGTCCTGGGAATGGTTGGACTCCAAATATTATGCTTCTCCTCCTTTAAACCACTAAAATTCTCGGATGCTGTGATTCTCTGGACGGCAAACTCCATTTGCCAGAACCATCTTTGACCCAGGAAATAGCACCAAAGCCTCTGTCCTTTACATAGGAAAAAAAAAAGTACGTTCACTCTAACTTAACTGGGAGGTACCCACAACCTGGAAGATGTAGGTCCCCCTGAGAACCTTGGAAATCCTCTTTGAGATTTCTTTTTTAAATTTTTTTTTTTAACATTTATTTATTTTTGAGACAGAGACAGAGCATGAACGGGGGAGGGGCAGAGAGAGAGGGAGACACAGAATCGGAAACAGGCTCCAGGCTCTGAGCCATCAGCCCAGAGCCCGACGTGGGGCTCGAACTCACGGACCGCGAGATCGTGACCTGAGCTGAAGTCGGACGCGCAACCGACTGCGCCACCCAGGCGCCCCCCTCTTTGAGATTTCAAGTGTCAACGGACACGTGTCCTCACACGGCAAGACTCAGGGGAGGCCCCTGCCCATCCCAGCCACCGGGACAGCTCCCTCACGGAACAAGTGGACTCATCTAACATCTCGCCCAGCCTGCCTTGAGCATGGCGGACCGAGAGATGGGGAAGATGGGGCTCTTCCTTCTGGAGCTTTCTGAACAGCCGAACTCCTGACGGTAAAAGTGAGCACGAACCCTCAGACGTGGCTAAGACCCTGGCCGGTCTGTCCCTGGCCCTCCATCCACTCACTGTATTAATCTGATCAGGGACAACCAGGGCCACGCGTCCTGCTCACAGCTCCCATCTAAGGGGGGAAGCATTTTCATGTGACACCAACGCACAGGATGCTCAAGGCGGGTTTCCTGGTGCGGGACCTCAGCCAACGGAGATTCTCTGGGGATGGATACCAGGCAGGCTCTTAAACTTAAAAAGTCTCTCCTTCTTGGTGACACGTTGCTTCGGATACACCACCAAAGACTTGCTCTTTGAGAGAACACTGTTCTCCCCAGCAACGTGTTTCAAAAGTGAGTGCTGATCACGAGAGTGTCAGGACATACGTATGCTCATTTATCTTCCATATACTCGCATTTTCCCCCTTATTCAGTATGCCCCTAGGGGGTACTAATAGACCAGCCTGGGAGGGGTTTAGTTCACCAAACCACACCTCAGATAATTAAAAATAGATTAGAAAAAAATAAAAATAAAAAACAAAACTAAAAATAGATTAGAGGGGCGTCTACGTGGCTCAGTCGGTTGAGGGTCTGACTCTTGATTTCGGCTGAGATCTTGATCTCACAGTTCGTGGGTTCGAGCCCTGCGTCGGGCTCTGTGCTGACAGTGTGGAGCCTGCTTAAGATTCTCTCTCTCTCTGTCCTTCTCTCTCTCTCAAAAGAAATAAATAAACTTTAAAAAATTCAAAATAAATTTGAGTTGGAGCACCTGGGTGGCTCAGATGGTTAAGCTTCCAATTTCGGCTCAGGTCATGATCTTATCGTTCATGAGTTCGAGCCCCATGTCGGGCTCTGTGCTGACAGCTCAGAGCCTGGAGCCTGCTTCGGATTCTGTCACCCTGTCTCTCTGCCCCTTCCCCACTCATTCTCTCCCTTTCTCTCTCTCTCTCTCTCTCTCTCTCTCAAAAAATAAATAAGCATTAAAAAAATTTAAAAAAATAAATTTGAGTTGATTTACAGTGAATTATAATGAAGGAAATGAAATACCAGAAGTTAGTGGACCCATTCCAATTCTTACCTGTACACTGGCTGACCCTGGCCATTGGAGAGGGTTTTATTTCCCTGCTGCTCGTGTAACAAAGGACCACAATCCTGGTGAGCTGAGGAATGGATTCAGCCGTGTGGTCAGCTTGCACTCATGAGCACAGTGGACGAGCAGCCTGTGACGCTCTCTTTCTCCTTGGTGGCATTCTGAACTTGGGGGAAAACGTGTGTTATCGATGCACAGTAACGATTAGTTACATGTACACATGCGTGCGTAAAGGCAGATATTTCAAAGAAATGGAAGGTTTTGGCAAATCGGTGCTACGTGAGTTATGATTAAATAGGGTTTCCAGTTACTTCTGACCGACTCTTCTGTGTTATTTAGATTTCCAACAAGGAGATATTTTGTTCCGCGGCCACAGATAGCTGATGCAGTGACTTTCTAAAGTGGTACAGGGCCAGAACATAGCAGAGTTGGGCCTTGACCTTGGGAAATCTACTCGAGAACTGCGTTTAATGTTGTCATTGTTCTGAAGAGGTCAATGTCTGTCTTGTGACAGAGGATAAAGCGTCAAGGGTGGGGTGGGGGAAGATATGGAGGAAGGACCTGAGGGGAGCGAGCCTTGGGTTTCCGATGCCTACTAAGCGAAGGGGCCTCCTGCCTGCACAGCTGTGGCCACTAAGATGTCTGGAATGTCACGCTCAGCCATGCCCGATAGATATTGTCATTGGAATCGGGACAGAAGACAGAAGTAGGACACTGCCACCTCCAGACTGTCAAGTTCAGAGTGGTCTGGCTGCAAGGACCCAGCCCTTGTGTGCTGGGGGTACAGCTGGGCACTACCTACAGGTGGCATTTCACACGGGTCCTTATGTCCAGGCTCGTGTCTCAGCCCCTTTTGAAACTCTGATGGTAATCAGACACACCACACCCACGGCCAGGCCTGGCACTCCCTGCTTCTTGCTGGCCCATCTCCCTACCGTGAGGCTGCTCTGGTTGCCCTGGCTGGGGGTCAGCTCGGGACCTCAGACACTACTACGTGCCTGGCATGGAGTCCAGCCACTTCCCGAACCTCCTGCCACCTGATTAGATCTCCTTTGATGTTGCGACAGGAGGTGGCGGGGTAATCTCTCTCTCCCCAGCGTGGCCATAAATACCGCTTCCTTTCTTCCCGGGGGCTGAGAGAGCCACCTCTCCCGCCCACGGGCCAAGCTTACTTGGCTCTAAACCCCAAACACAGGCACCACGTCGTGTGTCTACCGGAGGAAGTGCCCCACCCTGATTCCAGAACCCAGCACCCCAAAGGCCAGAACCGGTCCACGTAGGGACTGCTCAGCCTCTGGAAAGTCAGCATCATTTTAAAGTAAATCAGAGGACGGATGCCAACCCAAGCAAAGGCCGAATGGACCCAACCCTAGGACGGTCGATAATGGCTTCCGGGCTGCCCCTCCCAGCAGCAAACACAGTGGGCCCATCTCTTCATATCTCAAGAACCTCTCTGGAGAGCTTGTGTCAGGGAGGCGGGGTGCTCCAGCTGGTGGTAGCCCAATGCCTCTTTCTGACAGGTGATTCCCAGACAGGAAGGGTTCAACCTTTCATTGCGTGTCGGGAGAGGCAGCTGAAGGAGTAAAAAGAAAGAAGCGTACGTAAATGGCGGACGCAGTCAATGAGAACCTTGAGCTAACTTCATCCCTCCCCTGATTCCTGTGCCACAGTGAAGCTGTGTGAGAAGGCTAGGGTGCTACTAACTTGCTCCTGCTTCTAATAAACACAGGACACATTTATTCCATGACAGAAACTGTGCCCCCACTGTCAAGGGGTCAACCCTACCACCCCTTGTGTGCTCAGTGCGGCTACCTGCTCTCCTCCTCCCTCCAGCCCGCAGGAGCACAAGATTTGAAATGAATTTGTTTGTATGCAAATGCTGAGCCACCCAAGTACCCAGCCGCAGGATGCATGGGCTCCAACAGGGAACCACCGCAGAGATGTGACCGTCGTGCCCCGTGTTTTGTGAACTGCCAGTGGCTAAAGCCGAGACTTAAGAGCCATTCGCACCCAAGCGAGCGAGACCAGGAACTAATTCCCTCCTGTCTTCCATCCCCTTCTCCCCAGGTGCCTCCAAAATTAAAGAAAAACACAAACGAAACTTCAGTGATATCAATGATATCATGTTGGGATGGGTAAACACAGCAGAAGTGCCCGACTATGCAATCACATAATTGTTGGAGGTTTTAAATGCACAAACGGCACTGTTAATTTTATTAGGTAAGATAACGGAATTTAAAAGTTTGCATTTTTTGAGATAAAGCCTTGAGGTGAAAGATATCATGTTGGACTTGAAAAAATTTCAACAAAAATAAAAGATATTTTGAAAGTTTTCGTTATTTCTTTATTTATTTTTGAGAGAGAGAGAGACAGAGAGACAGAGAGAGAGAGAACGTACATGCGTGTGCGAGTGAGTGGGAGAGGGGCAAAGAGAGAGACAGAGAATCCCAAGCAGGCTCTGTCTTCAGCGCTGAGCCTGATGCGGGCCTCGACCTCATGAACTGTGAGATCAAGACCTGATCCGAAACTGAGAATCAGACGCTTAACAGACTAAGCCACCCAAGGGCGCCTAAAAGATGGGGTTTTTTAATGGCAAAATGACAACAATGGTTAAACCAGGATTTGCAGGTGATAATTACATTATTTTCTCTGCTTTTCTCCACAGAAGACAAAATGACAAGGAAAAGCGTTTTGTGCTTTTTTTCAAGCAGTTCTTGTTTCCTTTAAGAAGAGAATTTTTGGTGGCTGGGGTGGGGCAAGGGTTGGTCTCTTTTTTCTTCTTCTTCTCCTGATTACAAAATTATACAGTTTGTTGTAGAATTTTTAGGTTATCCTGAAGACCCACAAAGAAAAGGATCAAAGTCACTCATGAGATGAGCACTCAGGGACAGCTCAAGGGATGACCACTGTCATCACCCAGACGCATGTCCTTCTTTCTATGCCTATTACACACCATTAAGAATCACTCTACATAAGTATGAGCCCACGCAAACTTGCCAATATTTGACCACATTAACTGACAAAACAGAAATTCATATCATTCAACTTTAAACACAAAGAAGATTGGGAAAACCGTATACCATGCACAAAAGTCAACTAGAAATGGATCAGACTTCCACAGGAGACCTGAACCCATAAAACCCTGAGATGAAAACACAGCGGGTCAGCCCTTTGACAGCATTCTTGGCAATTTTTTAGGTTCTTTGGATTTGACACCAAAAGCAAAGACAACAAAAGCGAAAATGAACAGGCGGAACAATGTCAAACTAAAACGTTTCTGTACGGTGAAGGAAACCATCAACAAAACGAAAAGACAAACTACGGAATGGGAGAACATATTTGCCAGTCATATTTCTGATAAGGCGTTAATACCCGAAATATATAAAGAACTCATAACTCAATAGCAGAAAACAATTTTTTGGATTAAAAATAGGCAGAGGGTCTGGGGCGCCTGGGTGGCTCAGTCGGTTCAGCATCCGACTTCAGCTCAGGTCATGATCTCGCGGTTCGTGAGCTCGAGCCCCACGTCGGACTCTGTGCTGACAGGTCGGAGCCTGGAGCCTGCTTCAGGTTCTGTGTCTCTGTCTCTCTCTGTCCCTTCCCTGCTTATGCTCTGTCACTGTCTCTCAAAGAATAAATAAATGTTAAAATAAATTTTTTTTTAAATAGGCAGAGGGACTGAATAGACCTTTTTCCAAAGAAGACCTACAGATGGCCAACAAGTGCGTGAAAAGGTGCTCAGCATCAATAATCATCAGGGAAATGCAAATCAAAACCACAAGGAGAGATCACCTCACACCTGCTACGATGGCTTTTATCAAAAAGACTAGAGGTAGCAAGTGTTGGCGAGGATGTGGAACAAAGGCAACTCTGTTGGTGAGGATGTGAATGCTGCAGCCACTCTGGAAAACGATACAGAGGTTCTTCAAAAAAATTAAACAGAACTGTTATGTGATCCAGCAATCCCACGCTATATCCAAAAGGAAATGAAATCATGGACCCAAGAAGGTATCTTCGCTCCCATGTTCATCTCAGCATCATTCACAATAGCTAAGATACGGAAACAACCTAAGTGTCGGTCAACGGACGGATGGATACAGAAGATGTAATATAATGGAATATTATATTACAGCCATGAGAGATGAGGATATCTGGCTACTTGTGACAACATGGATGAACCTGGAGGATGTTAATGTAAATGAAACAAGCCAGACAAAGATATTATACGATCTTACTGATATATGACATGAAAAAACAAAAAAGTCAAACTCATCGAAATAGAGATTAGAATGGTGCTTACCAGGGGCTCAGGGGTGGAGGAAGAGAGATATTGGTCAAAGGTTACAAGCTTTCAGCCGTAACACAGGATCTGGGGATCTGACCTCCAGGATGGTGACTACAGTCAATAATATCGCACCGACATTTGCTAATACAATAGCAGCGGATCTTAAGCGTTCTTACCATCGTAACAGAAAAAGAAGGTAACCATGCGAGGTATTAGACGTGTTAATGAATCTGATTGTGGTGTCCGTTTCACAATGTATACGTATATCAACTCATCACATCGTACACCTTAAATACATGTATGTGATTTTACTTGTCAGTTAGACCTCAGTTCATCCGGGTAAGGGGTGCACGGTATGGGGAACAAGAAGCTGCCCGTCCAGCCTTTCCCACTGACTTTTCCTGATAAACTTTTATATCCTATTGAAAGTTCTAAAACAGAACCCTATGGGGACTTTGAAAGTGGTCATATTCGGGGCACCTGGGTGGCGCAGTCGGTTAAGCGTCTGACTTCAGCCAGGTCACGATCTCGCGGTCCGTGAGTTCGAGCCCCGCGTCGGGCTCTGGGCTGATGGCTCAGAGCCTGGAGCCTGTTTCCGATTCTGTGTCTCCTTCTCTCTCTGCCCCTCCCCCGTTCATGCTCTGTCTCTCTCTGTCCCAAAAATAAATAAACGTTGAAAAAAAAATTAAAAAAAAAAAAAGAAAGTGGTCATATTAAAATGATAGCATTCTTGGGGCACCTGGCTGGCTTAGTCAGCGGAGCAGAGGACGCCTGATCTCAGAGTCACGAGTTCGAGTCCCATCTTGCGAGTAGAACTTACTAAAAACAATAAAACTAAAGGGGCGCCTGGGTGGCTCAGTCTGTTGTGGGGTCCGCCTCTTGATTTCAGCCCAGGTCATTCACGATCTCACGGTTCATGAGTTTGAGCCCCACATCGGGCTCTGTGCTGGCAGTTTGGAGCCTGCTTGGGGTTCTCTCTCTCTCTTTCTCTCTCTCTCTCTCTCCCCCTTTCTGGCCTTCCTCTGCTCATGCACACTCGTACTCTCTATCTCAAAGTAAAGTATCTCTTTGCTTTGCTTCTCAAAGCAAAGAGAAAGCACACTTTCTCTCTATCTTTGAGTAAATTTTTTATCTCAAAAAATAAATTAATTAAATAAAAAATAAATAAATAAAACAGGATAACATTCATTATGTCATTATTCAAATCTTTCTGTGTCCCTTAGCAAAGTCTGATGTCCTTCCTATAGGACCTAATAATATCTGATTTCGGCTACACAATCAGTAGTTACAAATGTTTTGAGATAGTATTCTTTACGTTATGTTTTAGGTGGTCACAAACACGCATATATACACATATATGTATATATTTTTTTATTTTTGACTTTTGTGTACCATAATCCTGTCACCCTTATTAAGTTTTTCCATTGCATCACAGCTATGACTAATGATAATTTTGGCTTCTTTCCAGTGGTTATATCTTACTTACGAAATTGGCTAGAACTTTCAGAAGAGTGTTGAATAATAGCAATGCTTTTTAGATAGCAAAAGGAACAAAAGGAAAAGAATGAAAGAGATAATGGTTAGTTCATTTCTAGATTTCCATGTGGTAGGCTCACAGGCAATCATTCATGGGATATTGGAAAATAATATTTAATGCAATGGGAATTTGGCCATCACATACTTTTATTTTTTTTTAATGTTTATTTATTTATTTTGAGAGAGAGAGAGAGAGAAAGTGGAGGAGAGGCAGAGAAAGAGGAGGAGAGTGAGAGAAGGAGAGAGAGAATTCCAAGCAGGCTCCGCACTGTCAGCGCAGAGCCCGACGCGGGGCTTGATCTCACAAACTGTGAGATCGTGACCTGAGCCAAAATCAAGAGTCAGACACCCAACCATTGCCTGAGCCACACAGGCAGCTCTGTCACACACTTTTAAATGAGAAAATTTAGTCCCAAAGTTTATGAAATGATTTCTTGATTGCTTAAAAAGAAAAAGTATTGAGGGGCGCCTGGGGGGCTCCGTCGGTCGAGTGACCAACTTTAGCTCAGGTCATGATCTTTGGGTTCGTGGGTTCGAGCCCCGCGTCGGGCTCTGTGCTGACAGCTTGGAGCCTGGAGCCTGCTTCGGATTCTGTGTCTCCCTCTCCCTCTGCCCCTCCCCCACTCGCACTCTGTCTCTCTCCCTCTCTCTCTCTCTCTCTCTCAAAATAAGTAAACATTACAAAAAACTTTAAAAAAAAGAAAAGAAAAAGTCAAGAAATGTAGATTATAACTGGGTCCCAGCTGAATTCATCCTGGGTTTGCTCCTAAGGGGATCTCGCTCGAAGAACAGAACTTGGTTCTGGGATCAAAGAGCAGCCAACAAATTACATCTTTTCAGTTACAGTGGCATCGTCTCTGTCTATGAATCCTTCACAAATGCGCGTTTCTTCGTCAACTACTCTCCCAAGTGCATCAGATAAGTGGACTTCTCTGTTTCACTTTTAAAATAAGAAACTGGGCTGCCCTTGACCGCCATCAAATGCACCCTCCTCAGCCTGGACACACCCTTCGTCAGGCGCCGCATTCAGCAGGATTCAGTAGAAGAGGCAGACGTCCTGGGGCAGCCGCTGGTCAGCAGCTGTTTGGCTTTTGGTCTTAGAAATCCCTCCCGAGAAATTAAGGGCCATCTCTCCAGGTCACACGTCGTCGCAGGGAGCTGTTTGCATGCTCCCCTATCAGGATCTTGCCCTGTCACACCTTGCCCCAGAAGTTTCTCTTCCGCCCCTAGGAAAGACATTTAGGAAGCTGGTCACATCTGTCCCCTTGGCTGGTGGTGTGGGAGAGCTCCTTCTCCCCCGGTTCTGTCCGGGGAAGTTGAACAGCCTGTGCTTGGTACCCATTCTTGATGACGTTGTTGGCTGTGGGCACTGCTTAGATTAGAAGCCTAGTAGAGGTTAGGGTTTGCGGGTGCGTGGAGTTGACGCTGTTAGCATCTGCAAAACACACGAATTCAAAAACATGAAGTGACTGTCCTAAAAACCCGTAGGACACACCTTCCCACCCCCTCGCCGGTATATCTTGTTTGTCACTGCTTTTCGGAGCGGAAAACCCACCGGCTCCCCAGCACCGGGACCGTCCGTCCCCTGCAGAGACCGACTGTTGGTCAAGGGTTCACCGCCGAAAGGGGAAAAGACCCCTTGATAACCCTGATGGGCTCGTCCGTCGCCAACAGAAGTTTGACAACATTTCAACAATCACAGAGAGAGCCGGAGTCTGCCAACAAAAGTTGGAAAAGTTGCGAAACTGGCCCCGTGGAAAGTTTTGAAACCTATAGAGGCTCAATCAGACTCCAGTGTGGATTTTGCTCAACAAATGTCCTGACTATAAAAATGACGTGAAATACAAATCTGAGCCTGCGCACAAATTCGAGTTTTGTATTGTTCTTTTCTTTGCATTCACGTGTTATTGAGATTGAGGCCCCAGCAAATACTGGGTAATATAATATAATATAATATTGTAATATAATATAATGCCTGTGCCCCTTTGGGGAGGGTAATCAGGGTGTTGCTTCAAGTACTCATTTTTGTAACACAAATACTTTACGGCTGATGAGTATTTCAGCTTTCATCCATCACTGGGATATTAGAAAAAATCTGGCAATCAGATCTGCTGGAGAGAGGGAGATGTGGTGTGCAGAAAGGCAGAAGCAGAGAGAGAAGAGGGGGATCTTTGCCTCCGGAGACTTCCCACTTGGGCGTCTTCAGACCAAAATCCCCTTCCTGCCCTTCCTTCTTTTCTATTTTCTTCCTTTTTAAAGCTTTAGTATTTCTTGCCTTGTATTGATTTTTTTTAGCACCTCTTTTTTTTTTTGAGTCCCCTTGCGGTCCCTAGCGGAGGAGGGGGGAGGAGGGAAGGGGAGGGACACCTCTGTCCTCTCCTGGAAATGTACCCATACAACAGGGTCCTCAGAAAACCTGAAGAAAATGGAAGATCGAGCTAAATGCAAATGCAGAATAAAGGGAAGAAGGGGGGGTGTTTGGGCAGAAAGCCAGAGTTCCATCATCTGAGCGATTTGAGAAGGAAAGCATGAGCCAGCCGCCCTCACTGCCCTCTGGTAACCCTCCTGCCCCAGCTTCCCTCCACTGGAAGGGAAGCTTCCCTCCACAGGAGGGGCCTTCATAGGAGGGGCCGCAGCAAGGGTACCTGCCCCAGGGTCTCGTGTAGCCCTCAGAGACGCCAGGCAGGGCTTCAGGAAACTTCCAGAGACCATGGGGGAATGCCGAGGTGCCTGGGTGGCTCAGTCAGTTAAGCCCCTGACTTGATTTTGGCTCAGGTCGTGATCTTACGGTTCCTGGGTTCTGGCCCCGAGCCCGGCTCTGCACTGACAGTGTGGGGCCCGATGGTGATTCCCTCCCTCCCTCTCTCTCTCTCTCTCTCTCTGCCCCTCCCTCCTCCAAAATAAATAAACATTAAAAAAAGAATGTGGCCGCTGAGGGGGTGCGCCTGGGTGTCTCAGTCAGTTGAGCGTCCAACTTTGGCTCAGGTTGTGATCTCACAGTTGGGGAGTTCGAGCCCCGCATCAGGCTTGGGGCAGTCAGCCTGTCAGCTCGGAGCCTGCTTCAGATCCTCTGTCCAACTCTCTCTCTGCTCCTCCCCGTCCCCCCCCCCACCCCCTCGTGCTCTCTCTGTCTCAAAAAAAAGAAAGAAAAGGTTTTTTTAAAAAAAGAACAAAAGAAGACGTGGGGAATGTTGCCTTGCATAGGTGGTACTTCTCTCTTCCTGCCCTCCTCTCCCCTCCTCCTTCCCCTCCCTCCTCCCTTCCCTCCTCCTGCCCTCCCCCACCCAGAGCAGGTCCAGCAATGAAGATTCAGTGGAAACAGACCTTCTCTGATTCTGTGCATTGTCTTTCACCACAAATCACAGTACTGGAAAGCTAGACAGCAGCGTAGGGATCACCTTGACCAACCTCCCTCTTTTTACACCTGCATCCCCCCGCCCCAACCCCACGTAAAAGAGAAGAACAAAAAAATAAAATGACAGCCTATTTAGGACTGAATTTAACTCGTCTTCCTGCCAGCGGCTCTCACAATCCCGCGCTGTAGGCACAAATGGCTGAACCAGGACTTGGCTAATGGTGGAGACAATTAGCATTTGTTACTTGTTTTAACGAGCCAAGTGGATAATTGTTTCTGGCCAGAGCCACCGGGGACGCGACCAGTTGTCTGCGTTCCTAATTTCTGGGCTCAGGCTCTTCCGGGGTGGCAAGCCTGGAATTGATGAGGTGTCCCGTCTGCCCCCCAAACCCTCCGGGGACACCAGACCTGAGACCCGCGGTCGCCCCCGCTTCCTTTTCGTGGTGACCCACTGGGTGCTTCAGCTCCCAGGGGCGGGGCCTGTGGCGCAGGTGCCCCCCCCAGGTCCGGCTCCGCTGACACTGCGGGTCCTCAAGCCAGGCCCGCTCCCGGCACCTCTCCGGGACCAGAGGCCTGAGTCCTGAGTCTCTCCTGCTCGTCTGCATTCAGAGTAAGATGTTCGATGGCATTTTCTCGGAGCCTCTCGAGCTGTCTGACACCCAGAGTGTAGACTGAATTCAGTTCTTGGGTCTCTGCGCGGGGGGTGGGGGTGGGGAGTGCGGGCCCCCCCCCACCTATGGATTTGAAGAGGCGGGCAGCCTCACTGGCCGTCCTGGGGAAGTCCTTACTGCCAGCACGCCGCTGTTTCTGGATAAAGTTTGGTAAACATCATACATTCTGTGTTGGTCTGTGTTGAGAAAACTGGGAGGGCTCAGAACGTGCCTCCCCGCAAAAAGGATGACATTTTGGCATGTGGCTTATTTTGAGGCCAAGGCGAGGGGGGGGACCAGAAGGCACAAGAAAAGCTCTTTACCTCCCCCGAACTCCCTAAAATAAAGTCTGTACTTACCCTTTTGCAGAGGAAATTTACATTTGTAGAGGAAGAGAGCTCCCAGCCGGCATCTTTCAGGCAGAGGCCCTCCTGCACAACGAGGCCGCTGGGATTTACCAGCTATTTGCACTTCCTTCCCTCGCCCACCACTTAATTTCCCTCCTTCCACGCCCACCCCCCCCCCACCAAGCCCGACCCCCCTCCCCTTCCTGCCTTCAGGATGGCGTGTAAATCTCACAGCCGAGTGTCACCTTGGGTCCCCTATTTTTGTGAGCCCCCGTGGGCACGTACATAATTAAAGCTGGGGGGCTTTCCCCCTATTAAACCGTCTTAGGGCAACTTAATTCTCAGACCGGCCTCCCCTGCAGTTTCCGGGAAGCCAAAAACGCCAAGTCCTTCTTATTAAGTAAGAAGTCGGATTATTCATTTAGGCCAAACATTGCGAAAAGATTTGCTACGAACCACGTCAAACTCCTGAACTGTTTTTAAAAGGTCGGCTGGAGGATAGAGGAGTCAGGCGGGTGCACACGCGCGTGTGAGAACGAGGAACCGCGATTTCGGGTGCACAGGGGCTCCGCCGTTTGCCCGTGTAGCTAAATCTGCCCTCGTGACTTCATCCGGTTCCCCTTTCCTTCTCGACCGTAGCCTGGAAGCGATGGAGAAACGAGAAGGGAGGCTCACGGCAGTGTTTGTGATTAGTTCCCAACCCTCTGCCCTTTTCTAGCACACCCATCTCCTAGAAGTAGTGGAAACGAGACAAGGGGGTCAGGGAGGGACAAACGTTTGGAAACGACTCCTATCCCGACGGGTACGTTGCTGCAGTGTCTTCCCGAACTCTCCAGGACCCCTTGGATACAGGTGTTAACATTCTCTTTTTAGAGGTGCGGGGTCTGAGGATCAGAGAGGTTAAGTCATCTGTCCGAGGTCACACAGCTAGTGGGTAGTTGATACAGGACTTGAATCGATGCGGGTGGATGCCTTTATAGACAAGCAGGCCTCCGCCTACCCCCAAACGGTGACCCGATGTCAGAGGGACGGACCTTCTGGTCCTTCTGCTGTTCTCTCAACCTCCGAGGGGCTCCCCTCTCAGGGTCTCTGCCGTTTAAGTGCCCGGGGGTCTGCGGGAGCTGCTTTTGTTCCACTCCTCAGACACACTGATGCAATTACAACCTCAGCTGGGTAAGCCCTCTAGTTGCACCAAGCATTTCTCGGGTTTAGCAACTTGACGAACAGGTTTGAGGGTGGAATCAGGAGCCCACAAGCCACAGCTCTTTCCTCCTCCGTCCCACCCCGGCACCCCCGCACCCCCCGCGCCATCCTGCTCCTCGAAACCCATCCGCCAGGCTCCGGATCCAGGCACTTTGTCCACACTGGAGATGAGAACGTTCCAGATCTTCCCTTGCTGGGCTCCCAAACAGCCTCACCAGAGTAAAAACTGCCCTGTCCTTGAGAAAAGCGACCAACGGGCTATCTGTCCAAACTGGCAAGGGCGCTGTCATCTACACCCTGTGGCAATAAGGCGCTGACCCGACTTGCCCTTCCCGGGACCGGCCGATCCGACCGGAAGTCAGGGAGCGATTGGCTTGGTGGAGAAAAGCAGGGTGCATTGTTGGAGACACTGGCATTAAAATGTTTTTGTCGTTTATCTGAAAATCAAATTCGGCTGGATAGCCTATATTTTATCTAGCAGCCCTAAGACAAAGACATAAGGAGGATAGTTTAATTTCATGGAGGTATTTTTCAGGGAGGGGAGACTTAGAAACTCAGAATTTGACTGTGTTGCAATGCATAACTGCTGGGAGGGAAACCGTTCCTTCAATCTTTTCAATTCATCTTCCGTGAATCCACCACTCCAAAAGTCTTAAAAATATGGCCGAGGGGCACCTGGGTGGCCCGGTCAGTTAAGAGACTGACGCTTGATCTTGGCTCAGGTCATGATCTCACGGTTCATGGGATCGAGCCCCAAGTTAGGCTCTGTGCTGACTGTGCAGAACCTATTTGGGATTCTCTCTCTCTCTCTCTCTCTCTCTCTCTCTGCTCCTCCCCTGCTTGCTCTCTCCTTCTCTCTCTCAAAAATAAATAAATAAACATTTTAAAAAAATGTTGCACTGATTGGAAACATTGCTATCACAATATCCCAGTGCGTTTTTAAGTAAGCTGGGGAAATTGCCTTTTCAAAACGCTGTTAGCATCAAGCAAAATGAGAAAAGAACTCAACACCCAGGAAATGCCCTGCACAGGCATAGAGGAGGAAAGGGGGAAAAAAACGAAACAGGGCAGTCTGCCCTAGAGCGCCCATCAACTTTTGGCACCCCACAAAGCAGACTCCCCGCCCCTCACCAGGCAAGCCTCACTTGCAGCCACATCGGCTCCTGGTGAAAAAAAGGAAACAGACCAGCCCTGGGAATATAGACAGTATCCAAATGTTGAACGTGACTGCACTCACCACACAAAGGAGGCTAATGCTTTGTGGACAAAATAGCCAGCATCTAATGCGTGGCAGTGATCGGCAAACTGGTGAATTTTACAAGCGCGCGTGCTGCTGTTTCCAATTTCCTGATGCCATTAAATGGTGCTGGCCGCACACAGCATGACCTTCCCTCGCATTTCCTTTGGCTTCCAAAGCTAATGGTTTTTCCCATTAGGTTTATAAAAGTAACGCACGCTCATTTACTGAAAATACAGAATGTTCAAAAAAAAAAAAAAAAAAAATGGGAGGGCGCCTGGCTGGCTCCCTTGGTGGAGCGTGCAACTCTTGATCTCGGGGTTGTGAGTTCGAGCCCCATGTTGGGTCGTAGAGATTACTTACAGTAAAATCTTTAAAGCAAAACAAAACAAAAAAGACTGTTCAAAAAAAACCTCCACGGAAACTAGCTTGGCAAATAGTATTATAATCTCGCTACTCTACACGCTTTTAACCTCAGATGCATTTCTTTCCAGTCTTTAAAATGCTACTTTGGGGGCGCCTGGGTGGCTCAGTCGGTTGAGCGTCCGACTTCGGCTCAGGTCATGATCTCACGGTCTGTGAGTTCGAGCCCCGAGTCGGCCTCTGTGCCGACCGCTCGGAGCCTGGAGCCTGCTTCGGATTCTGTGTCTCCCTCTCTCTCTGACCCTCCCCCGTTCATGCTCTGTCTCTCTCTGTCTCAAAAATAAACATTTAAATAAATAAAAAATAAAATAAAATAAAATGCTACTTTGTACAGTGTGTGCATTATGGTGTTCTGCTTTTTTTTTCTTTTTTGCACGTTGTTTGGCACTCTTTTTATTTATTTTATTTTTTAATGTTTATTTCTGGGAGACAGAGACAGAGCACAAGCGGGAGAGGAGCAGAGAGAGAGGGAGACCCAAAATCCAAAGCAGGCTCCAGGCTCCGAGCTGTCAGAACAGAGCCTGACAAGGGGCCCAAACCCACGAACCGTGAGATCATGACCTGAGCTGAAGTCAGACGCTTAACTGACTGAGCCACCCAGGCGCCCCTATTTTTATTTTATTTTAGAGAAAAACGCACGCATGAGCAGGGGAGAGGGCCAGAGAGAGAGACAGAGAGAAGATCAAGAAGGCTGTATGCTCACCACGGAGACTGACGCAGGGCTCGATCCCAAGACCTGAGCCAAAATCAAGAGTCGGACACTCAACTGACTGAGCCCCACCCAGGCGCCCCTAGAACTCTTTTTTAAACATCATTTAAGACAGCAACGGCATACTGGAAATAAAGTTAATGGTGAGATTAGCCAAGAAACATATAACAAATTGTTAAAAATAAGACGACATGCCCCAAACAGAGTCGCTTATGCTAAGCCCCACATCACGAAACTGAAATTTAACTTAAGCCTCACATCGCCACACCGAGACCTAATTACAGTTTCGACGCTCCCAGAAATAGAATCTTAAACCAATCCGTTAGGAATCGCCTGATCCGCCCAAGTCAGATAATCCACCGTCCGTCCTCTAAATGAAAGTGACCTCGGAACAGTCAACCTGATTTTGTGTCCAACATAATTTCCTTGTCCCCACTCCTTTCTGCCCAGGACTCTTTCATTTTGCACAGCTCCTCGGCGTTCCTTTCTGTCTGCGAGATGGGCTGCTGCCTGACTCATGGAGGGCTGAATAAAGCCAGCAAGATCTTTAAAATTTCTTAGTTGAATTTTGTTTCTTAACAGTCCTTTTAGGGAGGATCCATTTCCCCCCCCAAATAAGCATGCATAGGTACGAAAGAAACTTCATCCAAATTTATTTTGGTAACATCTTCCGCTGTAGGCTGACGTTGTCGTAAGCTCTTGAAGGGGTCAGTCTCATTTCCTACAGATTCCAAAACATACAAGAAAACGAACAGTTTTCCTTAGGTTTCTGGAAATGGGCAGTTCCACTTTCTGTCCCTACTCTTGGGACAGGAATCTAGCTTCCTTGCCTAAAAAACTCAGAAAGCCGCAGCTTCAGTTCATGCACAAACATGTATAAATGTATAAATACGTTCGTAGGCCCCCCGGGTGGCCCAGTAGGTGAAACATCTGACTCTTGGTTTCAGCTCAGGTTGTGATCTCACGGTTCGTGGGTTCCAGCCCCGAGTCAGGCTCTGTGCTGACAGTGAGGGGCTGCTGGGGATTCTCTCTCTCTCTCTTTCTCTCTCTGCCCCTCCCCAACCCATGTTTACACACTCTCAGAAAAATTTTAAAAAATGTTCACAGTAGTGTTCTTTATAATTTCAAAAGTATAAAATAAAAATCACTTGGGGCGCCTGGGTGGTGCAGTCGGTTGAGCGTCCGACTTCAGCCAGGTCACGATCTCGCGGTCCGTGAGTTCGAGCCCCGCGTCGGGCTCTGGGCTGATGGCTCAGAGCCTGGAGC
Organism: Leopardus geoffroyi; assembly: GCF_018350155.1. Lineage (NCBI taxonomy): Eukaryota > Metazoa > Chordata > Mammalia > Carnivora > Felidae > Leopardus > Leopardus geoffroyi. The sequence goes on along the minus strand of NC_059328.1, from coordinate 216,145,168 downwards.
CTGTTTCCGATTCTGTGTCTCCCTCTCTCTCTGCCCCTCCCCTGTTCATGCTCTGTCTCTCTCTGTCCCAAAAATGAATAAACGTTGAAAAAAAAAATTAAAAAAAAAAAAATCACTAAATGTTCAGCATTAATGGGGTTGGCTAAGTAAATTACAGAACATGGGAACAATCCTTTCAGTAATGGAAAATTATTCAGCCATCAAAAGCAATGATTACAAAGAACATTGATTGACATTAACTTTTTTCTTTTTTTTCCTTTTTTCCTTTTTCTTTCTTCTTTTTTCTTCTTTTTTTCTTCTTTTTTCCTTTTCCTTCTTCTTCTTCTTCTTCTTTTTGGCTCTATGCCTAACATGAAGCTTGAACTCACAACTCTGAGGCCAAAAACAGGACGGTTGTTCTTGGGAGAGGCGCCATTACCGATGTTAACTTTTTTTTTTTTTTAACTAAACACCCAAGTTTATGTAAACAAGTATTTAGATTTTATATGCATACGAAGAGGGATTGGAGCCAGGCGATGAGATGATGGGTGGTGTTCTCTTCTCCTTTCTTTGATTCTGCCTTGTCTAAATTACCTTTCTTGTTTGTAGCAATCCTGTCTTTGTTGGTCTTCTCCCCTTACCTTCTGGTTGTGGGTCAGAGGGTTAAACTGCCAGACCCCTCGACGGGCACCCCAGCTTTCTCATTCTCTCCACAGCAAGTACCCTACACGTGAGGGGGGATTTTGCCGATTGCAAAACACGGTTTGTTCTCGGGCAAGCTCCTGAGGTCCGTTAGCGTTAGGAAATTTGTTTGCACAGACCTGGCTGTCGCAGCGCCTAACGGTGACTCTGGCTAATAGGACGTGGAAAAGAAGGAAAGAGCACAAACAGGGCAGAATTAGAGAGATGAGCTCTTGACTCCACAGGTCCACCCAAGATGGACGGGGGGTGGGCGCGGCCCCTCCACCAGCACGCGCCCTTGGATGGAGAACTCTGGGGACATGCCCTTCCTCGGGGGGACCCACCCTCATTTCTTCCCTGTGCTTGCCACGTGGTTGCAAAGCATGTTGGGAGCTCACAAGGGGGTGATGGAGAATTGGGAGAAGCTGGAAAGAGTGAGGATCCCCGTGGGAGCGACTAAATGTGTTGGAGATCCAGGGAGGGTGAGTCAACAGCCCAAATTAATCCATCCAGAAAGAAAGCTGAGCCTGAACTGGATTTGAGTCACTGTTTTCGCCCCGGTGGGTTATTCTGCTCTTTGAGGCCCGGTCCAGAAGCCTGGTGCCGCTAAGTGGCCCTTTACAACATGGAACCGAAGTGCAGATACGGGCCAGGAGGGTTGCCTGGATGGCCCGGTGGGTTAAGCGTCTCACTTCAGCTCGGGTCCTGATCTTACAGTTCATGAGTTCGAGCCCCACATTGGGCTCTCTGCTGTCAGCACAGAGCCCGCTTCGGATCCTCTGTCCCCGTCCCCCCTACCCCCTCTCAAAAATAAACATTAAAAAAAAGAGAGAGACTAGGAGAAAAAGGCACAGTTCTGGAATCAGAGCTCCGATCGGATGGGCCAAAACCCTGGGTAGGGTATGGAGAGGGAGTGTGTTGCAGTAGAAGGATCCAGAGCGTCGGAGCCTGCCGGAGAGGTGGGCGTTTGAATTTCAGTCCCCCCCAGCCACTGGCCCCACCGCAGCTTGCACGGTGGCTCCCCTGCTCTGTCCGAAGCTTACACAGTCCCTTTGCTGGGACCTCAGCTACCCATGCCCCTGACAGCAGGCCGAGGCCGAGGCCGGGACTTGCTTTGCTGAAACCCTGAGAGAAAGCTTTCTTGCCCTTTCCGCTTGGCCCCAAGCACACCTCCGCCCCCAAATCAGCTACACCGTCAGAATCTGGTTTGTCGAAAACCGTGGCGCCACACCCAGCCCTCTGGCAACACAGTAACTTGTGTGAGAAAAGGAACTTTGTGGTTACAAGGGGCTGGCTTGGGTGTTACTTTGTCGCCAAAGACCAATCTGAAAAATGCTAACCCCTGAGACCAGTTTCTGAAACTGTCAAAGACCTGTTTCATGTGGCTCTTGGGGGAAGGGAACAGTGATGGGCAGAGTGGTGTTGGGCACACATTTGGCTGAGAGACACGGACAAATAGAGGGTGACGCTGTCCCCTGGACGTTGTGTTCTGGCCACCGAAAGAGAGGGCAGTGGCCAGAGTTTAAACTGTTTCTGTATCGTTTTCCCCTGAGTTGTATGTAATTTCTCTCTCTCTTCCTTGGAAAATATTGATTCAGAAATGAAACACTTAAAACGCATGCATATTTTTTTTTTTTTTTGATATGTTGGACAAATGCAGTCTTCCTGTGGGAAAAGGCAGTCGCTGTGGTTGAAATGGCCTCTCTTTGCTCGCCTGAGTGTGACCTCTCTCGAGTGAGAGATTGCACAACACGTCCAGGCCTTGCACCCGGACTTACTTTCGTGCCAGCGGCCGAGCCAGGAAAACCTGCTTACGTTGCCTAGAGCTGTTTCTGCAAAAAGGCAACCGGGGTTCCCTTGCTTCTGTCAGGCGCAAGGCTGTGTCCCAGAGACCGAGCACTTGGCCTGCATCGTGTTCTGCTGCGGGTGCCCCCCTGTCTGGCCCCTTCCTTGGGTGTAGGGGTAAGTCTTCCTTACCTCGGGCCAGGACTTGGGACCTTGCTTTAGGGCTGGACTTTCTCCGGAGAGGCATCGCTGCTGGAGTGTTCTTCTGATACCCGGGCCCTACCACAGTCTTCTGGGACCCAAATCTTTGCCGGCTCCCCATCGTCCATCAATATCTCCACCTGCCTCCCTGGGTCTCGGGTGTGTGTGGGGGGAGGGGGAGAGGTTGTCCTCAATTACAGTGTGTTCCTGTCCCTAAGGAAATTCTGGCCACCCACTAGGAGCTGGACAGTCTCCTGCATTCCAGTCTCCACTCAACCTTTTCTAATCTCTAATGGTATGGAATCCCTCTCAACCATGACAACTGGCCCTCAACGTTCATTTTAATAAATTTTATTTCTCTTTATTTTAAAAAAAAAGTTGGGTTTTTTTTTTTTTTAAGTTTATGGATGTATTTTGAGAGGGACAGAGACGGTGTGAGCCAGGGAGGGGCAGAGAGAGAATCCGCAGCGGGCTCCACACTGTCAGCACAGAGCCTGATGTGGGGCTCGAACCCACGAAGTTGTGAGATCATGACCTGAACTGAAAGAAAGAGTCGGGCGCTTGACCGACTGAGCCACCCAGGCACCCCTCATTTTAATACGTTTTATAGTCATGGTCGAAAACTCGGAAATTAAAGAAAATTACGGAGAAAACACTAATACAGAAACGGAGCCGCTCCTCGGAAGGGAATCGCTGTTAACACGGGGTGTATTCTTCCCCTGCAGGTGGATAAGGACCAAACAGAATGATAATCCTTAGGGCTGGCAGAGAAGAGTGAAGTAAAAACTCTCAGGCAGAGTAGTACATTGGAAGACAACGGGGAAATAAGAAATATTAAGCATTCAAAACTGAAAATTGCCCATAGAACTTGGTGCAACGATCCTATACCTCAGGATTTATCCTCTGGAAATAATAGCAGAGATCTGCAAAACTATTGCTTTGAGAGACCCCGCTGCACCATTGTTTTCAGTTGCAAAAAAAAAAAAAAAATGGAAACAATGTAATGGTCCATCAGTTGGGAATTCGTGTAAACAATTATGAAACATCCTTCCCATGAAATACTATGAAGTCAGTAGCAAGAAAACAAATGCAGTTGGGATATACAGCATGACCCAGATTGCGGTATTGTAATTTTTAAAAATGTGTCTTATTTTTACTTACCTAACGTCAATTCCAAAGTCCTTTGCTTCGATTATTGACACAAACAAAATGTTTCACGTGCATAGAAATATTTTTTTGGCAGGGGCGCCTGCCTGGCACTGTTGGTTAAGCGTCCAACTTTGGCTCAAGTCATGATCTCATGGTTCACAGGTTCGAGCCCTGCATGGGGCTAGGCCTGCTTGGGGTATTCTCTCCCCCGCCCCCGCCCTTCCCCCAACTTGCACTTCCTCTCTCTCTCAAAATAAATAAACAAAAAAATGTTTTTGGGCATGAGGCATGTCAACGATTAATGGTGGTTCTCTCAGAGGAATGAAATTTAGAGACATCCTTTTTTTCTGATCTGTACGTCCGTGTATTTTGTAATAATCAATAAAACACCGCAGTCCCGTGCTAGAATACCAATAACAAAAATTCATGACTGGAACTGTCCGAGTGTGATAACTTATAGGGATTTCGAAGGCCTTAAATCAAAAAAGGAAAGCCTCTGCATACACAAAACTAGATATTTAAAATTGCACCCAGAAGTAAGCGTTAACTGGATAAGTTATAAACAAGGAAATCCACAACGATGCACAAATGAAGAAGCAGAAAGAAGAAAAGCAATGAAATCCTAAAAAAAGAAAGAAAGAGAAAGAAAGAAAGAGAAAGGAAGAAAGAGAGGAAGAAAGAGAGGCAGAAAGAAAGAAAGAAAGAAAGAAAAGAAGAAAAAAAGGAAGGAGAAAGAAAGAAAAAAAGAAAGGAGAAAGAAAGAAAGAAAGAAAGAAAGAAAATTAAAGTGAGTAAAAAAAAAAACAATGAAATCCTAAGTGGAAAATGAATAAAATAAGTAAAACAAAAAAACAATGAAATCCTAAGCGGACCTCGTAAACCATGTATAAATGCCTCCTCGGGAACTCTGTGAATCGCATTGCTAGGCGTCAGAAGACCTGGAGTTGTGAAGGGGTCAATGCTGACCCTCTGGGGTCAGCTGCCCCTTCCCCGTGCCCCCGTGCCCCCCTGCCCCCCTCCCCACCACACTTAGGGCACGTTCTTTGATGCATCGTTTCTACTTGGCTAAAGCAGTCACCCAGTCACCCCCTTCTGGCCACCCCCCCCCACCCCCCACCCAATCATCATTCGCTTGGACAAGAATTTGCATCAAGATACTGGAAAGGTAAACAGCAGCCCTGTGCTTGCCCCCGCACAGATAACGGGAGGGAGTGGTGTGGACTTTCTCAAGAGGCCTTATCACTACCGGCCGGGCATTCGCACCGCGGGCCTCCCTCATCTGCAATCGCTCAAACGGTCAGTTCTCCAGCCACAGAGACTTCAAAGAACAGCGTCATCGGCCGAATCGACCTGGCACAGTGTCTACACCAGCTGGGAGCCTCAGCAGGGCCCGGGTTCCCTATTTTAAACCCGAAGCTAGTGCATGCACTTCCCAGTCCGTAAAAGAGACGTCATTTTCTCCCCGCGCCTCTGCGAGCTTTCAGACTCGTACTTTCTATGGTGGATGGTCTTTTCTGGGTCGCCCCCCACCCCTGTGGCTCTAGTGCCTTCCTTAACGAAGCATTGGCTCAAAGGGCAACACTCAACGTTCACCGCAGAGACTTTTCCAGATGCTGTGCCTTGTAGGGCTGATTGGCTCAGTTCCCAAGGCTTGCTAACGATCTAGGAAAAAGCAAAGAGGAGAAGCAAACCGACCTCCCGAGGCTTGTCTGGCACGGCCAGAAGCTACAAAATTAATTGATGGCATTTTCTCAAGGGAGGCGCTGAGAATCCCTTGCAAGTTTCTGGGTTGCCGGGCTTTCGCAGATGCTAAGTAGGGCTCAGCCCCGGCCCTTTGAGGCTCATTCATTCAGAGGCCGGGGGTGGGTCACCATCCTGCTCGTCCTCAAAGCACCTGCTTTCGCAGAGGCAGAACGTTGTGTCGAGTCGGGGTGGACGCAGCCCTAGGATGTTTCCGACCCTGGAGTCACTGCCTGGACGTCAGTGGTGTGCGTTGTACAAGTGGGATCGTAAACCGGAGAGAGAGGCTGCAACTCAGATCCAGAGACAGGAAGCCACCCAAGCGTCGGCTTTGCTGTGACTTGGGCACGTACCTCTATCGTAGTGTTTCTCAGCGGGGTGACGGGAGACTCTCTACACACCCCCGCGGGCACCCCACGGTCACACTCACACACATGCACACACACACGCTAAGCACCCCCGTAATACTCATCCCGCACACGTAAGGTTTCTGTGCTCGGGTAAGGCGCTGTCTCGTGATTGACGATGCACAGCAAAGGCTCTGAGAAGTCCTGCAGTCGACAAACTTGAGCAACTAACTTGCTCACCGGCTGTGCCCCACGTCCACTGGGCCACAGCCCGTTTCCACACAACCTCTGCGGTTTCGGTGAAGTGCACTGAGCCCATGCCAGTGGTACAGCTGCCTCTGCCTTTGTGGACTTGCCCTTGGTTTTCAGACTTTAGCGACTACGTCATTCTTCTGCACCCAAGGGCCTCTGGCCCCTCATCTTCCGCCGTGCTCCCAGTCGGGCCAGTTGGGCCCGTGTGTGAGTTGGGGATCAGTTCCTCTCTGTGTTTAGTGGTGGAGGGAGGCCTCATAACTCTGACAGAAAGACCCGACCTTCCCCAGCCTCCGGGTCACATAGGTCTGCACCTTGTTTCTTTGGTAACAGTGTCCCCGCCCCACTGAGCCTCCAGCCCCTGGGAGGAGAATGCGGAGAATCCTGCTGGGTGCTTTTCTCCCTGCTTCCTCTTTCTGAGGCCAGGTTCCACTAGTTTAACTGGATGCCTGATGGTCGCACTGGTGTTGTTACCCCGGGGGGCCAATGGCTTTTCGGGCATCAGTCCGAGGTCTTGTCTCTCCTGGTGGTGGAAAGAGGTCTCCTCTGCCTTCTGAGGACAACCAGGATCTAGAATCAGGATCAGGAAACCAGGATCTAGAATACCCACTGTTGAGCAGACATGCAGGCACTTAAATCTAAGGTTGGGGCGCCTGGGTGGCTCAGTTGGCTAAGCGTCCGACTTCAGCTCAGGTCATGATCTCACAGTCCGTGAGTTCGAGCCCCGTGCCAGGCTCTGTGCTGACAGCTCAGAGCTGCTTCCGAGCCTGCTTCGGATTCTGTGTCTCCCCCTCTGTCTGCCCCTCCCCCACTCATGCTCTGTCTCTGTCTCAGAAATAAATAAAAATTAGAAAAAAAAAAAAATCTAAGGTAATCGCGGATCCCCTCCGAAACAAAAAGAAAAATTTAAAAATAGACTTGGAATTTGTAGAAGAGTCACTCCCACTTCATGTAGCAAACATGAAGGGGCCCAGGGCACCTGCTTGTACACCTACAAGTGAATTTCCGGGTCCCTCATTGGAGGCCTTGTCCCTGCGCGGGCGCTGCTGTTGGACAAAAGCCATGCTGCGTCTCAGCAGCCCGTGCAGGTGGGACTCCTGTCCCACTGGGCCCGGAGCAGACCCCAAGTCGGGTTACCTGGCAGCATCAGAATGTGGTCGGAAAGCACCTGTTTCCCCCTTCCAGGACCGCGGAATATCTCGGTTGTGAAAACAGGTACCATCTCGGAAGATCGTGATAAACAATGTATCATATGTGGGATTAAAGAAATGGAGTCAAGATTCATACAGCCTTGGCTTTTATTTCCAACTCAGAAGCTTCTAGGGGCGCCCGGGTGGCTCAGCCGGTTAAGCTTCCGACTTCGGCTCGGGTCATGATCTCACGGATTGTGAGTTCAAGCCCCGCGTCGGGCTCTGTGCTGACAGCTCAGAGCCCGGGGCCTGCTTCGGATCCTTTGTCCCCCTCTGTCTCTGCCCCTCCCCTGCTCGTGCCCTCTCTCTCCTTCTCTCTCTCTTTCAAAAATAAACATTTAAAAAAAGAGAGAGAGAAGAAAACATTAAAAAAAAAAAAAAAAAGAAGCTTATAAATCTGTGACCTGAAAATGCCGCCAGCCTTGATTTTCTCGGCTGTAAAATGGATATTCTTTTATACTGGTTCCTCCTCTGGTTGTCGTAAGGAGTAAGTGAGATAAAGATGTAAACTCTTAGCCGGTGCCCGTCACGCAGTAAGTAAGTGCTGAATAAACGTAAACGCCTGTACATGTGTCGCTCATACACAGCACATAGCAGGTGTCAGCAAATGCTTATTCTCGCACGTTCGTAAGTAGGAAAACACTCGTAGAAAGAGCCAAAGCCCTCGCCTCCGCCGTCCTACCAACACGCAGACATGTAAAAGCTTGTTTGTTTTTCGTTGATATTTTTGCATTTATAATTCGCGAATGGATGAAATGATCCCGTCTGCCTTTTCCCTTCGGAAGCCAGAATTTAACTCGATGCTGTGGTTACTCACTCTGCTCTTTGTGTGACGTGCCCTGAACACCACGGATGGCATCACAATGAGACTAGTCTGGCATCCACAGGGCATCCAGAGTCAGCGGCCCAGGCGAACTGGCCGCCAGCGGGAGCCAGGACCCTGTCTCGGGTTAACAGAGGTTTTCAGAGGCGGGGAGAGGACCCCCACGGCTTCTCTTTGTTTTGTGCTAGTTGTTTGGAGCCGGTTGGAGGACACAGGGAGAGATAATGGCCCAAGGAAGGCTTAGGCGTCCCTTTGTTATGGTTTATTTCAAGCCACTTGAAGAGGCCCTTTATTCTCCTGTTTGCTCCTAGTACTTCAAAGCTGGAGGGTTTTTCTTAGGGATGGAAGAGGGGGTTATCTGAGTCCTAAGCAGCTGGAGGGAGGTTGGAGGTTGCCAGTGAATGGGGGCTCAGGGGCTGCTTATTGAGACGCAGTTAAAAAAGAGAGGAAGGAAGAAAAAAGAAACAATTTGGTTTTGTACTTACAGCGAGAGCCGTCCGTCTAATAATTGAGTTGCTAAGACTTGGTGAAGAAAAAGACTGTTTGCGCTTCTGGAAACAAATCATCTCACGCTTTCACGTGCCAGTCCGTCACCTGGGAGGCTTTTTCCCAAAGGCCCTTCCCAGGACTCACTGGAGGGGGCACGGATATTGAGCTGGGCCTGTAGGAATCTGCACTTTAATCTGAGTGCCCTAGGAAGGAGGTGTGGGGCATCCCCCTGACAAGGCTTCCGAAGCCATTAGAGAAATTCGGGGTCCTGGGGCACCACGGTTGCCTGGCCAAAGGCAGCTGGTAATATTCTGGATTTCTTTGCTCCGGATTCCTAACCCCCTGTGGCTCCCTGGGAAATTCTTGGAAATTCTCACCCCGGTTAAAGGGGAGATGGAACAAAGGAGGATTAAAAAAAAAAAAAAAAGGAGCCAGACCCTTTTATCCCTTCTGGAAAAATAGCTCCAAAGCACTCTGGCCAGTTGGCTAGCTGAAGTCAGGCATGCGGTGTTGAGCCCCGGGAAGGAGAAAATGGAATTGGTCCCCATAGGTAAAGGACTCAGGGCACCGGCCTCAGGATCCCTGGAAGCGAATTAGCCCTGTGAGCCTGCAGTGTCCCCAGATGGAAACGTACTCCCCACAGCAGCCCTCCGCAGGAACATCGGCTCAAAGGGGCCAGGACCTTGCCTGAAGCGTCAGGTGGGTGTGTGCAGCACAAGTGCCCATAACAACAAGCGTTCGAAGTTTCAAGAATAACCCGAAAGATGCAGGGTTTAGGAAAACAAAAGCAGAGACTGGCTGCGCTCACATGGAGGAAAGATACAGGGCTCCTGGCACATGACGAGGTTGTATTTACACACATATTCCACCGCGAACTATGTCACAATTACGAATAACACGAAGCGGTTCACATGAGGCTTTGATACAATTTTCAATTCGCTGCTCACCAGGGCAAGGGTGAGACTCTTCTGTGACAAGTGGGTAGGGGCAATGTGTCTCCCAAGTGTTTCGCTGACCTGATGTGTCGTTTGGCAAGGAAAGGATTATACATATGATAAAGTTGTCTGGAAAATGTCGGGGCGAAACGGAGTGAAACACGGTTCCCTGTGGCAAAATTCTCTTTGTTCATTACAAATCTGTGGACTTGGCCACCAGACCCTCCGGCAAAGATCGTCGTTGAAAATTAGCGTGTGCTGAACAGGGTCGGGGAATGCTGGGTCACACGATTCCAAGGGTCCCCTTTGACGCTTACAACCCACAGGTGGCATAGAAGAGGAAGCCACACAACTGCCCCCGTTTAGGCAGCAGGATGATAGATGGGTGTCTGAAAAATTGCAAACACCTATTGACATACTAAAACATTAAATGTAAAAAAAAAAAAAATCCATACCTACCAGTCACAAAATAATTGCCTCTCCAGAGAACACAAGGGCGGCGGGGGGGGGGGGGGTGGGCAGCAAGAAACTGGTTTGACGTGTCCTCAAGAATCTAAATACAAATCGGCCCGACTCAGTCTACAAACGACAAAAAGAAATTGCACTACCCTTAGCCAAAAAAGACCCCTTTTCGATAGATAGCAAGTCTCGTTGAAGGAGAAAATAATCATGGTGACCTGTGATTTCTGTGTCCTGAGCCTCAGGAAATCATACATGATAACACCAGCAGTGATCGGACCCCAGAGAGTTAGGGGGCTGCCCCTCAGAAGAGCCCAGACAGCACCATTTCACCTACAGAAGCAAGACCTTTGGGATTCCAGGGAAGCCAGATAAGGGAGGCGAGAATGGGCACCCATGAGAATCCCTTTTACTTTCCTCCTTTTTTTCTTTTTCTTGTCCATCTTTCCTTTCTCTTTAGAGGCAAGGATTTGGAAAACTCAGAATCCCCGTCAAGAAAAGGTGACAAGTCAGGATCACCACATGGCAAATTCAGTACAAATAACAGTGAGAGAAGACAGTTTGAATGAAGCTAGAGTCCCCGGAAGGTTCATTTGAATTTAGGGAAGAAAAGAAAAGTGCAGACCTCATTTTGCCAGGGAGACGAAGATATTAGGGCTAGCTTAAAAATAGGCAAAGCACTTCATTTTGCAGAGCCTCTGATCTCTTCTTTACCTTATCATGTGAACACGTGGCAGAAAGTCGACACTGGTATGACTTAAATATGAAATCATATTTTACTGTAAGGGAGAAAAGCTATTTGCTGCCAAGGACATTTAATGTCAATCTCAAAGCAGTAATTAGCATCATACTTATAGCTGAGATGTTCTAGGAAGACCCATTAAAGAGAAGACCAGAAAAGGGTTCACACTGTCACAACCCCTCTTCAACACGGTCCTAGTAAAGGACTGGTATCCAACATATCCAAAGAACTCTTAAAACTCAACAATAAGAAAGCAAACAATCTGACACACACGCACACAAAAACAAAAACAAAAAAACAAACAAAAAAAAACCGCATCAAAGACTTTAACAGACACCTCACCAGAAAGTATACGAGAGCTCTGGATTTTCTCTTCAATATTTCTGCGACCCTAAAGCTGCTCTAAAAAAATAAAGCCTTTTGTAAAGCAGCTTGTGAGATGTAATTAAATGAGTGTGAACGAATTCTTAACCTCCTTCTTTCTTTCCAGTTTAAAAAAAAAAATCTTTTTAAGTCTGCTTATTTATTTTGAGAGAGACAGAGAGAACGTGACGGGGGGAAGGGCCGGGGCGGGGGCGAGGGGAGAGGATCCCAAAGGGGCTCGAGGCCATCGGAGCACAGCCTGGCGTGGGTCTTGAATCCACAAAACCATGAGACCGTGACCTGAGCCGTTATCGAGAACTGGATGTTCAACCAACTAAGCCACCCACGTGCCCCCTTCCTTATTTTTAAAAAATTTTGTTTACTTATTTTAAGTAAGCTCTACCCTCAACCTGGGGCTCAAACTGACGACCCCGAGACCAAAAGTCACATGCCCTTCTGAGACAGCCACGTGCCCCTATTAACCTCGTTATTAATGGCAATACCTAGAAGGAGAAAGAGCCACTGTATGTATGTGTCTACACATGTGCGTATGTATATATAATTGTGTATATTATGTATATATGTACAATATATCTATAGCACATGCCCAGGAATAAACTTATCAAAACAATGTGAGATTCCATTCAAGAAAAACAAAAATAGACTATAAAGGACATCTAAAGATAAACAGGATGGGGGCACCTCGGGACTCAGTCGGTTAAGTGTCTGACTTCAGCTCAGGTCATGATCTCACAGTTCATGGGTTCGAAACCCGCTTCAGGCTCTGTGCTGACAGCTCAGAGCCTGGAGACTGCTTCGGATTCTGTGTCTCCCTCTCTCTCTGTCCCTCCCCCGCTCACGCCCTGTCTCTCTCTGTCTCTCAAAAGTGAATAAAAATGTTGTAAAAATTAAAAAAAAAACTGGAGAGGTTTAGAGAATGTTGTCATGTTCCTGGAGGAAAAACTTATCAGTTGCAAATATGACATTTTGGCCCCAAATTAACTACAGGTTCAATGAAAGTCCACGAACTTTCTAATGGATTTTTTTTCTAAGATTGAATGACAATTCCAAAGATAATCTGAAGAAAATAAATAGGTAGGTGTACTCATTTCTTCTAAAGATGAGTGATGATGAAGGCTTTAACACACACGATAAACCTACAGTAATTAAAAAATAAACACATCTAAATGAAGGAAACTGTTCCGACAGAAGACGCAGAAGGCTTCGCATGAAAATGGTGATATAATACATTCGTGGGGAAAGAGTCATTTGGTAAATAGTACTGAGAGCATGGTTAGCTGTAGGAAATCAAATAGCGATGTCTTGATTAAGGAGATAATAGGGAACCCATTACACAGCTTTCTGGCCCTGCTGAAAACAGCTGACCAGTATCTAGTTAAGGGTATTTAGGGGTTGGGTCCCGCCTGTGCTCATGAATTCCTTAGACCGTGTTATCCATGGAATATCTTATCTTGTTCTCCACCCTGCTTTCCGCATCTGCTTGTTCGTAGTCTTGGGAACACCTCGCTTTTTTGCGCGCTTTCTATATGTTCTTACCGGCACGTAGTCGCTGACGTATTGCGCAATGTTTTCCCTAACGTATGCCTGATAAATACGGGAGCTTGAGAAGGAGACTTCCCCTAGCCTCCCTCTCACTTCTCTTGACTTGCACGGAGTCTTGAGTAATCCTCTCTGCCGCCCAACCCTCAGTTGGTGACCCTAACCTGATAGGATAACCTTGAGAGGAAAATTTTCAGGTGGCAGAATCGACAAGTTCAGAAGAAAGTGAAACTGTCCAGACCCCAGACAGTCCTTACCCAGATAAGGGACAGCAGTACCTGTTGGGGAGAGCTGCCAATGTGTCTAGTTTTCAGGAAGAGTATTGCTCTCCTCTTTCTTAACCACGGGCCAAAAAATGACAAAGGAACACGACTGTATTTAAAAACCTTACAGCAGCTTTTAAAAGGCGGCGCATTGTCCTGTTACAAAAGATCAGTTAAGTAAACTGTTAGGAACAACACGAGGTGCCCGTCCCTGGTTCCCCGACCACGGTACAGTTGACTTAGACCTATGGGAACCAGTGGGAAAAAATTTTAAGAAGAAAACATGACAAAGTAGAGAAGGTTCCCGCTTCCATTTTAATGACCTGGACTTTAGTCTGTACGACATTATGCTTGTTGTACGTATCTCCAGAGGGGGAACAAATTAAGAAGGAAAGCCTGACCCCCACCTCTCTTACGGCATCTCCTACAAAGGAGGATGACTTCTCTCCACCGCCCTTCCTGTCCCTATTCCTCCCGATCACTTAAAGCCAATACCTAGATGGGAAGGAAGCAAACCATCAATTATGCGGTGATGTTTACAAGAGGGATACGCTGCTGGGAGTTTCATGCATTCCCTGTCATTACCACTGCTGGACATCAGCCTAGGCACGAGTCCCTCCCGTTTACTGTCTTTGAGGAATCGAAACGAAGTGTTGCTGAGAATGGTGTCCAAAGCTCCTTTCCTAAGGGGAACGGTTATGAAATGACCCCTTGGGATTGGAAGGCATTAACAAAACCCACACTTTCCCTCGCTGAGCATGCTGTGTGCACTTGAGACTATCAAGAAGGTTGTGCCACACAGGCAATTCGTAATCGAGATTTGGGTATTCCGATAGGAGTAGATTGCAGCAGAGGACTTCTGGGCAAATTGATAATGAGGAAGGTGTTCAAGTTGTATTGCAGCACCTGGCCAAGACAACGCTAGTGTGGACTGCCAGGCCGTTCTCTCTGGCATCCGTACTCAAGGCAGAGGTATCACTGAGTTCATCAAGGCGTGCCAGAATATGGGAACTGAGATACATAAATCACTAATTCTTGTGGCTATTATGAGGCCATCTCTAGCCTCTCGTGCCTGCTTTAAATGTGGAAAACCAGGGCGCATACAAAAGGACTGTCACCAATGAACAAGGGGACAAACCAATAAGGATGGTCCCAGAAGTGGAGAAGGAAAACATTGGGCAGATCAACACGCATCTAAATTTGATAAGGAAGGACGACCCCTCTCCGGAAATGAGGAAAAGGGCATCAGCTCCCACGCCCCCAATCCCAAGTGGTGGGAAAACACTATTCCTCAGGTTTTCTTAAACCAGGTCAAGGATGGGTTACAGACTTGGGGGCAGCCACCACAGGAAGTGCAGGATTGGATTTATGCACCACCTCGGAATTTATTTGAAAGGAACAAGATCGTGTGTATGCAACACCCACTGGGATATAGGGTTCCTTACCTCCCAATACAGTGGAGATTTTTTCTAAGAAGGTCCAGCCCAAGAAGGAAGGGAATTTTTGTACTATGTGGAGTCATCGACTCAGATTTTCCCGGGGAAATTCACCTTATGCTAAAGGTTAATGGGTTACAAATTACCCCGTCTGGAACACGATTAGCACAACTACTCCTCATCCCTCTGAAAGTTCCGGACGCTTTCACACAACAAAGGGGAAATAAAAGATTTGGCGGCATGGGATCCAAGGAATTATATTGGACTCAGATCGTTCATCTGAGGAGCCTTTTTAAACTATTACTGTGAACGGAAAGCGATTGACAGGGCCAATTGGTACTGGAGCAAATCTCTGTTCTTGCTTCCCATGAATGTCATAAAGAGTCAGAAAAAGACCTAGCCTCTTAGCTGTTACCGGAGTGGCACCGGAGGCCCCAACACTCCATTACAAAGCAAAAGGCTCCCCAGGTGTGTTGGGCCAGAAGGACAAACAGGTTACCTCCAACTCTTTATTCTTCCTGTCCCTATGTCTTTATAGGGAGGGGACTTACTTAAACAATGGAAAGTAGTCATTCAGTCTTTGTAATAGGGCCACTGTTACAATTCTTCCCCTTCCCCTGCCATGGAAGTCTTCCATGCCTATTTGGATTGAACAGTGGCTCCTAAAAGGGGAGCAATGAAAACAAGCTAAAAATCTGGTTTCATAAGCCGGTCATATCGAACCTTCCACCAGTCTTTGGAACACACCCATTTTTACAATTCCTAAAACATCAGGTAAATGGAGATTGTAACATGACCTCAGGACTATCAAGGCCATTATCCACCCTTTGGGGGTAATACAGCCAGGCTTGCCCAACCCTGCCCAACCCACGTGGCCTATTATAGTCATAGATCTTAAGGACTGATTTTTTACTATACTTTAGCCAAAAAAAGGTAAAGAACATTTTGCCTTTTCTCTACCTGTGACTAACAAGCAAGAGCCTTTGTCTAGATATCAATGGAAAGTATTACCTCAAGGAATGGTGAATGGCCCAACCGTATGTCAATATTTCATTCAAAAAGCCTTACTGCCCACTCCTAAAAAAATTCCATCCTGTCTAATTTATCATTATATGGATGATATTTTTCTTGCTGCTCCTACACAGACCTTACTTTTCACGATAGATCAACATTTACAACTTTCCACAAAAGACCATGGGCTTCAAATAGCTCCTGAAAAGGTTCAAATGCAGGAGCCTTGGCAATATCTAGGACATATAGCCTTTGCTCGGACAATATGGCCTCAACGCATCTCCTTAGATACTACTCGATACCTACCTTAAGTGATTTTCAAAAAATTTTAGGGGCTATTAATTAGATTCATCCCACTTTGGGAATTACTATGGGACAACTTTGTGATTTATTTACTAGCTTAAAAGGAGACACTGCTTTAGACTCTCCTCATAGGTTAAGCCCTAAAGCAGAAAAAGAATTATTATTGAACAGGCATTTAAAAACAGGCAACTGCATCACCAACGGTTGGGTTACCCTGTTTATCTGTTTCTATTTCCTACCCTCCATAGGCCCACCAGACTTCTTGGCCAACTTATAAAGAAACCAATGTTTAGAATGGTTTCGATGAAGGAGCGTGAGGCAAACTGAGGACCAAAGTCCAAGCTAGCACAGCCTGCTTCCGGGTGGGACATGTATGATATTCCTTGGACACTCCCAGCTACCCCAAAACAGGGAAGGACAAAAAAAAAAACAAATGGTTAAACTGATAAGAGTCTCTACCAATTTACCAGAAAAAGGCCATCCCATTACAGCCTAACGTCGAAGCAACTCTCTACTGTCTTAGTGTCAATGCTTTGCTAGAGGGAAAAACGACCTCAGCCTGACAATAGCTAGGCCTCCAGTAAGTCTTTGAAAG
Source organism: Leopardus geoffroyi (assembly GCF_018350155.1). Taxonomy (NCBI): domain Eukaryota; kingdom Metazoa; phylum Chordata; class Mammalia; order Carnivora; family Felidae; genus Leopardus; species Leopardus geoffroyi. Next base: position 216,128,865 of record NC_059328.1, on the reverse strand, counting down.
TCCCTTTGGAAACTCTCTCTTGCCTTTGACTCCGTAAAAGGGTCGCTCCTCACACCTGCAGTCAGCTCTTCCTGCCTACAAGTCCTGTCCCCCTGCTTTAACACAATCACCTTTTTGCCCCAAAGACGTCTTCAAGAATTCGCCGGCTCCAGATCCCACAAACCCCACCGTCATCTCCAAACCTCATCCTTTGGTGACCAAAGGTGGGGCTTCCGGTCTTTTCCTCTGGACTCTGAGCCGGTGCAAATTTGGAAAGTAGACTTTCTGTTTTCCTCCTTTACTCTCATTTCAGGAGCTTTTCAAGAAGTATGGTCTGATTGGAACACTTTCACGTCGATCGCTCAGGCTGTGATCCTCTAGCTTGTGGCTACTTCATGGGGAGGAGGAAGTCTGGCTTTTGGCTGGAAGCTAGTACACTGCCCGGAATGGTAATAAGATCCAGGAACTTGATGCCTTTTCCTGTCCTGATATAAAGTTGTCTGTCGTGGGCACGGGATAGCCACCTAAGTCCCCAGGACGGCCACCAGTCAATCTTAAGACTCCTGTGTGAGGGTTTCCTCCTCATTCCCCCTCCACAATTCTGGTCTAGCCACTTCTGGCCAAGGGATCTCCACTGGGAGCCAGCCGAAACCAGCACCCAAATGAATTAAAACCCAACTGGGGGAGGGGGGCGTTTCCTAGGGAAGTTGGCTGTAAAGACTATATGTGTTGGAATGTGGCTTAGGCCATGATGGATTTTCGTCTCTACTATTTCCTGTCAATGGCCTCTACTGACTACTACTTAAATTACAAAATTGGGCAATTCCCCCCTTGTAACTTTCCCAGTGTTTTCCATGGGTTAAAAATGGTGGTTCCTTGGCTTTCTCAGCAAGGCAAACTCAGTCCATATGCCAGGCACCCATTTGTAGCCTAGGATGCAATGGGGAAGTGGGGAGACGCTAGCATCGGTCCTTTGGGAGCCCTTAGTCATTTGGGCGCTCTGATTTCTTTTGAGGGACGCCTAGGGTCTCTTTGACACCAGAAACCTCTGACATAACCTGAGCAGGGGATGCCACCCAGGAGTCCCGGAGGATTCTTGGGGTAATGGTCTCTCTGTCTCTCTCTCTCTCTCTCTCTCTCTCTCTCTTTCTCTCTAGGAGGAGCACAGAAGCTTCTCTTTGGTCCCCAAGGACTCTCCCTTGAGATGCTTTTTTGACCCATTGGAAACTATTTGGATTGCAAAATTTAAGAAAGGACTGATCCCTATAACACTGCATGGCCTTTAATAGGATCTAGCGGGAAGATCTCTTCCGCAGGAAAAAGGGCAAACAGATGGAGGTACCCTGGGTCCAGGCCTTCCTGGCTCTAGATCAGGACCCAGAACTAAGGGCCTCTTGCAGAAGGTGTTTGCTTGAATGTGTTTAGCAGGTAAACTCCCTCCTGACATTGGACATCTAAACAGGCCTCCTCTTGATAGAACCCAGTCTCTGGAGGAAACACAGGCCATCCCTAATGAAGGATTGCTCATTTCCACTCTTTCTGTTCCTCCTCAGATAGATGTGAGGGCTTCTCCCTCATTCATTTCCTGGGTTAAGGGCTATAATTAAAACCGACTGTGGGTAGTCTATCTCAGGATAGGGACTTGAAGGGATATTCCCAAGCAGCTGCTGAAACTCCAGTTGTTTTTGGAGAAATTCCTTATCTTCTCTGGCCTGACATGGACTGGCTAATTCCACTAGCTGGTGGGAAAAACAGAAACAAAAAAAAAAAAAACCCAAAAAACAAAAACCTGGTGTCTGCTCATCTGTCTGAGTTGACAGGCTTTAGGACCAGGAAACGTCTCTCTCTGCCCTCTGGGCTTTTTACTCCCTTCTGGCTTCTTGGCCAAACCTCACCTCCTGAACCTTCCCCTCCCCCTCCTCCTGGTGCCTGAGGCACCATCAGGTCCTCCTCCCACCCTCAAGGTGAAGAGAGAAGAGCACCTCCTTGGACCGCCCACTTCAGATTCCCCAGCTGGTGTCCCGGGTAAAAACCAACAATGGGGAACAAATTGACTTTTAAATGGATGCAGGTGAAACACATTCAGTATTTAAACTAATTGAAATTTTGGTTTGAGAGAGACCTATCTTTAGAGTTATCAGCATTAAATATGAAGCTTCTATTCTACCAAGGTTCACCGAAGGTCGAATAAGCTCATGTGATCTCTGTTGCAATTTGCTGACAAAAAGATGACTTAACATAATGGTTAAGTTTGCACGTCTCAAAGTTTTCATGGATAATTGTAACGGAATGCTAAAGTATTGCTTACTGAACGTAAGTTTGTACTTGTGACTTCTTCCTGCAGAGAAACTAAGGCTATTTGGGTCTGTCGGTGAACATGCTTTGTGCTTAACTGGTTCATGAATTTGCCCTCCAAAGAATTCTGATGGAACAGACAGTTCACAATTGGTTACTACTTAGTTTTCACTGGAGACTGAGGTTTCTAAGAGTTAAAATTCTGCTAAATGTAATTAAGACTGATGGGACATTAGGGAAACAACTTTGTATGGAAAAGTAGGAGATGTGTCAAAAAGATATAAGGAATGGAAATATATATTCTTGTTGAAGGTAAAAAAGGTATTTTGTCCTAAATGAGATTGGTTGTTTGGAGAGAAATGGCTTGGGACAAAATTTGAATGCAGAGGAAAGTTGTAGAAGTTTCATGAAGGGAAATCTTTGGAAAGGAATCTTACATGTGGTTAACATGGACTAAGGTTGCAATGAATGGTGGTTGTTGTTTTTTTTTATTTTATTTTTTTTAAATTTGCATCCAGGGGCGCCTGGGTGGCGCAGTCGGTTAAGCGTCCGACTTCAGCCAGGTCACGATCTCGCGGTCCGGGAGTTCGAGCCCCGCGTCAGGCTCTGGGCTGATGGCTCAGAGCCTGGAGCCTGTTTCCGATTCTGTGTCTCCCTCTCTCTCTGCCCCTCCCCCGTTCATGCTCTGTCTCTCTCTGTCCCAAAAATAAATAAACGTTGAAAAAAAAAAAAAATTAAAAAAAAAAAAAATAAATAAATTTGCATCCAAATTAGCATATAGTGCAACAGTGATTTCAGGAGTAGATTCCTCAGTGTCCCTTACCCACTTAGCCCATCCCCCCTCTCCAGTAACCCTCAGTTTGTTCTCCATATTTATGAGTCTCTTATGCTTTCTCCCCCTCCCTGTTTTTGTATTATTTTTGTTTCCCTTCCCTTATGTTCATCTGTTTTGTCTCTTAAAGTCCTCATATAAGTGAAGTCATATGATATTTGTCTTTCTCTGACTCACTAATTTCACTTAGCAAAATACCCTCGAGTTCCATACACGTAGTTGCCAATGGCAAGATTTCATTCTTTCTGATTGCTGAGTAATACTCCATTGTGTATATATATATATATATATATATATATATATATATATATACCACATCTTCTTTATCCGTTCATCCATCGATGGACATTTGGGCTCTTTCCTTACTTTGGCTATTGTCGATAGTGCTGCTCTAAACATCGGGGTGCATGTGCCCCTTCGAAACAGCACACCTGTATCCCTTGGATAAATACCTAGTAGTGCAATTGCTGGGTCGTAGGGTAGTTCTATTTTTAGTTTTTTGAGGAACCTCCATCCTGTTTTCCAGAGTGGCTGCACCAGCTTGCATTCCCAGCAATGAATGGTTTTCAAAAGTACACTGGTATAAAGTTGAAATTTTGCTTTTCTCTGTTCAAAAGATTTAAGTTTTCTTGGATTGTTGGTCTGCTCTTGATAAGAAAATGTAAACAAAGGTTTTTCTCTCTTTTGTCTGCCGGAAAACCAAGGTTTATGTTTTGTCTTTATCAGGTCTTTGATTACTTAGTTAAAACTTCTCAATGTTAAAGGAGATTTGCTTTGCTAACAACTATATAACCCTATATATTTGCCTTTGGAATCTCTTATTGCCAACTTGGTTAAATAATTTAAAGTTTTAAGATTTGTAACAATCCATAATCCTATTTAGGAAGCACTCTATAACTTTCTAAGGTTTTAACAAATTTTCCCAGGATTTAAGTTGTAAATGGAGTCTGTGAGCAACTAGGCCTTTTATTATTATTATTTTTTAATGTTTTTATTTTATTTTTGAGAGAGAGAAAGATAGACAGCATGAATGGGGGAGGGACAGAGAGAGAGGGACACACAGATTCCAAAGCAGGCTCCAGGCTCTGAGCTGCCAGCACAGAGCCCCATGCAGGGCTTGAACCCACAAACTGCGAGATCATGATCTGAGTCAAAGTTGGATGTTCAACTGCCTGAGCCACCCAGGGGCCCATAGGCCTTTTTATTTGATATGTTTATGTTACTCTAGAAACACTGTCAAACAGGGACACCTGGGTGGCACAGTTGGTTGGGCGTCTGACTTCGGCTCAGGTCGTGATCTCACGATTCGTTGGTTCGAGCCCCACATCGGGCTCTGTGCTGACAGCTCGAAGTCTAGAGCCTGCTTTGGATTCTGTGTCTCCCTCTCTCTCTGTCTCTGTCTCTCTCTCTCTCTCAAAAATAAATAAACATTAAAGAAAATTAAAAAAAAAAGGAAACACTGTCAAACAAATAATGATAAACCTTAGGTTGTATTGCTTAGGTAAATGCTCTAACTGCTCAAATATAAGTGCAATTCCTGAAGTTTTCATATGTTTTGGTAATAAGGTCATCACCCGATACTCCGATTGTCAAAGTGATGTGTCCAAGAAGTAACTGGAACACCTTGTCAACTGCGTCATAATGAACTCATGGGACCGTTAGCCATGTCCGTTTTTGAGTTTTGTTGTTTGTACTTAATTGTTCTGATGCTCTTACATCATCTGAAGGTGCTTCATCTTCTAAGAGATTCACCAAAAGGACTTTTAGGACAAATACAGGTATTTGACATCTGTAAGATTAATACTAAAATGGGTAAACATTTCCAGAACTAAAAAGCTGCATTCAAACGGAACAAGAATTGGGAACGTGGGACAAAATGAACTGAGGAAGAGTATCGTCTCTGTGACTCTTGTGTTAAAGTGTTGCTGGTTCTCTAATGTTTGCTCTTCCAGATTAAGGAAACATTCTCTTAAGATGTCCCTGATACACAAAAATAGGATAAACTATTCATTTGCCAAGAAACTTTAAAGTTTCTCTCTCCCTAAACCCTCTAAAATTCAAAAACTCTCAGTAAGTGTTCTTTTTTTTTTTTTTTTTTTTTTTCAGGGCAGTTATACTTATCAGCATAAGTTCAATAAGAATCTGCTCTTCCCATAACAGGACACCATTGGAAACATTGGTTATTTTACAAGGCTTTGTCTGGAATGTCATCTTTGAGAGGCCCGCATGGACTCAGGTATGACCATACAGCTCTATGGAACTAAGGTTGACTTTATGTAACATGAAGTCAGTAGAACCCCTTGGAACTGTTGGCCTGATACCTTGCTTACCGAGTTCCCAGCAGCCTCACCAGGTGATAAAGAAGGTCACTTCCTGGCAGGTGCAGGAACCTCAGGACATCTTGGGGACCCCGTCAAGAGGAATTCACCCAAATCTACAGGTATTGCGGGCATGTCTGATGGCAAGCATTGGCTTGGCTTCTGGACTGGAGAGGCTCCTGAAAGTTCGATCTAGGTTCCTTATAAAAAGTTCCAGCAAAGCAAATTTTAAAAGATCTATATGACCAACCGCTATTCTTGCTGAGCTTATGTAAACGATGAAGCCAAGGTAAAATTGGACTTATTCTACCAAGGAATTAGTTTTGATTTGGCGATCGCTGAAAATGCGGGTTTTTAGAAAAAGATTATATTTCAATAACGTACCTTTATAGATGTTGTATTCTAGTTCTAATCGTCTTTAAATGTTAGTTGTTTGCCCAAACTAGACAACTTGAGGTAAACTTAAGCGATGCTGTCACAATATCACAGGTATGGACAACCTTCTTGCTTGTTATTCTGTGGTGATAGTAACAAACCCCATGGGTATAGATTATAGATTATTTGAACACCTGGAAAATGGGATGGGCTCTCCCAACAATTATATACAAAAAGTCTTTTCTCACTGTAAACCTATAAGTAGATAAAGACTATGGTGCTTTATTAAATTATTCACTTGAGGTCGGGTTAATTCATAAGTCTCTAAACGTGCAAACCATTTCGTCCCTAAACCTCATCTGACAGTTACCAGAAACCCACCCATATAAACCCAGGAGACGTGGTTTATTTAAAGGATTGAAAGTCTAATACAACAGGGGATTTAACTCCAAAATGGAAGGGCCCCTACAGGGTCATATTAGGTACCCCTACTGCAATAAAGTTAGAGGGGCATTCTTCATGGGCTCCGATATCTAAAATAAAACCTGTTCCCCCTTCTGGAAACCAGTGAGCAAATTAATATGCCCTCTCATTCCCGTGAGCCTCGAACTTCTCTTATGTTGGTTGTACCTTTTTCTTTCATTCTCCTTTCCCCGATTTCTACTACCAAGTCCTTCTTACAATGGGCCATTCAAAAGGATCACCACGGACAGTTGAGTTACAAATCAGTAAGACCAATCTAATTCCTGCTGCCTGTTCCCACTCTCATCTGAGGAGGCTCCAAGCCTGACATCTAAATATCTCACTGGCAGCACTGGGAGACACGGGGTTTGTAATTTGCCCTAACCATTAACCTCTATTTTTCTTACTTCTATAAACGTACCTCTCATTAACTACCTGATTGCCTACTAAATAAAACACAGCGGAGGCCTTAAATGACTCTCAAAATAACATTATATAACAAATACTGAGATAACTCGAATGCATAACACAGTTCCACAAAATAGAATGGCTTTAGACGTTTTAACTGCTGCACCAGGTGGGACGTCCGCTCTCCTAAGAACAAAATGCTGTGCATACGTTCCGGATGACCCCACAGATATTTCTGCATTTCCAACGGACATGAATACTCAAATTGACACTTTTAACCATCCCTCTTTCCCTTAATGACTAAACTCTTGGACTGGAGGATTTTTGTCAGCTACCAAAGGACTTTTATTTGGGCTAATCTTTCTAGTTCTGCTACTTATGTTTTGCCATTTCCTCCCACGTCTCTGCCTGGTGCCAAGACCCCATCGCTACAACAGCTTCTCAGCCACAGATGATCCTTACCTACAGAGATACTCGCTTACCGTCCACATTAGATTCAGCTGCCTCTGCCTTTTGGAACTCCCCTATACCTTCCCCAGTTGATCAACATTGACCCATAGGTAGGGACGTCTCTACACCCCTACTCTGCAGGAAGAAGCTACAGAAAATGATACCTTCCACCTCCAACAACCTTAAATATTTAAGGGTCAAAATTGTTCAGGGAGGATACGATGAGGGAGCAAGAGGCAAGCTGAGGGCAAAGTACAAGCTAGCACACGCCCCCTCCTAGGTGGGACAAGTACGATATTCCTTGGACACTCCCAGCTACCCCAAAGCCAGAAAGGACAAAAAACAAATGGTGAAACTGGTAAGTCTCCGCATGTTTACCAGAAGAAGGCAATCCTATCAATGGTCTAAAGTCCAGGAACTCCCTACTGTCTTAATGTTAATGCTTTGCTAGAGGGAAAAACACCCTTAGCTTGACAATAGCTAGGCTAGGCTTTCAGTAAGCATGTGAAAGTCTCTTTGGAAACTCCCTTTTGACTTTGACTCCATAAAAGGGTCACTCCCCACACTTGCAACGCAGCTCTTCCTGCCCTCGGGTCCTGTCCCCGTGCTTTAATAAAATCACCTTTTTTGCACCAAAGACGTCTTCAAGAATTCTTTCTTGGCCACTGGCTCTGAACGCCCCCATCACCCTAAGACCTCATCAGCTTTTTCTTTCCCACTCATTTAAGAAAACCCTCACTCCCTATATACAACAAATTACAGAATTATTATTTAAGGGCAGATATCCGTTGCCAACAACTAACAGGATATGATCCTGATTTAATATACCCTGGGGAATCCTATGAATGCTTTCAATGGATTCTTAATCTGGTGAACTGCAAAGTGCTATGGCAGACTTTGTTGGCCAATTGATATACTTTCTGCCATCAGACAAATTGTTACCTCTTTAAAACATAACTTCACCCCCCCCCCCCCAATTCTCCACAGCCAATTTCACAAGCAGTCACTGTTTTCTAGATGAATCAGGAAAAACTACTAGATTTGCCATTGCTTGGTTGACCAATGATGGCCTACAGGAATCTCCAAAGAACAAACATCTACTCAAAGAGCAGAATTAGCTTGCCAACAATTTCTAAGCCAACCTATTAATATTGGAGCAGATTCTCAATATGCAATTTGTGTGATACAAAATATAGACCAGGCCTCCATTCGGGAATTAAAGGATACCTTTCTGTCGTTATTTTTAACTTTACAAGCCTTACTCGGTAAACAAACACACCCTCTTTTTGTCACTCACATAAGATCACCTTTAACAGAAGGAAGCAAGGTTGCAGACCATGGCTCTCAAAACTGCTCAATCATCTCACGACTTTTTTCATCAACATTGTAAGTCCCTTATGAAGCAATTCCATCTCACGGTTACTCGAGCTAAACAGATTGTTGCTGCTGGCCCTGACTGTCAACAGCAATCAGGACACGAGCGATGGGGAATAAACCCCAGAGGTCTAAATGCAGATTAGCTTCAGCAAACTGATACTACACATTATGCCCCATTCGGGCGTCACGAATATATCCACGTGTTCATAGACACCTTTTCAGGATTTATTACGGCCTCTACTCACACCGGAGAAAATGCAAAAAATATCATTCGTCATTTTTTAGGTAGGGACGTCTCTACACCCCTACTCAGCAGGAAGAAGCTACAGAAAATGATACCTTCCACCTTCAACAACCTTAAATATTTAAGGGTCAAAATTGTTCATGGGGGATATGATGAGGGAGCACGATGCATTTTCACAAGCCGGTAAACCTCAACGATTAAAACTGACAACGTCCCGGATACCTTTCCTCCATGGTACAGGAATTCTTCCAAAATTGGAATATACAACACGTCATGGGCATAGCATGTAACCCTACCGGACAAGCTATTCTAGAACGTACATAGGCACTTTAGAACAAATGCTTCCTAAACAAAAAAGGGGGAACATACATAATGCTTCCCCTCGGAATTCACTCTATAAAGCCTCATACACAGTAAACTTTTGGCCTCATAGCTGCCGCACGACATTTTACTCCATCTACCGGTTCCAATACCAACCAAGGTGCTACTTAAAGACATACAAGGTGATAATTCATGGAAAGGGCCCTACAAACCATGGGGACGGGATATGCATGTGTCCTTCTCCCATCGGGACCTCACTGGGCACCTGCCCATCTGACTAAACCGTAGCATGAGTTGGAAGGATCAGCCCCTCAACCCTCTGCTCAGATGGCCAATTTGTCCTCACAAGGACAAGGGAGACCATGCCCATGAACGACCAAGGCAAATGATGTCACCTGGGGACAACTTACTACAGGATCATCATGCCATTGAAGTCATGTGCCGTGTTGGAGCGCCACCAACCCCAGAACACAGGTTTTTAGCGTATTTAGCTGTGGTTTCCCAAAACTCGACTAAGGCAATGATTTGCTTCGTCTGTTTCTTCTCGCAGACTGCTGCTGCTTTTTCATCACTGTAGTGGCCTCAAATCATAGACCCCCCCCCCCCACCCCTTTCTTTAAACCAGTTAAAATAACATTTGACAACCCATATTATGTTTTTGAAGTACCTCCTCCAGCTTGGTACACAGCCCATCTCAGCCATTATAATATTACCAAACTTTCTACCTCACATATGTTTATCTTAAAAAGACAGCCTCAAACTTGGCTGCCAGTAAATCTAACAAGGCCCTGGGAAGGGTCCAATGGTCTCGTGGAATTAGCCCAAGCCATTTCTAAGTAGAGACCTACAAGATTCGTTGGATGACTCACTGTCTTCCGTATCTCATCGACTGTCATGTTACCACAGCCTCTGTTGCAGCAGTCTCCTGGACAGAGTCTGTCCACACTGCTAAAGTAGTCGATCACATAATGACTAATATCACCAAGGCAATGATTACTCAAACACAGAGTGACAACGGTGTCGCGCGAGGACTGTATGTGGCAGGCGCAGCGAATGGATGGGGGACTGCCAAAACACACAGTGTGAACGGCAACATGACAAAATATGGGTCACTCCCTTACAATACACTATGCCTCAACACTCCTGGGATTTGGTGAAAAAACACCTACACCGAACTTTCTCCACCAATTTACAATCTGAGGTTAAGGCTCTGTCTTTCCAGCTGCATCAGCAACTGTTAGACACTCAACAGGAAACGCAGATACAAGTTGAACAGCAGTTATCTGACAATGTGAAATGGTTAAATCCAACCAACTGGCTCCATGGCCTCAGTTTACATATTTGGATTATTGGAGCTCTTCGTCTGTTGATCTTTTTTTTGGATTCTCATAGCCCTCCGAATGATCTATATACCATAGTGGCCTCCCCAAGACATCATGAATGACGACTGATTGTCCTCCTCAACTCCCATGAACAAGAGTCTTCAAACACAGAAGGGGGATATGTGGGAAATCAAATAGCTATCTTGGTTAAGGAGATAATAGGGAACCCATTACACAGCTTTCTGGCCCTGCTGAAAACAGCTGACCAGTATCTAGTTAAGGTGTATTTAGGGATTGGGTCCTGCCTGTGCTCATGAATTCCTTAGACCATGTTATCCATGGAATATCTCATCTTGTTCTCCACCCTGCCTTCCGCATCTGCTTGTTTGTAGTCTTGGGAACACCTTGTTTTTTTGCGCACTTTCTATATGTTCTTACCAGCACGTAGTCACTGACATATTGCGCAGTGTTTTCCCTATAACGTATGTCTAATAAATACGGGAGCTTGAGAAGGAGACTTCCCCTAGCCCCCCTCGCACCTCTCTTGACTTGCACGGAGTCTTGAGTAACCCTCTCTGCCGCCTTCAGCTTTGCTGGACAAAGCCAAAAGTCAAACCTACAGTTGGTGACCCTGATGTGATAAGCCAAACCCGCAGTTAGCGACCTAAAATTATTTTTTTTAAAGAGGAATTCAGTCCTTATCTGATGTAGCCTAAAATAAACTTTGATTAAAGTAGCAAAGAGTTTTAAAAATTGAAAACTGTAACATATTTTCTTGTTCTCCAGTTAGGAGAAACTTTTTGCTATAAATGCATGCAAGGATTTACAAATGTAAAGATCAACACTTATAGAATCAGAAAAGGTTAAATTCATAAAAAAAAAAAAAAAGTCTGCAAATGAACTTAGGTTATACGTAGGACCCATTTTATAGCCTAAAATTCTTTTAGTATCTACTAAGAAAAATTAAAATAAAGACACTAAACATTCAGGAAAGAATGTTAGAACAAAATTCAGGAAAGCAAATATGAGAAAATAGTAGGAAGGAAATCATGAATACAAATGCACGTATTAATAAATCAAGAGAAAAGGTTGACAAATACATCTTTCTCTGAGAAACAATTAACACAGAGAACACTAGACCATATTTGTACCACAAGGGTAGGAATCCTGCCCATTTTTTTTTGCCCATCACATCCTCAACACCTTAGAAAATGCCTAGAATTTGGTAGGTCCTTCATAAATAATTTCTGAAGAAATGAAAATAGATATGCCACTTGAAAAATAAAATGAAAAGGTTAGAGAAAGTAATTATGGAACATTAAGAAGGGAAATATGGAGATAACATGACAGGGAGGTTAAAACTTAAAATATTTCTTAACTTTGAAAACCTTCATGGAATTAGAAAAAAAAAAATGTTTATCGAAATGAAGTCAGTAAGAAAAAAAAAATCCGAAACTAATATCCATGGGAAAGTTGTGTCAATTATGGCTCACATAAGAAAATAGGCTAGCCTGGTCAACACGTGACTACTGTTTTAAAGATTTGAGAAACCTCCAGTATCCGCACAATGTAAACTGTTCTGAAATATATTTTAGAGAATGTAGACGGGGGTGGGGGAAGGTAGCTGTCTCATAGCCCATGCTTCAAATGTTTTGACTATCACAAAATTCAAAGGCTTTTTTTTTTTTCTTTAATGTGTCAAGAGATGCATGAAACGTGATGTGTGAAGTAGCATCCTCGGCGAGCATTGGCCATGCTGGTAGACAATCAGAGAAAAAATGAAAACAGGAGCTACAGGATAGCACAACACCACTAGAGACTTAAGAAGTATTAATTTGAGCAACAAGACCACATTTGGAAATGTGAAAAGAAAAGATAGTACTCAATGTTGACCAGAGTGGTAGGCAATAGCACTCATATACGGTGCTCGTTTCAGGTAAGTTTGAACAACTTTTGCAGAGGGCATGTTGGCAGTATGCATCAGTGGCCTTAAAAATGTTACTATCTATTGACTCCCAAGTTCCACTTCTTGGAATAATGCCTTTTATCCAGTAATACCGCCTCTTGGAATAAAGAAAGGTGCAGCCAATGAGGCACCAAAGATGTTCCCTGGAGCATTGCTTGTACTCACAAACACGGGATGGCGTCTGACATTTTCTTGATACAAATATTCCAGAATGTTTTCAATCACCTCTTCTCATTCAATTTTCAAAAATCGCTTGGTAATAAATTTTTCACGCCCATTTCAAAATTTCAAAAGTGATAAATTAGGAACTTACTTAAAATCCAAGACTTGATTGGAGGAGGAGCTCAGACTAAGTCCTGGTCTTCTGAGGTCTGGTCCAGTGTCCTTTCTACATGATCACATGGTTTCTACTATGCTGGGGTATTAGAGCTGAGTCTTAGAAATTACCTGGTTCACACAAACCCCTAAATTGGATGAGTGACGTGGGTGCACAGAAGTAAGTCAGCCTGGTGAACCAATGACTGAACATGGCCATTGTCTTCTATTCTGATATAGTATTCTTAGGACTGCATTAAGTATTTCTCCCAGAGCAAGGTATGGAATGATTTCATGGGCCATGAGGAAAAGGCCTGGGGGTTAGCTAAGAGACAGTCAAGCTACTCCAGAGCATTGTTTCTACATACATCCAGCTCTGTCGCTACTCCTCTCTGCCTACACCATCCAACGTTTCTCTTCCAAATGTCCACTGGGGCACGTGTTTTCTCATCTTTGCCTAGCAAAAAAATCTTTTAACAGATTGGCAGAAATACTTCTTAGGACATATGAGGTCAAGGATTGACAGTTCCTTTACACCAGGGAGTCTTAAATTTCCTCGTGTGTAAGTATCACCTGGAAGCTTTGTGAAAAATGCAGAATCCAGGGCTCATTCGGTAATGGTGCTGGTCCAGTGGTTTTGGAGTGAATCCAGAGATGTTTTAAACACTTGGCCAGGCTCAACCAGGGGCAAAAAGTCCAAAGAGCCAATGAAGCAATGTTTCATACTTCCTATTACTTCTTGACTTGTAATCATAATTTTAGGCAACTCCCCTGAGCCTCATGGGTATTTCAATCCAGCCATGAGGACTATGTCTCCTGTGTCTTCAATGCATTTTAAAGCATTGTTCTTGCTTATACTTTTTTGGAGACCTAGACTTGGTTGATTTATCGACGCTGCCTCAAGTCCCCGTAACAGCTGGCTTTACCCTACTCTTTCCTTCATTTGGTGTCTGGAGGAGAAATTACATTACGTTCCCATATCGGCCATTAGCTCATGCCATGGGCAATTCATTTATTCAACACATGTTGAATGGCAGCTCCCAGGGGTGCAGAAACTGTATTATAGGACTTAAACAAGCTTTCTTTTCAGGGGACTCCGTTTGATGTGTCTCTTGACCAGTAGAGCACCATCGACTCTTCTGGTGGCCATGGCCAGTTTTATGGGTACAGTACAGTCGCATACAGGTCCCCACAGAGGCTTTACATTTGGTTTAATGCTCTGCTGTCATTGTCTTGAAATGCTTACTGCCTTTTGAACAAGAGGCTCTGTTTTCACTTTCCGCGGGACTCTGCGAACCAGCCGGTACAGCGGCTTATAGTCGGAAGGTTACATGTCAGATGTTCAAGAAGGGAAATTTCATCTGGGGCTCCTGGTGCAGCTCTGGGGGCTGGTGGCATAGCACTAGGGCTGCTCAGCCTGGGCTGGCCCATATCGTGTCTTTGCTACATATCACGCTTCTGGTTGAACGTAACACTTCCCTCGTTTTAGTGGTAATGTGTCCAAAGTCACTTCTATTTCGAGCAATCTTCATTGAAGATAGGATAAATAAGCCCTTGGAATGGAAAGACCTCAGGGGACCGATCAGATGTCTAGCTCTTCCCTCCACAACCACTTCTATCATAGATTCATGAGCAAACCGGTGCTGGAATATAAGATATAGGTGTGGCTTTGGACCATGCCAACACGGCTGCATTCTCTGATTGCTGGGCTGCTAGGTAGAGTCATCCACCCAGCACAGCTTAAACAAAACAACGCAGGAGCCCCTCCAAAACCCAAAAGGAAGACAGGCAACCCAGTCCCAAGAGGTTCTGGAATCAAGATTTAGGAATCAATCAGGGACCAGCAGACTGTTCTCTCCAACTCTGTCTGGGGAGCCACCTGCTTCCTCTTCCTTCCTTGATTTTTGCTACACGCCATCTTTGTTTCTCCTTCTCTCTGAGGATTAGCTCTTTCTGTCTCACTCGCACATGGCAGAAACGTAGCCGACTGAGGCACAGCTTTTCATGACCTCCCAGCTCCAAATGCCCTGCAACAATTACACGGAGCCTTGAGGCAGCAATTCTGAATTTCCAAGAGAGGAAATCAGACAGGTGCTTTGATCATGAGCTGCTCTCTGACCCTGGACATGTTGCTCGTGTGAGTCGCAAGATCTGTGACCCACTCAGAAGGGTTCATAGGAGCAGGCTCTGTGAGAAGGAACTGGGGAAGAAGGCTGTCCAATGGATTCACCTGCTACCTGGGGTCACAAAGGAAGGGAGTGATCGATATGCAGTTCCGGGTGGTGGGCAGGCTTTGGGGGAGAGTGAGCTGTGGGCGGAGCCTACTGCCAGGTATAGTTTACAAGTGTTGTATGGTTTTTTGGTTGGGTGAAGAGTTCGCTTGTGCTCACTTAGGTTGCACAGAGATCGTGAAGCCATGATATTGCATCGTGAGCCTGGGATTATGATTAATAAGAATTTAAGGTACCTTAAGATCGAAACCTTACTTTTTATCCTGATGGTGGGCGCACAGGTGTCTGCCTTCTTACTAGTTTTCAACCCGCTCTTGTGTTTCGCACACACAGACACACTGCCGTGAGGTCAACCAGCGCTATTAAATCCCCAAGGGAGGACCAATTCACATTTCCTGAGAGGCTGAGGCTCTGACCCAGCCATCTGAGGAGCAGCTGAGGGCCTCACTGACCCTGCCTCGGATGTCACTCCGGGTGACCTGTAGCAGTGACCAGCCAGCCTCCGTGGGAAGGCTCACTGCTCACTGAGCTTTAAATGCAACCCCGGGAAGTGTTGCTGAAGAAGAAGCTTCTCGACTCAGGGAATCTGCCCTCCCTCCACTCTCCCCAGTGGTTCCTTTTCTCGCATGTCTCTTTCGAAGGAAAGGCACATCCCTCACATTCACATCCGTAACACACCTGTTTGGAATTAGCTTATCCTGACAAGTCCATTGAGACTTCCTTCGCGTAACTCACGTGCCCTTGGCTGCATGCTTTCTGACGGATCGGGGTGCTGTCACCTCGGCACGGCAGATGAATGCTCAGGAAGGAGGAATGGGGACACCAAAGAGAGACGTCAGGTCCCCATTTGTCCCTCCCTCCCCTGACCCACAGTCTGAGCCGCATTCTGTGGCACGGGATGAGATTGAGAAGGAAAAGCTCTGGAATGGAAAAAAGGAAGGAAAGTCACTGGTGACTAGAGGCTCTATGCCCTCCATCAGCCCGTCATCCATTTGGAGGAGCCTGGACGACTCCTTCCTCCTTGATCGCCTGCGTTGTGGAGCGATTCGGGGAGCACGAGGTACAAACACTTCATTCCCGAGAGTGGCGGCTCCAGACAGGGGAGGGCAACTCGGGGACCAGAGCCGACACGGGGAAGCCTAGGGCACTGCTGTCCCGCTGCCGATGGCATGTGCTGGCTGCAGGCCTCAGTCACCTTGTTTTTCCATCCACCTTCGTGTTTCCTGGTCTTCACGTCAGACGCCAAGAGTGTAACAGCAGGTGGCACAGTGTCTGCCCCAAATATTGGCAGTTGCCGTCCTGCTTAGTTTTGGGGTGTCTACGTCGCTGGGGTGCTGCTGAAAGCCGGGTTCCTGTCCTCTTGCTCACCATGGAGTGGCTCCATAGAAGCATGTCCGATGATGACAGGGCACGGGACACAGTGCTGGTGGGTTCCGCCCGAGGACAGGCAGAGTGAGCGACCTTCGCCCCCAACCTGTCCCTGCATGTGCCCCTGGACAAACCACACAGGGCATCGCCCTGCCTTCCGGCCTGTTCTTTATCCAAAGGCGATCCGGCCAGCAGACGGCTGTCATGGGTCTAGTACGCAATAGCCTCAAGACAGATGCCACTAAGGTACCCATGCAGGCCCCGGGGGGCCAAACAACCTGTGGGCCTCGGCGTGAACTCATTTCTAGGGAGGGGGTCAGAAAGCTCTGGGAGCCCCCCAACGGGGGCCCTGGCTCCCTGATAATTCGGGAGGAAAGACTGCAAATCGTACATCAACATGCTGCTTTGGAAACTCCCATGACTTCAGAAAACAGAACCTTCCACGGGAAATATTGCAGCCCTCCGCGGCTGACCCCATAGAGGTCTGATGTTAACTGAGCACAATCCCAGTAGAGCATTCTAATATCGAAACAGAACTGGAACGGAATGGGTGATATCGGGCAACATTTTTCGTTTTCCTTGGAGTCTTAGCTAGGGATCTAGCAATATGTCCCTCAGGGAAGGTAGCTGATTGGCCAAGCATGTCAGTAACTGACTTTGCCACTGTTGTGTCTCTGATGTCCGTGGCAGTCGAAGACCCCGACCGTCCTCCCGCACCTTTGCCTACAGAATGTTGTGTTTCCCTGTTGAGGCTACAGTGATCCTGATATGTATCATTTAGGAAGCCCTGGATCTTCCAAAGGGGCCACCTGGAACAGACATTATTTAAGACCCTTGACTTCTTTCTGGAAGTTCTATTCTGCAATCAGGGGGCTTGCATTTTTTTAACAGTTAATTTTTCCCATTGATTCATTCCCCAAATGGTTGCACTAATTGTCAGTTGAAAGGCAGGTATTCTAAAATGGTGGCTTCTGTAACGTGGGTTATGATAATCTCGCTTCTTGGACCAGAATCCCACCCCAGATTGTGGAAGGTGCCACAGAGCGTGAACACATTCCACGGGGCTCCGCGGACCAGCCTGCCTTCTCCTCCTGTGAGTTACCCCGGGAGCTTAGGGGGTCTGGGCTGGTGGGGTGAGGGCTCCCCTCACAGTGAGGCACGGGATCCGCTCTCAATTTAATAATCCAGCAAGAACAAGCACGCAAGCCAAGATGGTGGAGAAAATGGCCAAGATGGTGGACGTCTCATGGATATGGGGAACCCGTGCAGAAGAAGTTGTCAAGAAAAGCTATTCTTTGTGGCAAATTCCAGTCTACTGAAGACACCCTTTTCCTTGTCCTCGGCTGCGGATGAACCGCTGTAGCTCAGAAGCACTGCCACTGGATTGGCAAGAGATGCATGGTTGCTCTTCACCAATGTGACCTTAAAAAGAGCCACAGCCCGCAGTTTCCATGGAGAGACGTGGAGTAAAGGGGGTGGAGACATTTGGGGCTCATGTTTTAGGCTTGCAGGTTCCCCAATTTCTTTCTCTTTCTTTCTTTCTTTTTTTTTTTTAAGTTTATTTATTTACTTTGAGACAGAGTGAGAGCGGGGGAGGAGCAGAGAGAGAGGGAGAGAGAGAATCTTAAGCAGGCTCCGGGCTGTCAGCACAGAACCTGACGCGGGGCTCAATTTCACGAACCGTGAGATCGTGACCTGAGCCGAAATTAAGAGTCAGATGCTTAACTGACTGAGCCACCCCAGCGCCCCTCTGAGTCTCCCAATTTCTTCAGCTCTCTTAGCACTTAGCACTTAGGACTTAGGTCCCCTTTGCCCTGTATATTTTCTCAAAGCCTTTCTCAAAGCTTTTCTCAAAGCCTTTCCGGGTCGTCCTGACCTTTTTTCCTCTCCCGGCCATCATGTGTACTTGACTCTCGGTGACTCTGATGCTAGCTGCCTGCAGCCTCAGCTCGGATAGCAATCAGGGGTCCCAGGAGGTCGGTTTTACCGGAAGAAAATGCAACAGTTATCTTGCCTGGGGGAAATCTGGGATGTCACTCATCGGGGGCTTTCAGGCCAAGGAAGAAATTGCTGCGGCCTCTGCTTTTTAGCTTTGAATATCAGAGCAGGGAAATGTGTTAGTTCAGGGTCACCAGCACTCAGCTATCAGGGTGGGGTGCTGGAAAATGCACCAGGCTGACTCAGGGGGCCTGAGCTCGGTTCTGCCCATGGGACCAACGACATGCGCAGGCCCCAGTGAGAAAACGCAGGGCCTTGTTCAGAAATTCTTCAAGTATTTCACGGTGGGAACATTAGACCGTTGAATCCAAGCACAGGGGTCTTTTGAGCTCGGGGCCTTATGTGCCTGGACAGGATGCAGGTCTGTCATACGCCCTTGGTCCCACGGGGTGTGTGACCTTGAGTAAGTCCCCATGCCTCAATTCCCCCACTTGGAGAAAGAGAGCATTGGAGGGAGAGGGCTTCCTGATGAGTGCTCCCCAATAAGGGCTCCTCCCCACTCATGATGCCACGAGGGGCAAAGGGGTCGTCACCCTGAGGAGCCTCAGGAAGGGGGACACAGGATGGTATTCTTAGTGGGGGCGGAGCCCAGGAAGTGACACCCTGAGCTGGGAACAACTGAGAGACACCAACCAGGAGCAGGTGGGGACCAAGAGGGACCTCTGGTGCCAACACAGCTGGTCGTAGAGAGCAGGGCCGTCTCAGATCGGGCTGTGAGGACACAGTCCCACGGACTGGGGGCTCCACCAACAGGCATTTACTGCTCACAGCCCCGGGGGCTGCAAAGTCCACCGTCAAGGTGCCGGCAGACTCGGTGTCTGGAAGGACCCTTTCCCTGGTTTGCAGAAGGCTGCCTTCTTGCTGTCCTCACACGGCAGAGAGAGTAATCTCTGGTCCCTCTTCTCCGGTCCCTCTGACTGTGCAGAGCCTGCTTGGGATTCTCTCCCCCCGGCCCCCACCTTCTCTTCCCCTATTCGTGCACTGTCTCTCTCTCTCTCTCTCTCTCTCTCTCTCTCTCTCAAAATAAAAAAATAAAGTTAAAAAAAAAGCTATTAAAAAAAAAAGGACATTTCTTGGACGGTGCGCGCAGCCCTCGGGAGCTTGGGCAGCCCACACCCCCTTAGAGAGAGGTGGTCCTGGGAGCCCCAAGCTCTGTGCCTCAAGCAGAGGCCAGTGAGCCCGGGGGTGGGCATCTGGGCCGGGCAGGGATTGCCTGCAGCTGTCCTACCAGTTTTGTCCCCCAACTCTTCAATCAGATAAACCCTTCCACCTTCACTGGAACCCTGGGGAGGGTCAAGACAGGCAGGAACATTAACTCTGTGATGCTCTCTTCTTCTGGAAGGAAATCTCCAAAGCAGGCAACGTGGTCCAAAGGGTGTTGAACAGGAATTGGTGGGATGCACATGTTTTTTCCCTCTGGGACCCTTGGTTTTCATGGCGTGTGGCTCCTTGTTTTTTTCTGGAACACCTTGCCCCCCCCCCCCCCATCTACCTGGAGGGCTCCTATTTATATTTCAGGACTCGCTTTGCATCCTTCCCCAAGCGGGTCCCTGTTAACACCCCTGGGTCTCCCGCATGCAAACCCGCTCAAGGACCTCTGTGTTCTCCTCATGGTTTTCTTCCCTGACGCCCCGGAAGACATAATCCCATCAGCACATAGACACACTGTCTCTGGCACACAGGAGGCACTTCCTGATTTTGTGTTGGGTTGATAAATGAACGCATGAGCTTAGAAGCCGTCAAGGAGTTTGTTTTCCTGGCTAAACAGCCGAGATTCTGTGCTACAGCACAGTCGAGACGTAGATGAGCAGAACACAGAGACCACTGGGCCGGACAGAGACACAGATCAGACTCACGGGGCCAGAAACCCGCCACACTCCCCGCCAGGCTGCTCTGCCCTACACGGCAGTGAATAACTCGTAGCTGCCTCCTTCTTCAGGGCTGTTTCGGGGGGGTGCTGAAGGCGGAATGAGAGTGAGCTTTAAAGTAGCCGGCACTCGGGGCACCTGGGTGGCTCAGGCGGTGAAGCGTCCGACTCTTGGTCTCGGCTGGGGTCATGATCTCACGGTTCATGGGGTCGAGCCCCGCATTGGGCTCTGCGCTGACAGGGTGGAGCCTGCTGGGGATTCTCTCCTGCTCTGCCCCTCCCCCACTCATTCCTTCTCTCTCTCTCTTTCTTTCTCTCTCGAAACAAAGAAATAAACTTTAAAAAATGTTTAAAAGAATTAAAAAAAATAGTTGGCACTCAGCCTTTGAAAAATTAGAAGTCATTCTGGGGTTAGAGCCGACAAGAACTGCTGATGCATTGGACGTGGGGGGCGAGCCAAGAGGCGGAAGCTGCCCATGGTCTTGGCCTTGAATGGAAGGGCGGTGGGCGCACCATTGAACGGAGCGCAGAATACAAAGAGGGCAGATTTGGGGCTTCTGTGTGCACAGTAGACAAGAGCGCCCCCTCCACCCTTCACGGCCCGGAGCCCCCGTCAGCTTCTTTCCCCGACAGCTCCTCTTTCTGTGTGCAGGTATCTTTCCATCCTGAAGTTTTCTCTCCCTCGCCTCTGGGCACCAGGCTCTGCCATGCTGAAGAATATTCTGGGAGTCATCCCGTCTTCAAGCCCCCCTGTGGGGTCAGTTGAGGCTTTCTCCACATGGTATGGCGCCGCTGGGCCCCTGCTGCCCCCCGCCCCCCTTCTCCGGCGCTGACCCCAGTGGGCTCTCCCCTAAACCTCCTGCGTGGATCTCCACTCATGGCTTCCAGGGGACACAGATGGGTGACGAGGCTGATTTATTTACACGAAGGAAAAGCCCACCAAGTGGCCTGGAGTGTCAAGGTGGCCGGCCGACAAACTGTCTCCCTCGCCCATCAGAAACGAAGGCTTCACCGGGTGGCGCGGGAGGACAGAGTCTCGGGTTTGTGCAAGATTTAAAATGGAGAACAAATGGCTGATTGCCAGGGAATGAATTAATACCTGCTTTTATTCACTGACACCTAACTGCTTGCTGTGACCTGGGAAACATCTCTGTCTTATGAGCAGCGGCTGCGAGTTGTCCCACAGAGGGATTGTTTCCCTGGAATAATGACTCAGGGGCGACTTTGGTCTAATCTGTGCTTTCTTGGCCACGTGACCATGGGGAAGACCAGGGTCAAGATAATGGTCCTAGGCAGTTTTCCCAAGGCGCTGCTCACACCCACTATTCTGGGAACTTCATCCCCTTGTTCCAGAAGTGTCCTTCTGCAGCTCTTGCAAGAGGACCCCGGGACTGCCTCAGTGGGAGTCAGCAATACTGGGGACTCCCCTCCCTCCTGGGTCCCAGGCTGTGCTCGTAATTCCATAATCATTGTCCAAAATCTGAGAATCACGAAATGGAAAGAAGCAGATTTAACTCACCTATAATTTCGCCTCTCAGTCACCGGGCCCAGGTGGCTCGTGTCCTTTGTTTTTTTAATTTCTAGCCCCAAAACAGGAGCATTTGCTTCCATGGTATACTGAAATCTGTTTTGCACTTACGTAATTGTTTTAGAGATTCCTGGTGCCATTTTGGAGTCTCTGAAACCGTGACTTTCAGGAATGTAGCATCCTTCCTTGTGGATGATAATGAATGAATGGTCTCCAGGCGTCAAAGTCACTGGCAAAAAGTTAGAGCTCTTGGTAGTTGCGAGGAGCTATCCTTCCTAGTCAGCACTGCTTAGGAATGTGTTTAAAGTTTTCTAATTATTTTTGTTTTGTGTAGTTTAAATTTTAGTTTCAAATTCTAATTTAATTGCAAACTTCATACCATGTAGCCATTTTTGTAATTCAAGGTTTTCCTATGCACGTTGGTTTTCTAGGCACAGGTTTTCCTATCCTATAACTATTAATAGTTAGTTTTACAAAAATCCCTTAGACCTTTGAAAGAAGGTATTTTTTTTCTTTAAAACAATTTTTTAATGTTTATTTAGTTTTTGAGAGCAAGAGACAGAGAGAGACAAAGAGTGAGAGTGGGAGAGGGGCAGAGAGAGAGAGAGAGGGAGACACAGAATCCGAAGTAGGCTCCAGGCTCTAAGCTGTCAGCATAGAGCCCGACTTGGGGCTCCAACTCACCAACCGTGAGATCATGACTTGAGCCAAAGTCAGACGCTTAACTGATTGAGCCACCCAGGCGCCTCTCCAAATATTTTTGTAGTGAACTTCATCTTAGATTTTTAGCAGTCTATGCTTTAAATACTATTGTCAATGTTATTTTATTTGACACATAAATATTCATGATCATTATGGTTTTATCGTAATTATATATTTTCCAACCTGTCTTTCCCAACATTGTCTAAGACCATAATCTTTCCTGTTTAATGATCTTCCCTTCATATTATTTTGTCTAAGACCATTTTTAAAAATCTTTCTTTCTTGTATTTGTGTGTGCCTATATATATAATTGTCCGTCTTTTAAAATTTCTGTTCCGTTGTTCTATTTTAGGGGAGTTTTTAAAATTTTATTTATTTTCAGAGGCAGGGACAGATCAAGCAGGGGAAGGGCAGAGAGAGAAGGAGAGAGAAGCCTCTGCACTGGAGATGCAGAGCCCAATGTGGGGCTCGAACCCATGAACCATGAGATCGCGACCCAAGCCCAAACCAAGAGTCAGAGGCTCAACCACTTGAGTCACCCAGGAGCCTCTAAGGGAGTTTTATGGCAACAACTCACATTTAATGTTGGTTTGATGCATCTATATTTATTGCAATATGATTCTTACAATAGCATTAGCTACTTTTTCATGCCCTTATCTTTAATTTAACTAACATTGACTCTAAGTTGTAAGATACTTTCCCATCTGTCCAAAACCTGATGTCTCCTGACTGACTTCGTATCTACTAAAATGATATTCCTCCACAGCATGAGACCCGAGCTGTGGGGGTGCAAACTGGTGCAGCCACTCTGGAAAACAGTATGGAGTTTCCTCAAAAAGTTAAAGAAGTAGAATGACCCTACGACCCAGCAGTTGGGCGACTAGGTGATTGCCCAAAGGGTGCAAAAATACAGATTCCAAGGGGCACACGCACCCCGATGTTTATACTGGTTCTATCGGCAATAGCCAAAGTATGGAAAGAGTCCAAATGTCCATCTAATGATGAATGGATAAAGAAGACGTCGTGTGTGTGTGTGTGTGTGTGTGTGTATAGATGTATATATAATGGAATACTACTCGGCGATCAGAAAGAATGAGACCTTGCCATTTACAACAACATGGATGGAACTAGAGTGCATTATGCCAAGCAAAATACGTCAGCCCAAGAAAGACAAATTCCATATGATTTCACTCATGTGGAATTTAAGAAACAAAGCAGATGAACGTATGGGAAGGAAAAAAAAAAAAAGAGAGGGAAAGAAACCACGAAGGACTGTTAACGATACAGAACAAACTGAAGGTTGATGGAGGGAGGTGAGTGGGGGATGGGCTAGACGGGTGACAGTACTGAGGAGGAAACTGGTGATAAACACCGGGTGTCGTGTGTAAGTGATGAGTCACTAAATTCTACTCCTGAAACCGATTTTACCCTCTATGCTAACTAACTAGAATTTAAAGAAAGCCGTGAAGAAGAAGGAAACAAAGAACCAAGCTGTGGAAGCCCACTAGAGCTGGTCCCCAAGGTCCCACCCCAGCCACTCTGGGGCTCAGAGAATGGCCTTCTCAGGGCCTTTGCAGGAGGAAGGGCCATTAGCCCCATTTCCGGTGTTCGTAGGTGCTCACCTGGGCCATCCAACCTTCCAGATGAAGCTGCAGGTTGCTTCACTGGGGGGTGCACCGTTTAAAAAACACAGACTAGCAGGACTGTCCGTGGTTAGGAGAAGGAACACCTTGGGGTACAATTCGCATCCTGCCGGGAACTCACTGCCCGGCACTTACTGACGCCTCTGGGAAGGGCTTGGCTCCCTCTCGTCTGACCTCAGAGCTCTGTTCCAGAAACCACATGGTGCATCAGCTAATGAGAGTCCCTCAGTCTGTCCTCATGGGCACTAGCGTTGGCAGAAATCCCTCCTAGACTGGGGCCAAGCTTTAATTGATATTCTTAGCTGCCGGTGCACTTGGAGTTTTGCAATTTTGCGTGCGCCGTCACGGGTCTTTTAGGGGGAGGGTGAGAGAGGACGAATCAGGCAATCAGGCACCTGCTGGGAGCTACCATATGAATCTGGGAGTCTGTAAGTGTGCCTCTGAATGACACAACGTGAACCACGGTTTCGGGGTTGGTTATAGAAAGCTTGTGGCCCTCATTTCAGCAGCTACCACAGTCCGGCATTTTCCGAACTGTGTGTTGAGGAGAAAGAGGTCACGAAGCACACCGTGTTTAACAACGAAACAGAACAGGGGAGGAAGAGGTCACGGTCAATCACGTTGGGAAATCGGCGCACGCTATGTCCCTTGGACATTCAAAACACGTGGCAGTGTATTACAGGTTGGGTGTATCCTGTAGCAAAGGAAGTGACTTAACTTGGTTAGAGCAACCCATCTCAATACCTGGCTTTGACACCTTTTTGGTAGGGCAGCAGGAACGTTGGACGGAACGGGTGGTTTTCCAGAATACACCTGGGGAAGCAGCCCTGCATCTCTGGCCCCTGATCAGGTTTCACCAGAGCCCTGGCATGGACACAGAGCTTGTCGATTCTTCTAGATTATTCATAGTAGTTAGATCTTCAGAAAATAAAATGCCTCGAGCATATTTTCTTCACCTTCCGCAGAACTCACGCTCCTGATTTGCAATGAACAACGTGTTTTCAAACTTTGTAGAAAATTAATTAAGGCCGCTATCATTTTAGTTGTGTCTCCGTGTCTCAAATGAGACAGCTACCGAAAACACCGCCTTTTCGTGTTACTCAATATCGAGGAATAATCTGTACAGACGGATTTCATCAGAAGTATGGTTTCATTACAAGCACAGATAAATGTGTCTGATTTCCTCTTCAACCATTGAGTATCATCTGTGTTTTTCTCTTGGTCTTGGTTACCAGGAAACTCAGAAGTCAGTACAGCGGTCTTTCTCGAAGTCGCTTTCTCAAAGATATCTGGAGACATCAGCTTTCTCTGCTCGTTTGGCACAATCTCTGCATTTTCTTTCCAGATTTATTAAGACATAATCGACATGTGACATTGTGTTAGTTTAAGGCACACAACGTGATCATTTGATATACTTCTATATTGCAGAATGATGACCTCGGTAAGGTAAGGTAGCACGTTCATGGCCTCACATCGTTAGTTACAATTTCTGTGTGTGCTTGGTGAGAAATTTCAAGATCTACTCTCTTAGCAACTTTCAAGTGTACAACTCAGTCAGCATGCTGTACGTTACATCTTAGAACTTACTCAAAAATGGAAGTTTAGGCGCTCCTGGGTGGCTCAGTTTGTTGAGCCTCTGACTTCGGCTCAAGTCGTGATCTCACGGTACGTGAGTTCGAGCCCCACGTGGGGCTCGCTGCTGTCAGCACAGAGCTGGCTTCAGCTCCTCTGCCTTTTTCTTCCTCTGCCCCTCCCCTGCTTGCACTCTCCATCAAAAAAATAAATACACATTTAAAAGTATACATATTTTAAAAAAAAGAATCCCTTGACAACTCACTGGTATTTAGATTCTCTATTGTCACACGTTGATCAAGTCAAGGAGGCGATAGGTAAAAGTCAACTTGATTCGTCTAAAGGAAGTCAAGGCAATTTTGGCATTTCCCGGGACAAACACTAACCACACATCCCTAGCTTCAAAACTCATGGATCGACAGCGCAAACAGTAATGGGAACAAAGAAAAAGAATCCAGTAAATTCCAGTTTTCAGTGTCAACAAAATCTTGAACTGTTCTGATTGAATGCTCTGAACCCTAAGATTATTCTGATATTGAGTTATTTTCATTTCTGTAGCTGGAGCCAGCTCGAGTTAGGACCTTTTTTTCTTTTTCTTAACGGAAGTTTTAGGCATACCCCCCGCAGTTGAAAACTGTAAGCCTCCAAGCACCCACTTATGGCTTCCATTTCAATTACCATCACTTCCCTCATTTTGTCTCTCATGGCTCTGCTTCACAGCTTTTAACATTTTTAAAGCAAATCTCAAGCGTCATGCTTTTTTTTCATAAATGTATCTCTAAGAGATGACCTTCTTTTTCCGCGTAGCCACCATGGCCACTATCACACCTTAAAAAATTAACAATAATTTTTAGTATCATCTTGTACCCATGCCATAATTAAATGTCCCCAGTTTTCTCAAAAATCTCTTTTTCATCGCTGGTTTGTTCAAATCAGATTCCCCATAAGGTCTGCACGCTGCATTTGGTTGTTAGGACGGAGGCATTCCTAAGTATCATGACTTTCTACCATTTGAAAGGAGAGGTGTAAAAGGGGGTACAAGTATTTTATTTGATTACATAATTTGTTAAGAAGTCTACAGAATACATCATAAGACAGTTTTCCCTTCATTCTTTTTTTAAATTTGTTTTTAAGTTTATTTATTTATTTTGAGAGAGAGAGAAAGCATGAGCAGGGCAGGGTCAGAGAGAGGAGACACAGAATCGGAAGCAGGCTCCAGGCTCCGAGCTGTCAGCACAGAGCCCGACGCGGGGCTCGAACCCAAGAACTGTGAGATCATGACCTGAGCCGAAGTCGGATGCTTAACCGACTGAGCCACCCAGGTGCCCCTCCTTCATTCTTAAACAAGGGAAAGGGAGGAGGAGTCCCCCCTCGACCCAGTTAGGGTCCCTGGGTCTGGGTCTGAAATTTTAGCTCGCCGAGACAGATCAACAGAAGAAGAGCACACACTTATTAAATATAAGTTTTAAGTGACACAAGGAAATGAAGACCCAAAGGAATGGGTCAACCGGGGTGTTTCTGTGCTGGGTCTGATGAAGGGTGGGCAGCTGTGTGAGGAGGTGAGGGGGCAGAGGGTGAGCTAAGTGTAGCGATGGGGACGAGCTCGCTGGTTGAGATTCTTCTCAGCCTCCCCGTGTCTTCGGAGCTAGGACGCTCCTCTCCTCCCTACAGGGGTGCACCCTGCACGTGGGGCGCTGTGACCTGCTTCAGGGAGGAAGGGGAGGAAGGTCAGAGTGACCTTTCTGCGTCTGCTCTTTTTTTTTTTTTTTTTAACATTTGTTTATTTTTGAGACAGAGAGAGACAGAGCATGAACGGGGGAGGGGCAGAGAGAGAGGGAGACACAGAATCGGAAACAGGCTCCAGGCTCTGAGCCATCAGCCCAGAGCCCGACGCGGGGCTCGAACTCACGGACCGCGAGATCGTGACCTGAGCCGAAGTTGGACGCTCAACCGACTGAGCCACCCAGGCACCCCTCTGCGTCTGCTCTTTTATCAAACCCCTTTAGCCTCAATATCCATACGCCAAGGTGCCATATTCCGGGGTAGATCATCCCAATCCCTATCATGAGAAGATTTTAAAAAATCATAATAGCACCGAAAGAAGCCACTGTCTTCATTTTTTAAAACTGCGAACACAGTGCAGCACACTGAATGTCACGTTCTGGCTTTTATCAGCCGATGTCACCCCAGACCAATTCTACGTCGCCGGTGTCTGTATAATTATCATTTACAAGGGGCGCGTATTATTTCACTTTCTTGGCCACTGTTCTCTTGCTTTAGCATTTTGGTAGCATTTGCTCAATCCGTATGATGTACCGGAAGGGGGAATGCTCGCCAAGGCTGAAGATATTTGCCGCCCATCCTGCCCCCTTGTTCCCGTGCTTTTATTTTCACCCTGTTTGACCTTGCTTATGGGTCTAGGGAGGTGAGGAAGCAGAATGCAGACGCAGGTGGGAGGGGGTGGGCAGGGACAGGAGAGAGAAGGTGGTGGTTTGCCTGGGATGTGTTTGAAAGGATTGGTTTTTTCCTTCCTATCCTCTTGATTCACGTAGGGCCAGCCTGGGGGACCGTGTGCTCACCTGAAATTAGTTCTTGTTATAGAAGAGAGTTCCCTGTGTCCACTGCAGGCCCCAAAAAGCACGTAGCGGACACGGATCCCGCAGCGTTGCGCACAGGGGATGTCTCCTGCCCTGTCCCCAGCGGGGCCGAATGAGTGATGTCTGTGAAGCTTTAGATCCGCAGGGAGTCCAAGTATTTAATGTCAAACAATGTGATGTCTCATTTATCATTAATTAATCATCCTAGAATAATCTTGTGCCCAGTGACTGGTCTTGCCAGGTACGATATGCAGGGAACAACCTCATTCATTCTGGCAAACGATGTATTACGCATCAAAAAAGTGGCGTACTGACAACGATCATAATCTGAGTGCCCTTCGTGGTGACACTTATAAGAAATTATATTTAGATAAGATATTTTTTTAACATTTTATTTTTAAGTGATCGCTACACCCAATGTGGGGCGCAAACTCGCAACCCCAAGACCAAGAGTTGCATGCTCTACCCCCCGAGCCAGCCAGGCTCCCCAATAATATTATTTTTTATTATTATCAAAAACAATTTTTCCAGAAGTGTTTTGTGCATACAGATGTTTTCAGCTGAAATTTTTCTTTAAGATTATTTTTTAGGATCAGGATTACTGGATCTCAAATTGAACATTTTTTTAGAGAAAGAAAAAGAGAGGGAGAGAGAGTCATGTTGTTTTTCAAAAGAATGATGCTTATCACCAGGACCACCAGCGTAAATACACATCTCAGATACGACCATTTTTATATGCTAGTCATAGAGATTTTAAACAGCAGGCACACAGAAGTTTGGAGAAAGAAACACTGGAAATATTTTCGTCACACCCTGAGTGCTTGAAATGAAACCCCTCCGATACGTCTCTATGATTCTATTTTAACAATAGGAACTTTGACGATAGAATTAATTTACTCAGTTGGGAGGGACCTACACCATGGAAACTTCCAGAGAGGGTTCGGATGAAGGGAGACCAGTAGACTACAGGGAGGTGACGCAAGGTCCCAAGTTGAGGAGTGGTTCAGGATGTCGCGTGCTAATATTTTGAACCTGCCAAGCCCAGCCCAACTGGGAAGAGCCTCAGAAGTCACCTCGTGACACCACTTTTGTTTCTAAAGCCACAACGAGCGGTATTGCTGTATCAGCGTAATGGAGCCCCCGTAATTAAGAAGTCTGCCAACGAGGAAGACAGCTGGCCCATTTTGCATTCAGATTGACGCAATTCCCACCATAAGCATAACTGATGTTTGTTCGGGAATATTGAGCAACGTCACGGAATCTGTGAGACGGCGCTTATCCAGAAGTGCCAAGTCGAGCACTAGGCAAAGGAAGTATGTTCCAGACGGTAACAGATGTTCCCAGATCAAATATTTCCGTGGCAAATCCTGTAGAAGAATCAACTGATAAAACAGGGAAGGCTATTTCGGGGGCTCCCATCGTGGTAAACCCCCCCCCCCACCCACACACAACAACAACAACAACAACAACAACAACAACAACAAGCCTCTGGTCTGAGATCAGTCTCCCCACGTGCAGACTGAGGTCGCCTCATCTCTGAAGCCGTGGCTCCGGGTGCGGTTCTGGGCAGAGGTAGGTGTGTCGTTCCAGATGGGTCTGTTTTGCTATCAGGGACGAATTGGAAGAACTTCTCCCGAAGAAATGGGCCAGAAGGAGAAAACACAAAGGAAAAAAGGAAGAAAAACAAGAACAAATGAGGAGGGTAATGTGTGGGGAGGGAGGAAGGACTCGGGAATAATGATTTCAGTTCGTTGTCCCCTCAGAGACGGGTCGCCCTTCGAAGAGGTGGAAAGAGCGTGTCAAACGTAACGCTCTGGGTTCCCACTACCATTTCCTGGCCTGTGGGAGTTTTGCATTGTGGGATGAGAAAGCAGCAATCACACGCAGCTGGCATTCAAAGGGGGCATGTTTTGCAGAGTCTTGAGTCCCCTCCCCACCTCAGGGCCTTCTCTACCTTCTACACGTCACCCAATCTTGACGCTTGGCCGCTTCCTTCAAGAACTCTCTCTGTAAGCTCGTGAGTGCTGCAGATTGTTCCTGAAGAGGAGGTGGGGAGGAAGCCCAGGGAGAAGACTTTGTCATCCTTCCTTTCCATCTTCTTCTTCCTCTCTTCCCTCTCACTTCTTCTCCCCTCCCTTGTGTGGAGACCAGAAGTCCCAAATTTCTTCCCTCACCCCTGCATAGGAGTGGACTCTGCCTCATTCTGGGACCGTGCTCGTTGTACCGAGTCAAGGTGCCCTGCTGGCCTGTGGTTTCCTGTGTGTCGGGAACATTCTCCTCAGGCTTCCCCAGGTTTGGGACCTTAGAGCTCACTGCCAATCATAGGGGTTCTGGAATGTTCTTCATCACCCGGTTTCTCAAACCAAAGCCTGGGATGGAGGGGGGGTGGCGGTGCTTTACAGCTTCCTGTTCTTCAGGACTCGGCTCACCATATAGCATCAAACATCTAGCCAAATCTCTCTCTAAGACAAATCTCAACCTCGTGTACTTGTCTGCACCCCCAGTCACTTCCTTGGCTCATCTCTTGCCAAAAGTATCATGGTGTCTCCCAGCTGGATTTTCAGAATCTTCTTACTTATCTCCACATAACAAACGCTTTGATCTTTTAACTAAATGCAAATCTGGTCGTGTTAATCTTCTGACTTTCCCTTGTGTTTTCCTTCTGAGTTTAGAACACTAGTGAACATTCCTGGGGCACCTGGGTGACTCAGTTGGTTAAGCGTCCAACTCTTGGTTTGGGCTCAGGTCATGATTTCTCAGTTTGTGAGTTCGACCCTGAGTTGGGCCTTGTGCTGACAGCAAGGAGCCTGCTCGGGATTCTCTCTCTCCCTCTCTCTCTGTCCCTCCCCTACTCATGCTCTCTCTCTCCCTCTCTCTCTCCCTCTCTCTCTCACAAAATAAATAATTAAACTTAAAAAAAAGAGTCAATATTCCCTTTGTGGCTGGCATTCTCTTTGCCTGGGACACACTTCCCAAGCTGTCCATATGTGGCTTGATAACCTCACTTCCTTGAGATCTCTGCAGAAGTATCACTCCATCAACTCCATACATAATTGCAGTCCCCATGTCCCTGTTATCCCTTATTCTCCTTTCTAGTTGTTCATGGCATGAATCACCATCCAACCTACTACGGCTTTGCTACCCTTTTGTGATCTCCCTCCTCCCGTCCATTCCCTGCCCCTCAGCGTGAACTCTATGAGGCAGAGACCTCATAGATTCTATTTCTCGATCTACTCTCAGTACCCAGAACCATGCAAGTCACATTGTGGTACTCAACAAATACTATCTTTCAAATGTTGAAATAAATTAAGAGCTCAGTAGTAAGGGGTGGGCTGGGGTTTTAAATTCAAGCAATCTGGGGTGCCTGGGTGGCTCAGTCAGTTGAGCATCCTCTGACTCTTGATTTTGGCTCAGGTCATCATCTCATGGTTTGTGAGTTTGAGCCCCACATCAGGTTCCATGCTGCTAGCGCAGAGCCTGCTTGGGATTCTCTCTCTCCTTCTCTGTCTGTTCCTCCCCCACTCATTCTCAATAAATAAATAAGCAAACAAACAAAAATGAATGAGTGAATGAATGAATGAATGAATGAATTCAAGCAATCTGACCCAAGATATGTTAATATTTGCCCTTAATGAGCTTTCATGTCCCAGGCAACACAGCATCCATGACCTTAAAGTAAGACACGAACTGCATTTTGGAAAGTATCACACACATGGGAGAAGCCATTATGAGGTCACGATAAGTCCATCAAAGATCACATACACACACCTGTGATAAGCGAAAAATGAAACGATGATGTCACATTTAGAGATGACAATTTTATATACCACCAAAAGGAAACCCCACTCCGTGAAAACCCATGCAATGGTTTCAGATATTCCCAGAAAATTCCACGTGATGAAAGTTTTAAAGAGAAATACGAATCTCTTTATTAGCTTCTGGGGGGAAGACACTCGGTGAACTTGAACATGTAAAGAAACAACGAATAGCGAAACAAAGAAAAATGTGATTTCTGCAATTCCATAGATGGATGTAAGTGGCAAAATTTGAGGGCTTCCCCAGGATCCCCCTGGTGAAACAGAAGTTGGGAAAGAATGTGTTTCTGCCTCTACGTCAGCGTGGACAGGCTGTGGAGGGATGTGCCTTGGCCCTGGGTCTGGCCGAGCAGAGTTTCCAGCCCAGAACAAGAAGAGGGCGTACAAGGGAAGGCTGCCCCCACCTCCAGCCCGAGGTGCAACACGTGGTCACCATGATGGCAGAACAGTCGCCATCAGGTAACCGGGAGCAAGGGTGTCCCTGATGGAGAAAGGGAGGACTCCCCTCAGTGGACAGGTCCCAGGCAGCACAAAGATTCTTATAGAAGCCTCCAGAAGCTTACACGCAACTGCAGAAGTAAGCCCCACCCCCCCACCACAACCACCTGAAGGGTTTGAGAGGGAATCCCTTGGAGACACATGGCCTGGTTATTACCCCAAGGGCCTTCCAATACTTTTTACAAAGATAAGAAGTGACACACACAAAAGGCAGAGTTCTCTATCCTGGTCCATTAATGTAAAAAAAAATAATAATAATAATCTGTCTCTCTCTGTCCCAAAAATAAATAAACGTTGAAAAAAAAAATTAAAAAAATAAATAAATAAATAAATAAATAAAAAGATCTAGATAGGGGCGCCTGGGTGGCGCAGTCGGTTAAGCGTCCGACTTCAGCCAGGTCACGATCTCGCGGTCCGTGAGTTCGAGCCCCGCGTCGGGCTCTGGGCTGATGGCTCAGAGCCTGGAGCCTGTTTCCAATTCTGTGTCTCCCTCTCTCTCTGCCCCTCCCCCGTTCATGCTGTGTCTCTCTCTGTCCCAAAAATAAAAATAAAACGTTGAAAAAAAAAATCCTAACGATCTGGCAATTTGAAATAAAAAAAGAACTTTGCCTAAGTAACAGTTTGTTTAAGTCTTTATCAGAATCTACAATATGCTGACCTTGTACCCAACAAATGCGTTTCTTAGAGACCACCCCCTGGAAATATCCACTAGTGTGCTAAAAATGGATGCCCTGGGACATTCATTGCAGTCTTGTCCGTAATAGTAAAAGCCTTGGGGCCACAACTGTATATTCACCTGATCCCCAACAGAGCAGGAAAATATCCAATGGAAAAAGACAGTCTCTTCGATAAACAGTGTTGGAAAAACTGGATGGCAACTCGGAAAAGAATGAGCCTGGACCACTTTCTTACACCAGACACACAAATAAATTCAAAATGGATGAAAGACAGGAAGCCATCAAAACCCTAGAGGAGAAAACAGGCAGCAACCTCTCTGACCTCAGCGGGAGCAACTTCTTGTTCAGCACGTTGCCGAAGGCAAGGAAAACAAAAGCAAACATGAACTATTGGGACTTCCTCAAGATGAAAACCTTCTGCACAGCAAGGGGAACAAGCACCAACACTAAAAGGCAGCCTACGAAATGGGAGAAGATACATGCAAATGACGTATCTGATGAAAGGTTAGTATCCAAAATCTATAAAGAACTTACCAAACTCAACACCCAAAAAACCAGTAATCCAGTGAAGGCATGGATGGGATACACTTTTCCAAAGAAGACATCCAGAGGGCTAACAGGCCCATGAAAAGATGCCCAACATCACTCATCATCAGGGAAATGCAAATCAAAGCCACGGGGAGATACGGCCTCACACCTGTCAGGATGGCTAAAATCAACACCACACGGAACAACAGGTGTTGGCGAGGATGCGGAGAAAGGGGAGCCCTCTGGCACCGTTGGTGGGAATGCACACTGGTGCAGCCGCTCTGGAAAACAATACAGAGGTTCCTCGAAAAGTTAAAGATAGAACTACCCTGTGACCCAGAAATTGCATTACTAGGTGCTTACCCAAAGGACATAAAAATACAGATTTGAAGGAGTATATGCACCCCAATGCTTATAATAGCATTACCAACAATAGCCAAACTATGGAAAGAGCCCAAACGTCCACTGACTGATGAACGGATAAAGAAACGGTGGCGTATAGGTATGTACAAGGCAATGGGACTCAGCCAGCAAAAAGAATGAAACCTTGCTGTTTGCAACCACGTGCATGGAGCTAGAATGTAGTACTCCAAGCGAAAGAAGTCAGAGAAAGACATATACCGTATGATTTTCCTCAGTGGAATTTAAGAAACAAAACAGGCAAACATATGGCGGGGGGGATGAGAGAAGAAAACAAGACACAAGAGACTCTTAATAGAGAACAAACTGAGGGTTGATGGGGGAACTGGGTGGGGGATGGGTCACAGGGGTGATGGGTACTCAGGAAGGCACTTGTTGTGATGAGCCCTGGGTATCTCTATGGAAGTGAGAAATCACTAATTCTACTCCTGAAACCAATCTTGCACTGTATGGTAACTAGAACTTAAATAAAAATTTACACACACACACACACACACACACACACACAGCCTTGTGGGAAAACCTGAGAATCTTTAATAGGGGTACATGTAATTAAGGCATGGGACCATTAAAAAGAATTTGGTGATACACTGTTGACGTGGAAAGAGAGCTGAGTCTCAGCTTTGTGAGTGGGACGGGGTGGGGGCCGGGACCTCTGTTTTGTTCACATAGGAATCCCAAGACCCTGGGAGAGAAATGGACACATAGCTGTCTCTTAATAAATGCTGATTAAGTGAACGGATCTCCGAAACGTACTGCTAAGTGAACGCAGCAGATCAGAGCAGCCTGCATGGTGTGAACCATCGGTGTTAAAAAATATCAAACGTGTGTGGAAAAAGCAGCTAAGGAGAGGGTGGGGAGAGAGGTCCCCAGCCCTGCCTGTGACCCCCCTGGGAAGGGGGGGGGCATCAGGATCCAGGGGGCCGGAGGAGTGGAGCGAGGCTGCCCCTTCTTGTTCTGAATACTCCCGAGTTCTTTAAATATTTACAAGAATATTTTTATCCATGTATTTTTAAAAACAAGAAAAGATGAAGAGAATAAAAGAGAATTAATAAGTAACCCCCAAGCTGGTTCTTGGAGGGTTTGTCAGGGAGATCTCTGGTAAGTCACATGAAGACAGATCATACGCGTGAAAAGCAGAAATGACAAAAATGTGGATGTGGGCTACGTAAGGAGACTGCAGGATGATATGCCAAGCAATTTGAAATTGTGTAAAGAGACATCGCTTTCCTGCCCCTGTATTAAATGAAAAACTTTAACCCAAGAAAAAACACGAAGAAAATTTTCACGACGAAGAGAAAATTCAAAACAAAATCAAACCAAAGAAAATAGAAACAAAGCGTTGTTTCCTCCCCCAAACCCAGACTCAAAAGATTTCACTGGAGAAGCCATTTAAACTTTCAAGGAAAAGAGACTTCTTGTACTTTATAAACTCGTCCAGACAAAGATGGGTCTGATACTACTCTTTTTCATGTAAATGACCTATATTGATGTCGGTACTTTTGTCAAAGATGGTATATTATTGGGGCACCAGGGAGGCTCCGTTGGTTAAGCGTCCGACTCCTGGTTTCGGCTCAGGTCATGATCTCACGGTTGGTGGGTTTGAGCCCCACGCCAGGCTCTATGCGGGTCGCCAGCATGGAGCCTGCTTGGGATTTTCACCCTCACCCTCTCTCTGCCCCTCTCCCTGCCCCTCTCCCCCCACCAAATAAATAAATAAACACTGAAAAATAGACTTTAAAAAAGATGGCATATTATTAGCACGGATACAAGCATTCTAAATAAAGTACTTGCTCATGATTTCGTAGATATGTTACAATATTTCAGGGCATCACTTGAAGGCCCATTCCAGGGAGCTATTCCAAGGGTACTATCCTGGCGGGAAGTCCATGAAAGATAAAAGCAGAGGGGTGCCCGGCTGGCTTAGTTGGTGGAGCAGGAGATTCTTGATCTCGGGGTAGTGGGTTCAAACCTCATGTTGGCTGTAGAGATTACTGAAGGCAAATAAAAATATTAAAAAAAGATAAAAGTAGAAAAAATATCAATAGATGCCGAAGAGGCATTTAATAAAGTTCGACCACCGTTCTTTTTGGGTAATTTATACCAAATAGGCAATATTATGCTTTAAGGGTAAGGAACTAGCAGCATTTCCAATGAAATCAGAAATGGAGTCCTGCCATGTCCTACTACTGTGTCCTAACATTGCTCTAGAAGTTCTAGAAACAATAAAAGAGACAGCTTTTAGAATGAGAGAGGCAGAGTTATCTTTAGTTGCCTACGATGTGATTGTGTACCTAGAACACTCAAGAGTCACAAATTTAAAGTTATCAAAATGAATAGGAGGGCCTATAGAAAAGGCTGGACTTCGGATCATAAACACCAATCAATGGTTACAAAATATAGTAAGTCTGACTTACAAAAACAATCTAGTTTTTTCTTTCCTTTTTTTTTTAAAAGTGGGGTTCATGCCCAGCGCAGAGCTCAATGTGGGGCCCAAAGTCACAACCCCAAGATCAAGAGCGGAGCTGAAATCAAGAGTCGGACGCTTGACTGGCTGAGCCACCCAGGCGCCCCATGAAAACAATTTAAATTGAGGTCCTTAAGGATGTTAGTGGCAGGTGGCTGATAAACACGGGTTAGAATGAAGTCCTTGCTGGACCTTCACGAAAGGAAGGGACAGTTGGAAGGTGACAATTGAAGCTGCCATTCTCCAAAGGCCTTGGTCCCAAGACAATATGAGCCCTTGTAACGTTCTGAGACCTTTCTCTGTGTTGGTTATTTGTGTTGTCCTCTGTCTGTGTCTCCATAGAGATCTCTTTAAAAAACGGTAAGAGGGGCGCCTGGGTGGCGCAGTCGGTTAAGCGTCCGACTTCAGCCAGGTCACGATCTCGCGGTCCGTGAGTTCGAGCCCCGCGTCGGGCTCTGGGCTGATGGCTCAGAGCCTGGAGCCTGTTTCCGATTCTGTGTCTCCCTCTCTCTCTGCCCCTCCCCCGTTCATGCTCTGTCTCTCTCTGTCCCAAAAATAAATAAACGTTGAAAAAAAATATTAAAAAAAAAAAATAAAATAAAATAAAAAACGGTAAGAAAACAACCTATGGGCTGGTTCTCTGGCCACCCCAAGATGAGACAACAAACAAGACGGTGCCTCACTCGGGGCCAGAGCTCCGATCCCAGAAGAGGGGTCGATGTAACCCCATCTGAGCCTGGCAGCCACCACGGGACTGGGTGACGACTTGAGCCCAAGGGCATGGTCCTGGGACCCCAGGAGGACTAAAGGCAGATTTCTTGGCATTTCTCTTGCAAACTCAGTACCTGCAGGGCAAGAGCGTCTCCTAAAGGCACCTACCTGCCTCTGCTTCTGCAACCTTCCTCCAAGGACGGTGGGCACCTTCAACAGATGACTGGGGTCACAAACTGTGTCCTCAGTTTCAGGCAGGAAGAATATTCTTGTCTGGCGTTGTGTGAAAGAGGGATTTGCAGAACTGTGTGTCTATTTAGTGGGTTTTGAGCTGTATTTAAAACAAATGAACCTAAATGGGAGAGAAGAGAATACAGAAGGCTGTGTGTGTGTGTGTGTGTGTGTGTGTGTGTGTGTGTTGAGTGTGCATCCTGGCTTGTGATGTGAAAGATATTTCTTCTGGTGGGTCACAACCACAAAAGGGTTGACAAGTACGTCCAGCTGTCCCTGTCCTTCGGTAGCCATCTGTCCCGTGCTTTGTCCGTCTAAACATCTCCTAGGTAGCAGCAACCAGGACTGGACAGTGGGAACGTTTGCTAATCAACTCCTCCCGGGCGTGAGGGTAGCTGATGGGTGACTTCGGTCTGGACACTCACAGCCGGGTGGCCATGGGCGCAGGGGTCACTGGCTCCTGACATCTTCTGTAAGAAAAGCCAACATTGCCCCTTTCCCCTCGTTTTGGAGGAAGAAAGGGAAGCCTGTGACAGAAGGGGCCCCAGGACAGGGGGCAGTGAAGTCACACACACCCCTACACATCTGGAGACAAAGAGCCACTGCCTTGGCCTCATCCTTGCTGTCCCTTCTCCCCCCACCCCTGCATCTCCACCATATGCAAATTATGTCTGCTTTGCCTTCAACATATATCCAGAATCCAACCACTTCCCAGCACTTCTCCTGCAAACTGGCAGCTGGAATACATAGAATTGCTCTATTAAACCCAGCTGGAGGGGCGCCTGGGTGGCTCAGTCGACTAAGTGTCCAACTTTAGGTCATGATCTTGCAGTTCATGGGTTCAAGCCCCGCATTAGGCTCTGTGCTGACAGCTGGGAGCCTGGAGCCTCCTTCGGATTCTGTGTCTCCCCTTCTCTCTGCCCCTCCCCTACTTGTGTTCTCTCTCTGTCTCAAAAATAAATAAACATTAAAAAAAAAAATAAAAAGAAAACCCTGCTGGAATTTGCAGACTCTCTGGGAAACACATCTTGTGACCTTTTTCCGGTTGTTTACAATTAAACTGGCAACCCTGTCATACTCGCAATAGCCATTCTCTCTATCATTTTATTTGTTTCACTGACAAAGCATCCTCTTTCTCTGTGATGACTTCTGTGAGCTGACTTCTCTTGTGAGACCATGAGCCTTGACCCTTGAAGCTCTCCCGCTTACACGCAGGGTTTGGACTCTGGGTTTGGGTTTTGTGGCAGAGACTTCCACTTCTGAGTCATGAGCCTGGGTGAGGTTGAGTTGCCTTGGCTGTTTGGAGGCTGACACAGACCTCTCCATGTGACCTGGGGAAGCAGCCTTGTTTGTGCTGTGGTTTCCCCATTTTTTTTAAAAAAGGAAAGGAGTTATTCTCTGGATCACGTTATATTTTTGTGACCCAGAGTAACACCTTGAGAAACATGTCTAAAAGTTATGTTGTTCAAACTGATGGCTTATAAAATTCAGCGGTATGCCATGACTCCTTCTGTAAAGTCTAGAGAGGTAGCACCAGCTTTGGGGGGGCCGGTACCTGTCCAAAGGGTCTCCTGATGGGGAGCCAAACTTGAGTATGTGGCCAGTGGGTGAGGACAGGCCAGTGGGGCTGCTGGCCACGTGACTGCATCCAC
Organism: Leopardus geoffroyi; assembly: GCF_018350155.1. NCBI lineage: Eukaryota > Metazoa > Chordata > Mammalia > Carnivora > Felidae > Leopardus > Leopardus geoffroyi. The sequence continues at coordinate 216,089,696 of NC_059328.1, read as the reverse complement.
AGTCCTGCTTGCTCTGCGGGACCCCTGGTTGAGAAGGTCTAGCCACCAGGAAGGTCTGGGCCAATAAGCTCGCACAGAACATGCTGGCTGGTCCCCAAGATGTCAGGCTCAGCCCAGCACTGGCTTGATGTTCTGTTCCCTACCCTCAGCTGCTTGGGGCTTCTGGTAATTCCCTGTTTTGCGGACTCAAATAAAATTGTGCGAAGATGTCAATTACTCAGAAGTCCCATGCTCTTCTGCTTTTCCCTGCTGTCTGCTTTGCCCCCCGTTCCTAGTCCTGTGCCAGATATTATCAGGCAAACAAAGCACCTTACAAGTGATGTACAAGTCAAGACCTACAGCGGACTTTTTTTCACAGAGGACTACTAGAGACATTGATCGAATGTTAAGCATGTCCTCCAGAGAAAATGTGTTTTGCTGTTCCAGTGTCCCACGGGTCTAGTGGTGCTGGTCCCTGGTGTTTGGACGAGGTGTTACTTGCTCATTGACAAAGTTTGGCTTCTAGACATCTACAAGACCCACAAACGGGAGTGGATGTGCTGTAGGTGTTGAACGCATCCGTGGTTCGTTCCTTTTATCACCGGGTGGTGGCCCATGGGGCAGACATGTCTCTCTTTCCTTAGCCACTCACCCCCTGAAGGGCGTCTGGGACTTTGTGTCCCTGGGACAAATGCCCAAGAGTGCAATTGCTGGGCTGTCTGGTAACTGCATTCAGTTTATCAGAACCTGAGTACCTTCTGTTTTGAGTGGTTCTTCTGTCCCCTTGAGGAGGAGAAGATAAAAGTCTAGCTTCGACATCAAACTGTTCACCCTCAGATGCCCTCTAATGGATCGGGGATGGGGAGTAGGCAGCACCAGAGAAGGAACTAGGTGAGATGCCCAGGGTGAGAGACTTGAGGGGCCTCTGTCTCAAGGTCATGACCCTGCTCTTCCCCGACCTGGGAGTGAGTGCCTCCTCCGATTCCACTTCTGGGGTGCCTCACCGGCCTCACCTGGTCCCCACCCTAGAGGACACTTTCAGATAGACATCTGAGGCATTGGCTCGTCAAGCAGGTTAAAAATTGTAGAAACAGGAGCCCACACGTCTTAAGGAAGGGGGTTTTACGGTTCTTCTTAAGGAGATTTTTAGGTGGTTTCTTCCCTGGCTCCAAGCAGCCCTGCCCTCGATGAGGCAGGGAGGATGGAGTAGACGGTCTTGTGGGACGGAGAGATCTGTCTGCCGCTCACCTCTGCCAACCCCGAGCATCCGCGTGGAGCGGGGAAGACAGCCAGGTCCTGGCACATGCCGTCGGCCCCTGCCCATCCTGGGGGCTCAGACAGAGGAGGGGAAATAGCGAGGATGAAACTAGCCCAGCTGTCCTCCTGAGCTGGGATTTGGGGGCCATGAAGGGAAGGTCGCGGGAGGAAGGCAGGCCACGCACAAGCTGTGTGAGCCCCCGGAAGGAGAGCCAGGGCCCCTGGTGCCTGCACCTCTCCCCAGAGCAGACTTATCTTCTCAGGTAGAGCCCCCGGAACTGCCTCTGCAAAATGAAGTATGAGTGCACAGGCCCCACGAAAGCACTGCCATTACAGAACCTACCTATCCTCCAGGGGCTCTGCCCAGGCCGAGACGGACTGCACAGCAACATACCCATCAGCGCCATACCCATCCTGATGCCAGCCTGTGCTGGCACCCGCCCCGGGACCCGGGCGCCCCACCAACCCCGCTCTTGATGTACACAGGGGAATTTCGCGCAGGAGCCACTGTGATTGTTTGCATTCCCCAGTCCAAGTGTAGCTGCGTCCGGCCGAAGTAGAGAGGAAGACTTCTGTCCTCCCTGAGGCTGGGAAGTTCGATGTTTCTACCTAAACTGCTGCTACGGATCTCCACGGTGGGGGAGCATGGACCACATCCACACGCCACAGGGCGATCTAGATGCAGGAAAAGCGGCCCTTCCCAGAAAGGTAGCTGGGTCCGAAGACACGTAGAGTGATGGGGGATGTGGCTCCCATGACCGCAAGGCATTCAACACTGCAGAGACCGGGGCAACCGGGGTGTGGGGTCTGCTCCGCCTCTGGCACCGTGAGGACCACCAAGGACCACCCAAGGGCTTCACGACCCAAACCCAAAGTCTGTGTCAGCACAGCTCCCTGCCCCCTCCCTGTCCCCCATCCCTCATGAGGGCTGGCGTTGGGCTCCCCTGTCGCCTGTTCAGGTGCTCTGCCTGTCTGGCATTTTTCACTTCTTCAGAACTGCGATTACCTAAGTTTGCAGGAAAATAAGGAAAGGGTCCACAACAATCGAGAAATAAAATCCACACGCACCGCCGACGGGACACGTGGGTTGGAATTTCTGCCAAGAAGTCACGTGCACACGTGTGCCTCTGAACATTGCGTGTATTTGTGCACGCGTGTCTGCGTTCCAGAGTGTGTGCATTTGCCGTTATAAGAACGTGTATATGCAGATGTGGATAGATGTGTCAGTGTGTGTCTGAGTGTGACAGCACGTGTGTGCCCGTGTGTGGCTAAGTGCATTTATCCGAGTTTCTATCTGGTCTTGCATGTATGCGTATGCATGTAACTGGGGTAAGTCTACGTAATGGGTGCATGCGGGTGTGTGTGCACGTACCCGCCCCCCGTGGGTGGGTGTATGGATGTGCAGGGTGGGGGCCGCAAGCAGGAAGAGAACCGTAAGTAGAATCATTGAGCAAAGGGCTGAAGTCAGAGCTGGAAATCAGAGCAGTGCGCCCTCGGGAGAAGGATGCCAAATCCAGAGAAAAAAACTCCTCGGTTTTCTTGCTGGGGCTCCAGCGCAGACGGCACTGACACCATCGTCACACGGTCAGCTCAGTTCCTTCCCTGCTGAGGAAGCGAGAAGGAGATGTGGTTCTTTAGCTCCAATCTACGGTTGCTAAATGTCCTCCCAGCTGGGTCCCCCACGTAAAGCATCGGCTTCAGACTTCCCCTTTCTCTACAGCCCTTGCGTCTTTGTGATCGAAAACTTGAACCTCTGTGGCTAGAAATACACCGCACCTCTGGTGAGGTTGCACAGCGCTTTGGGGATTGACAGAAGGGGCTGGAAACCTTCCAGATACTGCCAGCCAGCCAAGTTGCTGGTCCTTGTTGGTCTGTCTGGGCAAAGGTGTGTGTGTGCGTGCACGTGTGTGTGTTTGCATGTGGGGAAAAACTGACAGACACAAATGGCATTAACTTTCAAGAGACAGGCCGAGCGATAGAGAAGCAACCACCGTTCCTTCTGTGCCATCTTGGTTTTGTGTTTAGGACCAGAGTTTGACCAGGCTACCTTCGTCTCACTTCTAGGCAGGTCGGTCTATCAGTTATCTTCTGCCAAAAAGTACGGTGCAAATATCATTCCAAAATTCAGTCTTTTGTCCTATTTGTCATTTCATTTGCCCGCTATTATTTTATGTTTTGTCAACAACTGGGCCTGACCCGGTCAGATGAGTCCTTCCAGGAGATTATCTAGAAAGAGCACAAGAGTGATGTGATGTGAGGGGAACAGAGGCTGGCTTTGGAGATGAGGGAGAGCATGTGACAAGGGTTGCAGGCAGCCTCTAGGAGCCAAGAATGGTCCCTGGCTGATGACTTCAGTCCTACAACCCCAAGGAATTGAGTTTTGTCCCTGACCCGAATCAGCTTGCAAATGGGCTCGCCCCCAGAGCCACCAGAAGGGAACACGCACTGGCAGCCACCCCCACTTCCCATCTGGTAAGACCCTGGGCAGAGAACCCAGCTGAGCCCCGCCTGAGCTCCTGACCCGTAGAGCCGTGAACTATTAAATGGGTGTTGTCTTCTGCTACTAAGTTGGTGATGTTCGTTATGCAGCCATGGATCACCAATACAGCCTGACTATTTTCTTTGAAAGAGAAAGGAAAAACTCAGCAGCAAAAACACAAATCAATATGTCGCTACATATGTCACTAAATGCCACACCCGTGTTGATGCTTGGTTTCCCACAGTGGCTAGCAATGACCTCGATTACCATCTCTTCACCAGCAATGAGTTTTATCATTTTATTTCAATCACTGACAAGTGAAGATGTCAATTCATTGTTATTTTAAGGGGCATTTATTTCTTTTACGTCTAGCAACACCCTTTTTCATGGGCTAATTCTTAGCTGAGCGGCTGTTAGCGGTTGGGAACACGCTTTTTTTTTTTTTTTTTTTAATTTTTTTTTTTTAACGTTTATTTATTTTTGGGACAGAGAGAGACAGAGCATGAACGGGGGAGGGGCAGAGAGAGAGGGAGACACAGAATCGGAAACAGACTCCAGGCTCTGAGCCATCAGCCCAGAGCCCGACGCGGGGCTCGAACTCATGGACCGCGAGATCGTGATCTGGCTGAAGTCGGACGCTTAACCGACTGCGCCACCCAGGCGCCCCTGGGAACACGCTATCTTAATTTCCAGCCGGATGCATTTTTCTATTTAATTTTTATGGCTAATTTCTCTGTTCCTACAGAACCCCTACACATGAGGTGCTCTAAAAATATTTGCTGAATGAATGTCTGAATTAAAAAATAATGAATGAGTAAATAAGTCTTCAAGAGCAGGCTGGGGCTTTTGTTGCTGAGAAATTCAGCCTTCTGGTGTCAGGACGAGACTGCATGTGTGCCGGCGGCATCCAGCTCAGTAAAGCAGACACGCACCTGACATTCAAATGCCCTTGGCCGCGTCAGCCCTTGAGGCAGTTGGGGAAAGAGTAGCCATGACAGAGCCGGTCAAGAGCCGCGAGCGGACAGAGATGGGGAATCACCATGGACGGGCGTCTGGTAGGTGGTCAGGCTGCTCTCTGCCACCAGAGATGCGAGACAGGGTCAGACTATTGGTTTGTCGGAAATGTATTTATTATCATTCCTTTTTTAGAAATTTGTTTGGAAACTATGATGACAAAAGTAATATATGTGCTTTTTCAAATACCTCAGAGAGTTCAGAAGTGTCTGAAATACAAGGTAAAAGAAACCCTCAAACTCACGCCTCTCAGATAATGCAGATAATATTAGGTACGTATCGGTGAGAGGAAAAATGGGTTTTGAGCTATACATACTGTCTGCAGCGTATTTTATTTTCACTTAACAAAGTATCTTGGATATATTTTCATCGCTACAAATTTCAGATCAGGAAACTGGGGTCCAGAGATCCCCGTAGGTCTCCACGGATAGACCTCGGAATTCTCACGGCCCCTAAAGTCTCAGGTGCATTTTCAAGGGTGTGTGGACACTCCCTAGGTCTCTGAGCAAAACAACTCCTACGTCATTTTCAAGTCTTTTTCGACACTGTGGTCATTCACAAAAATTGAGATGTACTTGACTTACAATGTTGTGGAAATTTAAGGTGTACATGTTGATCTGATACACTTACCCGTTGCAATACGATCCCCTCTATAGTGTCTACTAACATCTTCGTCACGTCACAGAATTATCATTTCTTTTTTGTGGTGGGAACATTTAAGATCGACTGTCGTAACATCTTTTAAGTATGTGAGCAGTTTTAACTGCAGTCACCAGGCTTTGCATTAGGTCCTCAGAACTTAACCCATCGTCTAAATGCAAGTGTGTGTCTTTTGACCAACATTCTTTCCAACCTCCGTGCCCCGCAGGCCCTGGTAACGACCATTCTACTCTGTTTCTACAAGTTCAGCGTTTTTGGATTCCACAAATAGGCGAGCCCTTACAGTGTCTGCCTTTTCTCTGTCTGGGACTTACCTCCCTGAGAACAATGTCGTCAGTGTCCATCCACGATGTCACACAATGGCAAGGTTTCCCTCCTTCTCGTCGCCAAAAAAGATTCCATTATATACATCTTCTTTATCCGTGGATCCATCCGTGGACACTTTGGTTGTTTCCATATCTTAGCTATCGTAAATATTGCTGCGGTAAACATGGGGTTCAGTTATCGTTGTGATGTCCTGTTTTCGTTTCCTTTGGGTAAATACCCAGCAGTGGAGTTGCTGGATCACAGGGTAGTCCTATTTTGCATTTTTTGAAGAACTTCCCTATCGTTCGCCCAAGTGACTAAACCAACTTAACATCCCCACCAACCGTGCACGAGGGTTCCTTTTTCTCCACTTCCTCACCAACACTTGTTATTTCTTATCTTTTTGATTACAGCTACTTCAACAGGTACGAGGTGAGATCTCACAGTGACTTTGATTTGGATTTCCCTGATGGTGAGCGATGTTGAGCGTCTTTTCATCCACCTGTTGGCCACTTTTATGTCTTCTTTGGAAAAATGTCTATTCAGTTCCTCTGCCCACTTATTAATCAGGTATTTTTTGTTATCGGGTTATAACATTGTAATAATTTTATTAAATTGTGATGCTTTTTATGAAATTGCCTCTAGGTACTGAATATCTTTAGGCTTAGAAACTCACTTTATATAATTTAGGCAATTATAGGGGCACCTGGGTGGCTCAGTCGGTTAAGCGTCCGACCTCGGCTCAGGTCATGATCTCACAGTCTGTGGGTTCGAGCCCTGCGTTGGGGGTCTGTGCTGACAGCTCGGAGCCTGAAGCCTGCTTCAGATTCTGTGTCTTCCTCTCTCTCTGCCCCTCCCCCGTTCATACTCTGTCTCTATCTAAAAAATAGATAAACATTTTTAAAATATGTATAATTTAGGCAATTATACTGGACATTGATTGTTTACACTAGGAGATTAGGAGTCCTTATTAAGTCAAAGTGCAGATAAAAATCCCAACTTGTTTAGGGGAGCCTGGGAAGCTCAGTCAGTTAGGCAGCCGACTTTAGCTCAGGTCATGAGCTCACGGTTCTGTTCATGAGTTCAAGCCCCACTTCAGATCCTCTGCCTCCCTTTCTCTCTGCCCCTTCCCCACTCGCAAGTGCACACACACACACACACACACACACTCTCTCTCTTTCAAAAATAAATACATATATATAAAAATATCCCAACTTGTTTTTCCCGCTCTTGCCTACTGGTCAGTAGATTATCAGGGACTCTTTGGGATTCCTTTTGGGTCTGCTGTACCTCCCTGGCCTTACTGTTGTCTCTGTAGATCTGCTGTTTGGGTCTTTTAAGAAGCAGAAGCCAAGAGGGGATAGCAGGTGAGAGCTTTCCCTGTGCAGGATAGATGGAGAGGGGCAGGGAGGTGGGGAGAGCCTTCTGATGGATGCAGGTCTGACACCTGGGAAAAGGTAGAGGGAAGGAAGGGATACATACGAAGGACCTCGGACTATAGTCTTGGCTGATGGGGGTTCCTGGGCTTGGTGCCCAGCAGGGCAATGCCTAACTCTCATCCCTGGCGCCATGTTCAGCCATTGGCCAAGTGCACCTTGGGAGAATATGGCCATGGGGCTGACCCTCTGGAGGACCCAAATTTGCAGCAGCTAGAGGTGTGTGTCTACCAAGCAGGTTCCACCTACTTGTCAAGCAGGTGCTCTCGAAGGGACCCGTGGGCACCTCCCCTGGGGCCTGTGTGTCATCTCAGCCGGCAGCCATTCTGCTAAGATATTATTATTGTCGCCACTAGAATGGACACCGTACCCATCTGAAGAGGCTGAAGACGACCTGACTTTGCTGGAAACTCACAGAGCTCTTCTGGACACAGAAGGTCGTCTTGTGTTTTGTCTCTGCAGTGAGCCAGGAACTCAGCACCCTTACGGGGGGCTGACACCGTGCCTCCAAGTCGGGAACGTGAGCTGCTGACCTGTGCTACGTGCTTTGCACGTGTAATTGTATTTGATCCTCATGGGCACTCTAGGAGCTGGGCTGCCGTCACCCGCCAACATGCGGGGGAGACATCCCAAGCATGGGGGTGGGGAATAACTTTCCCAGAGCGGGCAAGTGGTCAAGGGGGAGTTGAGGCCAAACCCAAGCTCTCAGTCCTGAGAGCCCTTGTGCTACCTCTGTCCTAAACACATGACTCAAGTCTGTCCAATGAATGAAAAATTTCTTGAAAAAATGCCAACCTTTGATAGTGGAAATCGGAGTGCTATAGAGGCAGAGGTGGAGGCTGGCATGACAGACATCCCAGCGGGCTCCAGAGAGGCTGGCAGATATTAGAAACCGGGTGAATCTGAAACTCATCCATTCATAAAACACACCTCCCTCCAGGCTCCTTGTCTGGGCAGCGTGCGGGGCGCCGGGAACACACAGGCTGTGCCCCCAGGGCTCGCGGCCCCGCAAAGGTAGAGTAGCGGCCTCGTGCAGAGGTATGAAAACAGGGCCAGGGAAGGGTAGAGGAGGGAGCACTTCGCTCTGCCTCCAGAGGTCAGGACGGCTTCCTGTGCGAGGAGGCAAGTTGGCGAATGTAACAGGAGAGAGAGGTATGTGCCTGGTAGGAGGCGGGGCGCACCAGCCTGGAGGCGCATTTGTGGGAATGACCTGGGGTGACAGTGTGGATCGGTTGAACGGACAGGAGAGGGAGACGAGGCCAGGCGAGCGGGCAAGGGTCAGACCAGAATGACTTCCTCTGGACGACAGCACAAGGGGCTCTGAAGCTGGGGTGGCTTATGGTGCCCGACTTTACGGAGGCAGGTGGTTGATCACTTGGAGATGGGCAGCGGTTTCTGCCATCAGTGCCGTGTGCCCGCACGCGCGTGTGTGTGTGTGTGTGCGTGTGCGTGTGAGTGTGTGTGACGGCAGTCAGGTGAGGCAGAGACTTACCTGCAATAGATAAGCATGTGATTGTGTAAATTACAAAACAAGAAACGGCCATTAAGATGACGCCTGTAAGTCTCGATGAGACACCTTTTTCATTTAAGTTCATTTATTTTGAGAGAGAGCACGCGCAAGCAGGGAAGGGGCAGAGAATCCCTAGCAGGCTCTGTTCTGTCAGCACAGAGCCCGATGCGGGGCTCGAACTCACGAGCTGTGAGATCATGACCTGAGCCAAAACCCAGAGTTGGACGCTTAACCAACGGAGCCACCCAGGCTCCCCGAGATGTCTGGTTTTAAAGGGTCCCCCTAGTAGGGCCTGGAGGACAGAGGCCGGGAGTGTGGGCACAGTCCAGGTGGGCCGGGTGGGTCAGAATGAAGTCCCCGGTCATGGGAACAGAGAGAAACAGGCCTCCCGAGGGGCAGGAAAGGTGTCTGGGGTGACACCATGGGGCTGAGGCGGGAGAGCAGAGGAACACGTACGCAAGCGTCTTCCCAGGACAGGAGCCTATCAGTGAACTGCCCCCTCCCGACCGATGGACAGGGGCTCAGGGCTGTCCCAGTCAGTGTGAACGGCTGTAACAAAGTCCCACAGGCCGAGGGGTCTAAACAACAGGCATTTGTGTCTCACAATTCTGGAGGCTGGAAGTTCAGGGTCAAGGAGCCAGCACAGCCTGTTGGAGGTGAACGCTTGCCAAATGGATGGATGGCCTCTTCTCTGTGTGCTCGAGGAGGACGGGGAAGGGTGAGATCTCACGTCTCTTCTTAAAGGGCCAAATCCACCGTGACGGCCCCACTCTCCTGATCCCATCCAACCCTAATTTCCTCCCAAGGTTCCCCCCTCCGCATAACATTACACAGAGGTGGGGGCTTCAACATAGGGATTCGGGGAGGGCGCAAGCCTTCGGTCCCTAACGGGAGCTCTGGCTGGCAGGAGGCAGGGCTGGCCCCTGGCTGTTTCATGCAGAGGGTGGCTGAAGGGAGCACCAAAGGGGAGTCTCTGGGGCGGTGGCCTTGAAGAGAGGGAAGAAGAAGAACTGGGGCAGGATTGCAGCACAGAAGATCGGCCTCGGGCGTCCGAGAGAGCGGTCCCAAAGGCCCCGAGTGAGTCAATGTTGGAGCGAAAGTCTTTGTGGACGTCTGTAACTGTGCCCTGGGTCATGGTCCTGTGAACGGAACAGGGTGAAAGAACGTGTTTAATGATTACGTCATTAATTCAAGGCTTCCCCGCTGAGTTCCCAACCACCACGCATCAGGGCACCTGCTCCCACACCCCGGCCGGTGCTGGTCCTTACTGGCTTTTTTGTTTGTTTGCTTGTGTAAATAACGTTTTTGTTAAAGCGTGGCATTGTTTTCGTGGCCTGGGCTGGCATAACACATTACTACAACCAGATATTTACCCTTTCACGGCGCTGGAGACCAGAAGTCTGACCCCAAGGTATCGGCAGGGCCGGACTCCCTCCAAAAGCTGGAGGGGAGGACACTCCCACGCCTCTTTCTAGCTCCAGGCACACGGCAGGGTTCTCGGTGCTCCGGGGCTTGTAGATGCCACACTCCTGTCTCTGCCTCTGTCCTCACATCACCCTCTCTTCTGTGTGTCCGCTTTTTCCCTCTATTTACAAAAATAATCTTAAGTTTATTGACTTTTGAGAGAGTGAGCAGGGGAGGGGCAGAGAGAGAGGGAGAATCCCAAGCAGGCTCCACACTGTCCTCACAGAGCCTGGTGTGGGGCTCGAGCTCACGAACTGCGAGATCATGACCTGAGCCGAAACCGAGAGTCAGATGCTTAACCGAATGAGCCACCCAGGCACCCCATGCTTTGCTCCTCTTTTTAAAAGGACGCTAGTTAGCAGATTTAGAGCCCACCCTAATCCAGAACGATCTCATCTCAAGATCATTAACTTAATTACACCAGCAGAGACCCATTTTCCAAATAAGGTCCTATTCACAGCGACTGGGGGTTAGGATTTAGATGCATCCTTTTGAGGACCACTGTCCACCACACTATAGACATACATATGTCAAAGTTCATAACTTACAGTGGACAGTTCAGTGAACTTTTTTTTAAGTTTATTCATTTATTTTGAGAGAGCGAGAGCAAGCTGGGGAGGGGCAGAGAGAGGGAAAGAGAGAGAATCCCAAGCAGGCTCTGAGTTGTCAGCACAGAGCATGACTTGGGACTCGATCTCATGAACCATGAGATCATGACCCGAGGCAAAACCAAAAGTCAGTGGCTTAACCAACTGAGTCACCCAGGGGTCCTGGGGTCCTGAGGCTTTTTTTTTTTTTTTAATTTATTTAGGTATTTTGAGAAAGAGAAAGCTTGAGTGTGGGAGGGGCAGAGAAAGAGGAGAGAGAGAGTCCCAAGCAGGCTATGCACTGTTAGCACAGATCCCAAAGCAGGGCTCATACTCATGAACTGTGAGATCATGACTGGAGCTGAAGTCAGGTGCTCAACGAACTGAGCCCCCCAGACACCCCTCAGTGAACTTTTATACATGGGGCGCGCTCACGTAATTGACGGGGTTTTGGGGTAATGGTGGGGTTCAGAGCTGACGGCCAAGAAAGAATTCTTGAAGACGTCTTTGGTGCAAAAAGGTGATTTTATTAAAGCATGGGGACAGGACCTGAGGGCAGAAAGAGCTACTCTGGGGTTGGGATGGTAACTGGTTATATACCATGGACTTGGGGGAGGTAAAGTCAAGAGGGAATTTTCCAAAGAGATTTTCATACAGATTACTAGAGGCCTAGCTACTGTCACACTAAGGTTGTTTTTCCCTCCAGCCAAGCTTTAGCATTAAGACAGTAGGGAGTTCCCCGAGGAGAAATGTTTTGCTCTGCCGGCCTCAAGTATTTGTCAACGGGCTGCAGGTTATAAGGAAACTCAGTTTTATCTGCCATTTCCTTCTGCCTTTGTTCCCCACATCTCTATGGAGGGGAGGGTGACGTTGGGGCTCCAGGAAACTGAGTCTGTAGGTTTCTGGAGATTAGGTTATTGATAAAAAAAAAAGACTGCCTTTTTCTTGTGATTTTCTAAGATATTTGTAAACCGATGGAGGCTCTACCCAGTTTAACCATTTGTTTTGTGTCCTTTCCTTTGTCCTTGGGCAGCCTGGGGTGCCTGAGGAATGTCACGCACATCCCACTTGGGGGGGGAGGGGGTGTGCGAGCTTGTGCTTTGCCCCCAGCCTGCCTTATGCTCCCTCATCATCACCATCACCTAAAACAACACCAGGACCACAGAGCCCCCACAGAGGCCTCTTCCCCATCATCCCCCTTCCCTCTCTCCTGGCTTGGCCTCTACCCTGACCTCTGTCACTCACTATGCGCCAGCTTTGCTTGGGTTTGAACTTCATGCGGATGGCATGCTGAGTGCCTGGCACTGGGGAGACCCCAGTTCTCCACTGCCAGTTTCTTCTAGTGGGTATACCAGAAACTCAAGAGGCCACTCAGTAGTTGACAAAGTAATAAGAGAAGCTAATAACATAACTGAGATCGCTGTAGGCACACCAGAGTAACTTTTCTTTTTAGAAGCATTTGACCCGTTAAAAATAGGATTTAAAAAATCCCATGCACGACAGCACCCACAAATACAATGGCTAAGAGTAACCTTAATGAGAAATATCAGGGACCAAATAAATAAAACTAAAAATTGAACTGAAAAATAGTGTTGCTTTCAGAAGGAGCAGTCATGTATCGCACTGGAAAATGCTAGGTTTTATTTATTATTTACTTTTTTTTTTTGAGAGACAGAGAGAGCATGAGCAGGGGAGGGGCAGAGAGAGAGGGAGACGCAGACTCCGGAGCAGGCTCCAGGCTGTGAGCTGTCAGCACAGAGCCGGACGCAGGGCTCGAACCCACAAACCGCGAGATCGTGACCTGAGCTGAAGTTGGACGCTAAACCGACTGAGCCCCCCCGGGATCCCTGAAGGTTTTAAAGTGAGTCGCTTTCCCAACCAAAACTGGGAAAGTAAATAAGTGGAAATACCTAAGAGAGTCTTCTACAAAAAGAAAAATGAAGGAGAACTTGCTTTACCAGATTTTATGCCACGTGGTAAACCTGAGACACATGACCCTGAGCATCACCCGGTCCAAGAAGCAGCAGGAGATCAATGAACAGCGATCCTTGAAAAAACTGATCAGTATTTAACATACGCGAAGTAAGGCGTCACTCACCAATGGGAAATGAAAGATGTCTCAGTCAAGGATGACACCACAACTGGCCAGATGCTTGGGGGAAACGTCCGCTTGTAACTTTGCCATGCACCGAAATAAACTGCAGATTGATCACAGCTCAGTTATTTTAAAGAATAGAGAACACAAAATAGCTCCTTGGGTTCTGGGTGGAGAGAGGACTTTCTAAACCCAATGGAAGGCATTAAAAAGGAAAAGAGATTTGAATTCACCTAAAAATTATATGTCAAACACACCAAAGGAAAGGACAGCCCATTACAGGCTGAAAAAAGTTTTCACAGTAAACAATATTGAGAAAAAATTTAGAATGCGAATAAATAAATGGTTCCTCTAAATCAATGAGAAGAGCTGGAATATTCCACTAAGTAAAAGGAGAAAGGCAAAGCTTAGAAAACTCAGAAATATGAAATACGAGAACCTTACAAACAGATGACAACACAGTCAATCTTACTAAGAATCAAAGAAAAGCAACGTGGAAGATAAAAAAGAATTTTGGCCTCCTGACCTAGTAATTAGTATGAGTTTGTAAAGATGTGGTAGATAAGCCGTGCATTTTTGGATCCAATGAGCAACCTTTTCGGAAACAAATTTAGCAGTCTGTGTCAAAAGCTCAAAACATGTTAATAATTGTGGAAGAAAACACAAAGGTTTAAACTATATACATATAATCGATGTAAAGTAAATAAAAATACCAGGAAAAACGAAGCAACCTTGCAATGTTACACTCTCAGATTTGGTGTTCTCTCCTTTAAGGAGAGATTCACAAAACAAAGGATTCATAAAACGAACACAAAAGGCTAAGTGCATTCCCTGCAGCGCCAAGGGAATCACTGTTGCCACATCGTACCGAGGGTGTCAAGATTCCAGCAATGGGAAACAGACACACATCGCTTTGCTCATAATAAACTGAGTGGCAGCACATAAACCCAATCGATAGGTAGTTATTTGGTGATCTCCCAGTAAATAAAATCGCCCACCCAGTGGAATTTACTCTACTTCATTCAGCAGAGAAGGTCGTGTTTAGACTAAAAGGTTAATGAGCAGGACCGTTTCAGGCAGAAAAGCCAGGGGAGGACACTAGTCCAAGAAGGACCATGTGAGCCAGCTGGTGGGCTGCAGAGAAGGCGGACGAATGAGAATGTGGCAGGAGGACGGGGCCCGGACCACGAAGGGCTGCAAAAGTGTTTGGAACTGGTTCTGTACAGAGTGGGACAGGAAGGATGGGAACATGGTATTTCCAGAAAGAATGTTGCATAATCAGATGTGTCTTTTTTAAGAAAAAAAAAAAAAAAATTGAACATCCCTTGTATTGATAAGTTAGGGCCACAACAAAAATAAGACAGTCCCTAGAAGGATCAGCAGTGCAGAGAATGAACAGGGAGGTGGGGAAAAGACTATATAGAGATGGACAGTTCCAGAAGCTTCTGGAAAGGGATGGAATGAAAAACAAGGGCAAGTGTAGTTGAGACAAGACGGGGAGACCAATTCGAACGTTAGGATTTTTGATCTAGGGTTTTCCGAACCCTGGAAACATAATTGGCCGTCGCAGACGATGACTCCATGTTGGTTGAATGAATGAATCCGTAAAAAGACACAAGATATTTACAATGCAATATACTAGAAGGAACCGTTGGGTTCCTAGTTGTAAAAGAGAATGATAAAAGCCATCAGAAAGGAGACAAACAGTAATACCTCAAAAGAACCTTCCCTCGGTGAGTAAATACATCCAATGCGGCCTCATAAATTTCCTCAGATATCACTGTGCTGTAGTCATTTTGGTTATAATTTGACAGGCCATCAAAATATTTCCAAGGGCCACTTAATGTTTTTCTTATAAACACGTCAGTTCTGTGGACACAAACTTCTTACCAGGATGAAGGTAAAAACATTTTCTCCTTGTTACCTTGTAATTTCATTTTAGGTGGTTTTTTAAAAAAATTTTTTAATGTTTTTATTTATTTTAGAGACAGAGTGAGACAGAGAATGAGCAGGGGAGGGGCAGAGAGAGAGAGGAAGACACAGAATCAGAAGCAGGCTCCAGGCTCCGAGCTGTCAGCACAGAGCCCGACGCGGGGCTTGAACTCATGGACCGCGAGATCATGACCTGAGCCGAAGCCGGAGGCTTAACCGACTGAGCCAGCCAGGGGTCCCCAGGTGGTTTTTTTGTTTTTTGTTTTTTTTTTTGGAATACAGAAGTTTTATATTTTTATATTTTCAGAAGCAACCATGTGGCACTTCAAAACTGAATCATGGTGCCCATGTCCATTTCTGGCTTGTGCTGTTACATCACAGTTGTGCAGAAGGTTACCGGGGGTGGAACGGGGAAGGGTTTATGGGATCTCTCTGTGTTATTTCTCACAACTGCAGGGGAATCTACAATGATCTCAAAATAAAGAGCTCAAAAACCAAAAACCAAAACAAACAAACAAAAAAACCCACCAAAAATAAAAAAAAAAAAACAAAAAAAACCCTGAATTATTCATCTTCCTCACTGAAGACGTCTTACACCGGAATGTCAAAAGGAAATCTCGGATTTACACACGGCCCCTGGGAAATGGCTCATGATCTGTATCTTCTTTAGAGTTGTGCCCAGAAGAGACAGCTGTCGCAGCCTGCTTGTCGTCATTGTGACTTTTCTTTTTTCGGTTGCAATTCCAAAGTAAACACTCCTCGTGTTTGCGACCTCCCAGTTGCAAGGGCTGTCACCATGGTTATTGTCACTGCTCCTCTGAGCTTTATCACTTCCTCTCCGGATGCGGTGTGTTCGGCCCGCGGCAGGTCGGCCGTCATCTCAAAGGAGAGAAAGACGAATCTTCCCTGAGCGCCCCGTGCGGCCGCGTCCTACGATGTTGTTTCCCTGGGTACGATCCAGTCCAGGCCGCGCGGAGAGGATTCTGGTTTAACCAGCGTGGTCCCTGAGTGTTGTGACAATCGTGGATACACGGCCCTGGCTGTGTGGGTGGTGGAGACGGGCCCCCTGCCTGTTCTGCAGCCTCACCCCTGTGAGGTGGGGGGCGGGGGGCGGGGGCTGGTGGGGCGGAGAGCCAAGTCACTGAGTTGGCCTCTTCCTGATTCTGCCAGGGGTGGGGAATCTGGTCTCAAGGCATCCTGTAGCACATCGGGGCACCCGGCTCCGCACTTCTGCCCTCCCCAGGCATCTGAGCCCCGGGAGGAGCCCTGCACAGGCTGGTTGGATGTATCCCATGTCCCCAGTGCCCCACGCACGTGTTTTGTGCGTCGGCTACAGCCACCCATCCTTTGAACGACTGCACAACCTCCCAAATTTCTCGTGGGTCCCCTTCGGCCCCTCTCGGACCTGTGTCCCAGAAGCAGCCAGAGTGGTCCCTTTTATTTTTTTATTTTTTTATTTTTTTTAACGTTTTTTATTTATTTTTGAGACAGAGACAGAGCACGAACGGGGGAGGGGCAGAGAGAGAGGGAGACCCAGAATCGGAAGCAGGCTCCAGGCTCTGAGCCGTCAGCCCAGAGCCCGACGCGGGGCTCGAACTCACAGAGGGCAAGATCGTGACCTGAGCTGAAGTCGGACGCCCAACCGACTGAGCCACCCAGGCGCCCCGAGTGGTCCCTTTTAAAGATCGCTCCTTGGCAGGGCGCCTGGGTGGCTCTGTCGGTTAAGCGACCGGCTCTTGATTTCTGCTCAGGTCATGACCTCACGGTTCATGGGATCGAGCCCCGCCTCGGGCTCCGCGCCCACGGCGTGGAGCCTGCTTGGGATTCTCTCTCTCCCTCTCCCTCTCTGCTGCTCCTCTGCTCGCACTTGTGCTCTCTCAAAATAAATAAATAAACATTTTAAAAAAGAGCTTAAAAAAAAAAAAAAAGGCTCACTCCTTTGCTTAACACCCTCTAGAGGCTCCTCGGGCTAAAAGCCGAAGTCGGACGCCCAACCGACTGAGCCACCCAGGCGCCCCCAATCATCTTGACAAGAGCAAACATAGCCCTATATATGCTCACAGGTTTCAGGCCATAATATCCACTAGTACTCTCCATGAGTTCTCGGAGTCCAGTTGGGCTGTCTAGAACCTTCCCAACCGTCTCCATGCCCTCCCTGCTCCTTCTTGCCTGTGAATAGAATAGGGACACCCCCCCCCCACTCTGTAGCAGGTGCAGCATGAAGGCATGAGCCTGTAGGGTACAAATGTCTGTTACTGGGGCCTTGAGAAAGAGCTTCCTGTGACGGTGGGTGGAAGGTGCTAGAAACAGGACCAGGAACAACAGCAGGTTCAAGGCTGCCTTTGGAGAAGGACAGTGCTGGGATCTTGAATCCCGAGGCTGAGCCCTGGCACACATCTGGTAACATCAAGGACATTGGCCAGAACCCTTTGTTACCGGTGCACTAAGTTAGTTAGGCTTGCAAGATTCCAGAACTCCGGAAATAGTACAGTTTGGCATGTCTAGGTAATTGAGCTTAGAAATCAACCAATGTAGCCCTTCACTTCACAGTTGAGGAAAACAAGATCCAGAGACATCCTGAGGTCTTCTCTTTCTTCAGCTAGAAAGGCCAGGAGAGGGGCCCCTGGGTGGCTCAGCTCATGACTTTGGCTCAGGTCGTGATCTCACAGTTTGTGAGTCTGAGCCCGCGTCAGGCTTTGTGCCGACAGCTCAGAGCCTGGAGCCTGCTTCAGATTCTGTCTCCCCTTCTCTCTGACCCTCCCATGCTCATGCTCTGTCTCTCTCTGTTTCTCAATAATAAATAAACATTAAACAATTTTAAAGAAAGGGGAAAAAAAAAAGGCCAGGAGCTTTCATGAACAAGCCAGGGCCAACCTGCCTGGATCACAGTGTAATTGCTGCAAGAGAGCAGGGCTGCTGTGTGTGGCTGCTCAGCCTTGCCTTGCTCCTCGTAGACTACAGTATGAACAGCTCCCCCTAGCGGTGTGCAGTGCACAGACCGCACAACGGTACAGAGACATTCTGAGCCAGAGTCGGGGCAAAGACCAATAGTGACACAGAAGTCCCATTGCATGGGCTGGGTCCCGTGGTGGACACAAAAGCAGGAGGCTGATCTGGAGCCCAGACAGCAAAGCAGCTGGCAGGGCCTTTCCCCAGAAAGGAAAGGAGGGTTCTGCTGGCATTTGGTCCTAAGGGAGGCCGTGGCTCAAGATGCTGATCACTGAGCCCATGAGGACCTGGGACAGGGATCCACCATCCTTCCCCCTTGGCGGCCAATGGCGCCAGAGCCCGGCCTGGTGGTCAAACTGAGTCAGGAGCAGAGTCCACCAGGCCCCCAAAGCCCAAAGGGCGGGAGCAGGACACGGGCAGGATCACAGTCCGCCACACGTACCTGGGACATGAAAGGTTGGAGGACGTGGGCGGTGTCATCAACAAGGCGGCTAACGCCCACAAAGAAAGCGCTAAAGAAGTAACCACCCCTCGTATCCGCCGACCTTTTTTCCTTTGCGGACCATTGCTTCATAAACATTTGCGTGGAAAAGCTTTATTTAATCCTATAGGAGACCTGTGATGAAAGCCTTCTCCCTCGTTCCCCACGTGGATGTCCCAGATTACGGAAAGGACAAAACGAGAACTTGAACCGGCGCCCGCAGTCTTGGGTGAACTCCCTGCGCCACAGCGCCCCCTTCTGGCCAGAGAGGAAACTTCCCTTCTGAGGCTCAGCCCCTCTGATCCCGGAGCCGGATGGAGGGGGCGAGGTGGGCTTGATCCGGGGGGACCTGGGTGAAGGTCGTAGGGGGGGCAACAGTGAAACAAGACATTCTAACACGTGGACTCTGGCCATGGAGACAGAGCTCTGTGTGTCTCAATCTCTGGGCAACATTCTTTAGTTGTTGTTTTTTTAATTTTTTTTAATGTTTATTTATTTTTGAGAGAGACAGAGACAGAGCACGAGCAGGGGAGGGGCAGAGAGAGGGAGACACAGAATGCGAAGCGGGCTCCAGGCTCCGAGCTGTCAGCACCGAGCCCGACCTGAGGCTCGAACTCCCGAACCGTGAGATCATGACCTGAGCCGAAGTCCGAGGCTCTACCAACTGAGCCCCCCCCCCACCCCCCCTGCCAGGCACCCCTCCGTGGGCAACATTCTGCCTCAAAACAGCAAGAGGTCAACTCCTCCCCCACAGCCGGTCCCTGTGTGTTTTGCACAGCCCAGCTCCCTTCGGAAAACTCTCCTCTCTTCCTCCGGCAGGTGAACCCTTTTATTTTATTTTTGTGCTCAAACGTCCTTCTTCCTGGCAGAGCCCGGCAACCGACCCAGGCCAGCTGCTCCCTCTTCTGTGTCCCTGCACGGCCTTATTAGCCCGCATTTCATACCGGATAAATTGGAGACCTTATTATGATTTCTCTTCTTATCAAAAGAGTACGGACGTCCACCTTGCAGATGGCGTGCAGGACGCAGAAAAATACAGAGGGACGAAAGTATCACGTCTTTTCTGGACAGCTCACCTCTGTGGAGGCGGCCGCTCCGTGTGAGGGCTGAAGGGCTCTCGCTGAATTAAGAATTCAGCCACACTACCCGCGTGCATTCCGGGCAGGGCCAGCTGGACAGACGGACGGGCGGGCAGCTGGGACACACGTTCCCTGGTTTGGGCACTGTCCGCTGAGTCTCAGCATGCAGGGGCGGAGGGCGATCACGCCCAGCGGGCATCTGGCTCCCAAAAGGAAGCGGGGACGCCCCTCTGCACTTTTCCGAGGGGTCCTAGTCTCAGGGGAGCATCGGAGAAGGGGGTGCGGAGAGATCAGTGCATTTGGGGAAAGTCCCCCCCCAGCTAGGGTATTTGGACAGTGAAGGGGAGGGGGGTCACTTCTCTACTCCTTTTATCAGCCACCTGCACCTTCCATTAGTGTTTATTCTGCGTGTTTTCCCTGGAGACCGAGATGCACAAGGGATTCGCCGAGTCATTTTTAAAAGTTTGTTGGTCTTTTCCTCTTATTTACAATGCCTATGAATTATGAAAGCGTTTAGGTTATGATTTCTCCCAATAAACCTTTTTTTTTTTTTTTTTTTTTGGCGTGCCATTCCACTCCTGGAGATCGGCCGCCGTTACCTTCTCCATCGGGGTTGAGAGAGGTTCCGATGCCGGGCAATTCTGTGGGAGCCGTGTGTATAGCTCCCGTGAAATCGTCCCAGCGGACCCTCTAAGGAAGAAACGATTCTCCAAAGCAAGGGGCGTCAGGTGCACGAGTGGCAGGGCCCGGGGGGTCTGATCCCGGTCGCTATGTCCGCAAAGGCCGTGTCACCCTGCAGTCAGGAATCTTGGCGCAGGGCTCCTGTCCCGGAGCCCAGCATTTGGGAAAGAAGAATGCTTACTTATGGGGGCTCCTAATGACGATGCCAGGAAGTGAGTGAGCCACCGCCGATGGTTTCTGGTCGGAGTGACTCCGATTCCAACCGAAGAATGACAAAAAGCTACAAGCGAGGCTGTGACTCAGCTGAATGCTGGGTTTTGAGAGACATCAAAGCTGCCACAAATACATCTGTCTGCCCCGGGGATTCCGCTGTTCCCAGAGACTGTTCTCACCCTCGATACAGTCGGTCACCCCTTTCCTCTGCATTTTCTTTCTTTCTTTCTTTCTTTCTTCAGTTACAAAAGTAAACCACTGAAATTTTGAAAAAGCTACAGCAATGGATTGAAAAAATAGTTCGTGGACAGCTATTCTCTCCTCCCGTCAACTTTTCAAAACAGTCATGCTGAAATAATATTAAGTACTCAAGGAAAAACAAATGCCTTGAATAATGTCACTTAATGAACACTTTCACGATAATAAATGCCGCTGTTCATGAAGTGCTTACTCTGTGCCAGGAATACGGGTGAACTCACCTAATCCACAAAGTGGCACCGACAGGGGCTCTTCTCACCCCTGTTTCACAGGGGCGGAAACTGAGGCACAGAGAAGGTAGGAAGTTGCCCAAGGTCCCAGAGTTAGTACCCGTCAGAGCTAGGATCGCAGCATCAGTCTCTGGCCCTACGGCCCCTTGGTCACAGAACCTCTGCTCTGCTCATCCTTCTGGGCAAAGTTTACGTAGATGTCCATGCTCTTTGCTTAAACACACGGCCGTGGTCCTCCTTTTCTTTCTTTTTTCTTTCTCTAGAGCAACGTTACTTGTTTTGCTCAACAGATTTGGACGTCTTTGCAGATGTAAGCATAGAGTTAAGAGATGTTTCACAATAGTTTGTCCTCTCTACAAGTAAATATCTTTATGCACAGACCTTTGTACGTTGTCCTTTTTATATCAATAGAGTAAAATTGGGATTTCTACATCGGTTACGCATCCTACTCTTGATTTCAGCTTAGGTCATGATCTCAGGGTTTGTGAGTTCAAGCCCCGCATTGGGTTCTGTGCTGATAGGTGGAGCCTTCCTGGGATCCTATCTCTGCCCCTCCCTCGTTCACTCTCTCTCTCTCTCTCTCAAAAAATAATAAACTTTTATTTTTTAAAAAAAGCTAACATATTTAAAATTTAGACACGTCCGTCCCATGTGGTCAGAGGCTAATTCTACCAAAACTCTAAGAAACACATTTTATACAAATTCAGTTAGACAATAAAAAAAAGGGGGGGATTACTTCGAAACTCATTCCGTGAAGTCATCATAGCCTGATACTAATACAATTCAATGACATCACATAAAAGGAATATTCAGGCCTATGTAATTCATGACCGTAGACACAAAATACTGGCAAATGGAACCTAAAAACATGTATAAAGATGATCCCACACGATACATTTGTATTTATACCGGTTATGCAAAAATGGTTTGATATTATAAAAGGCATCTATATAATTTACAGTCAAAAGAGAAAACACTCTGATAATTTTGGCAAATTCAGAATATCATGATACAAGAAAACACCCAAATACGATTTTATTTTAAAAGTCGAAATTTTGAAAGAGATTTCTTTGATGTAGTCAAGTGTACCTGTGAAAAATACAGAGCAAATGTCTTCCTAGATGGGGAAGTGTTGAAAGGATTCCTTTCACATTGAAAAAATGAGTCCATTTTTCACTGCTTTTATTTACCAGCGTTAGTCAAGAAGAGGAGACGTTCTCTAAATCAAGGTCAGTGTTTTGGCCATTCCAGGCGACAGGCTACCCGAAATTCTGATTCACGACTATGTCTTCTCACGAAAAGCGGCCCCGGGGCTGTCTTCACGGAAGAGTAAGCACATAACCCACAAGGGTTTTGTCACAGGCAAAGGAAAAGCTTCCCCCACTAAGTGGATGTTAAAGGGCAGGGGAGACAAGAATTACTTTGTGTTGTGATCGCAGCCCCTACGTGTGCTTATTTAAAGTAGCGGTTATGGCACAAAAGTCAATAGCGTGTTACTGAGCTCAAAACCCAGGTAGAAAATATTGAGGAGACAACTTCCATTCACGGTAGCAACAAGGCAGAATAATTAGAAATAAGATAAATAAGAAGGTATAAGGTTTATACGAAGAAAACTATATATAAACTCTGCTGATGGGTATTAAGAGAAAAACCTGCTAAACAGAGACATAGGGGGGCGCCTGATTGGCTCAGTCGGTAGGGCGTGCGACTCTTGATCTCGGGGTTGTGGGTTCAAGCCCCATGCTGGGTGTAGAGATTACTTAAATAAATAGAAGACATAGGACAGAAACCCAACATTATAAAAAAAGTTAGTTACTCTCACCTATGTTAGATAGGATCCAATCTGTAGCCTGAAAGAATCTCTGAAACTTGGCCAAATAATTTTAGGTTTAACTTGTAGGAAAAAAATATATGTGCAGGATAGCCAGGACATTTCTTTTTCTTTCTTTCTTTCTTTCTTTCTTTCTTTCTTTCTTTCTTTCCTTCCTTCCTTCCTTCCTTCCTTCCTTCTTTCTTCCTTCTTTTCTTTCTTTCTTTCTTTCTTCCTTCCTTTCTTTCTTTTTTAACTTTATTTATTTACTTTGAGAGAGACAGAGAGAGTGCGAACAGGGGAGGGACAGAGAGAGAGGGAGAGAGAGAATCCCAAGCAGGGTCTATGCTGACAGCGTGGAGCCCGACACGGGGCTCGAACCCACGAACCGTGAGATCATGACCTGACCTGAGATCAAGAATCGGGTGCTTCACCGACTGAGCCACCCAGGCGCCCCCAGGACATTTCTGAAAAAGAAAAATATTAAAGGAATATATTTCTTACCAGATATTAATATGAATTATGAAGTTAAAATTCATCCGTTCAGTCTACAAAACATATGGAGTGCCTTCTCTGAGCGAGAGGCTCCTGGAGACGTGGGTAACTTCCGGGCAGGAGCAGGAAGGGTCATGAGTGATTTGGCCCCCTGGGTGTGTCCCTCATCGCACGGGGATCTCGATGCCAAAGCAGTGGTAAGAAGAAGTCTGCGGGTGAGTGGAAGTGAGCAGAAGGTCCCTTCCGGGGACAGAGACAGGGTCCTTGGGCTCCTGGTCGGTCAGCAGCTTTGAGGAGGCTCGTGGTCCCTGACACTCAGCATGGAGAGCGTACGGTTTTGAAGAGGAAGATTCTGATGTGTCAGAAATATCTTCCCCGGTAGCTGGAGAGAGTGGATATCAGCAGGCCTGCAAGCATCCATTTCTCGAGCAAGTTGACATCGGTCCACGGAGGCTAGAAATTCTTCTGGAAGTTCTTTTTTTGTTTGTTTGTTTATTTATTTTTGAGAGAGAGAGAGAGACAAAGACAGAGACAGAGTGCAAGATGGGGAGAGGGGGAGAGGCAGAGAGAGAGAGGGAGACACAGAATCTGAGGGCGGCTCCAGGCTCCGAGCTGTCAGCACAGAGCCCGACGTGGGGCTCGAACTCACAAACCGCAAGGTTGTGACCTGAGCCGAGGTTGGAGGCTTAACCGACTGAGCCACCCAGGCGCCCCTGGGAATTCTAATGAGGTAGAACCAGAAAGGCCCTGGGAACCTCCAGAACTACCGGTCTCGGCCTCCCTCAGACACGGCACATTCTTCTTCTCTGCCCTGCTGCTTGTGAACATCTTGACTCCACTCACTGAGGGGTGGACACTCGAAGGTGACAGAGGGTGGGGAGAGCAAGGGCTGGCCCCTGTCAAAGAAGGTGCCACCCTAGGTCCTGCTTGACAGAATCCTAGGGATAAAAGATCCCAGATCCTCAGTTAACCCCTCAGACTCACTGCTGTTACAGTCTGGGGAACAGAGGTCTAATTTTAACTCCCACGTTAATATTCAGGCTTTAAATTATTTTGTCTCCCAGGGTGCCCGGGTGACCCCGTCGGTCAAGCGTCCGACTTCAGCTCAGGTCACGATCTCACAGTTAATGAGTTCGAGCCCCACGTCGGGCTCTGTGCTAACAGCTCGGAGCCTGGAGCCCACTTCGCATTCTGTGTCTCCCTCTCTCTCTCCCCCTCCCCTGCTCACGCTCTGTCTGCCTCTCTCTCTCTCAAAAATAAAAAAAGCATTCAAAACATTTAAATTATTTTCTCTCCCATATTCCTGGTACTAGGGAGGCCTGAAGGACCAAGGGTTAAGATAAAGATAAAAAGCTGTCCCGTGTGTCAAATGTTCTAGCGTTTGAAAGCAAACGCACGTTGTTCGTTTGATCCTTAAAACCAGCTAGTGAGGGAGGCAGGATGGGAATCCGTGTGGGTACCTGGCGAGTGGTTCCTCAAAGTCCTCTCGCCTGGCCGGTGCGAGGGCTGGAGTGCGAACTTGCCCCTGACTCCGGGCTGGGTGCTCTTACCGCTGACATCCGAAACAGACACAAAGAGGCCTCATTTCTCCAATCGATGGGTGTGCCCAGTTATGTAAAAGCAAGGTTCGGAGGCCAAGACTCTGGGGGCTTGCATGGTCATTACGAGCGGCATCCTGGACAGGGAGGCTTTGGAAATTAACTGAAACGGGCAAGGGAGGAACACGGGCCATTTGCGCACAGCAGGTGGGCTCGGGGGTCCCCGCAAACCTCCAGTTCCTCCCTGTACCAGCCTGGCGGCTTCCCCAAGACTCCCCCCTCTTCCCCACGGGAGTCCTCCACCAACCCTGCAACATACTTGTTTGCTAGTGAGGAAACTGAGGCCCAGAAAGGCTACCTGAGCCGTCCAAGGACAAGCTGGTTTGTTGGTGACGCAGCTTAGACTGAGCAGGAAGGGGTGGAGGGGGTGGGTCCCTCAGGCAAAAGACCTTCAGTCCTGATTCTGGACACAAGCTTCCAGACTCCAAGGCTTGCTCACTTCAACACCCCTCTCCACAATGAATGGCTATGCCCACTAAAACCAAGTAGGAGCGCCTGGGTGGCTCAGTTGGTTACGTGTCCAGCTCTTGATTTAGGCTCGGGTCATTATGCCAGCATCGTGGCATTGAACTCCGTGTTGGGCTCTGTGATGAGTGTGGAGCCTGCCTGGGATTCTCGTTCTCTCTCTCTCTCTCTCTCTCTCTCTCTCTCACCCTCTCTTTCTGCCCCCTCCCCATTACAATTTTTTAAAAACCAACCAATAGACATTTTATGCCATAACAACATCAACAACAACTCAGTGTTGGTACCAGGCAAGCATGGCCCCAAGGTCCCAGATCTGCACAGTTTAAGGACCCTCTAGGGCCAGCTCTGGGCACATGTGAGCTTCAGAGGCCACAATAGCAGTGGCACCTGCCACATAGCTCTGTGATCATCCTGTGGCTCCTGACTTCAGGTGTTCCTGGGAGGTGCGTTCACTCTAGAGAGAAGATCTGGGCTGTCCCGTCTGGCGGGTGTCTTCCTCTGTTTTCTTCCTTCAGCCTGCACCATATTTAATGGGAAAGCCAAACTGGGGGACGGGAAGAGGAAAAGGCTGAATGGGGAGGAACTATCACATTTTGGATCAAATAAACAAAAGAAAGTTGGAGGTGCAGGAGGGAGGGTGGGGAGCAGAGGGGAGTCAGCAGTGGATGAGGCTCACATACCAGCTGCCCCTGCAGCTACCAAGCAGTGGACAAAACACACGTTTTAGGGTGAGCAGGGGACACGCCAGGGCCACCCATGTGACCTGGGGCAGATGGAGAGGTGGATCCGGGTCCAAAATTATGGGGAAAACAATCACTCAGACTTCTTCTCCCTGGTCTTCAGGCACGGTGAACGTGATGGAGTAGATTGTTTCTACCTCTTTCTGTATTCATCCGAAGGTAAGAATGCAACGAGATTTTTTTTTTTTTTAATTATAATCTGTAGCAACCTGACTCACCGAGTCCGAGGCCTGAGAGAGGAGCGATCTGGATCTGAGTGTCTCCAGGGGTGGAGGAGAACCTGAGATGCACACCCCTGCAATTCCGCTCCATACCTTGCCCCTACACTCCTCTGGGGAGCCCCCACAAAGGAGGGACAGGAACGTTGCTCGGCACTCCGCGGAGAGGCTCCCAGCCGGGCAGACGTGTGTTTGGCCTGGAGACATTTTTTATTTATTTTTTTAATTAAAAAATTTTTTTTTAATGTTTATTTATTATTGAGAGACAGAGAGACACGGAGTGTGAGCAGGGGAGGGGGCAGAGAGGGGTGAGACACAGAATCCGAAGCAGGCTCCGGGCTCTGAGCCATGGGCACAGAGCCCAACGCGGGGGCTCGAACTCACACACTGCAAGATCATGACCTGAGCCGAAGTTGGTCGCCTAACCGACGGAGCCACTTGGGCACCCCAAGCCTGGAGACGTTTTTTAAAAAGTTGTCTTGAGTTTGTCTCTTCCTCTTTCTCTTACTTCTTTAGAGTTCCCTCTCAGTGTGGCGATACTTCCACGGCTGCTGTGAGGCCAAAAATTAGAAGGACTGAGCGAGACGGAATCGATTCGTGCAGCTTCGGTCTCATGCGCAGGAAACGCTTTCTGGATAATCAACAGCAGCACGGGGGTCAGAAGGCTGCATTCGCTCCAGTACTGGAGGTGCCCCCCCCCATCAGAAGTTGCCAGAGGCTTCCACCTTTGCTCCACCGCAAAGGCCGACACGCTGGGAGGAAGCCGAGAGCCATGCTCTGGGTGCTCAGCGCCAGGTACGCTTTTCGATTGTCAAGTTATCTCATTGGAATCCTCTGCCAACCCTGTAATGTACTTATTTGCTAGTGAGGAAACTGAGGCCCAGAAAGGCTACCTAAGCCGTCCAAGGATAAGCTAGTGTGTTGGTGGCAGAGCTTAGACCACAGAGCCCACGGCTGTCCGGTGTGGCCCACTGACTTGGTCCACTCTTTTCTAGCTTGGCGTCTTTCTCCTTCTCTAACTCAGAGGAAGCTGCAAGGACGGGTATCCAGATCTCGCACTGCACGAACCACACTAAATCCAACTGCCCGGTCTTTGCTTCTTTTGCTTCCTTTCCTTTCATAAAAACAGCATCAGAACAGAAAAGGTGGCAGTTCTCTTCCTGCCTTCCCTTATTCCTTTGCAACCTGGCTTTGGTTTTCACCTTATTGAACTCTCTCTCTCTCTTTCTCTCCATATCTGTGGAGCCCAACCAGAACAGCGTTGGCCAAGTTGAATCACACTGCTCCTCCGCTCCCTGAAATTCTTCAGTCCTTGCCTTGTCGCAGGCACATCCTCAGGGCAGGGGAGAGGGGAAAAGAGCCTTTGGCTTTTGTCCCCACTGGTTGTCTACCTGCCCTGCTACAACACGTTTCTCCGGCCATTGTTCTACCTCTTGACCTCCAGAGAAGAGCCAAACATGGACTTTGTGTCCACTTCTTCCCCAGCCTTTTGGGAGAAACAGCCCTCGGGAAGAGGGTGGGAGCAACAGCCCAAATTCCCCAGGAGCCTGGCGTTGTGGCTGACTGAGTCAGATCCCCTTGAAAGCCTCAGGCAGCCTTCTGAGTTGGCAACCCATTTCAGGATATGGGCTATTCGGAAACTCTGGCTTTCAGCTTCATGGCACCCAGACCTGGAACGGGACACATTTCACAATCCCCATGATGCTTGCACCCTAACTACTCTGTGATCGATTCGTAACACCGTATCTCTGTGCACATTGAAGGGTACACATCTACTAAAGCGCCATCTTGCACAAAAATAAAAAAAAGCATGATGATGTGAGGTAGAGCGAGTAGTTGGCATGGATCCCAATGAACCAGTCTCGTTCAACGAGATTATATTCGTGTTGATTATAACTTATTGCACACGTGTAAGGTAATGGCAATGAAAATGGGGATAAAAAACACCAAAAAGTAGAGTCTCTGAAAGGCATTAGGCAAAGGGTCTTTTTTTTTTTTTTAATTTTCTATCTTGAGTTGGCTGTAGATTCACAGGAAGTTGAAAAAAATGCCCTCCCATGGTGGCATCCATCAGCTAGAGCACGCTGTTGCAGTTAGGATATTGGCACTGAGGGGTCAAGATGCAGAACATTTCATCACGACCAGGAGCCCCTCGTGTTGCATTTCTATAGTCCCACCCGCTCCCTTCCTCCTCCTACCTGATTCTTAGCCCCTGGTAACCGCTAATCTGTTTCAATTTCTGTGATTTTTGTCAACTTAAGAATGTTATATGAAAGGAATCATAGCATACAACTATGCGTATGTAGTTACTCAGCATAATTCTCTGGAGTTTCATTTAGGTTGTTGGTGTGTCAATAGTTCATTCCTTGTCATCACTGGCAGTGTTCCTTGGTACAGGTGTACCTCCAAGGTAGAGGACCACCTCCCTCGGTGACACGGGTATATTACACTTGTGTAACCACCCACCCCTTGAACATCTGGGTTGTTCCCAATTTTTTTGCTATTATGAGTAAAGCTGTTAGGAATGTTTGCGTACAGGTTTGTGCATGAATGTACATTTTCATTTCTCTGAGATAAACGCCCAAAGGCAAAGGGTTTTAACTCTTGAAAAAGCAGCTGGGGATAGAGAGATGTTTCCTAGAGCCTGAAAACCAGGGGAAATGACTTCCGAGGGCGGCGGCGGGGTTGGGGGTAGCAAGAGCAGGAAGGACTCAGCAAGGTGCCAACCTCTTCATGCTGTAGCAGGTGCGCAAAGATGCAAATTGCCGAGTCCGTTTGTATTCCACAGTCTACACGCTAGTGTTCGCATCTGTGCAGATGCAAAGAACATAAAAATAGCTGGAGAAGTGGAAACTCAATCTGTGAGACCTCTACTTTAAAGGTTAATTTGAACCCCCAAACTAAGAGCTCTGCAGTTACCACCTGACCGTGCCATCAGCCCCAACAAGAGACAGTGGAGTCTGGCCCCACCGCTGGGAATGGCCTTCGGGGGACCCACAGCAATCAGAGACCTCTCACAGATGCTGAGTCATGGTGATTATGTAGCACCTATAAAGCTCTCAAAGATGATGGCACCCTCTGAATATAAATTTCTCTTGTTTATTGAAAAGCAAAAGAAATTTTAGGAAAAATTTATTTTTATATTAATTATGCAAGAGGATGATTACAGGAAGATAAGTACAGGACCTGCCTGTGAATCAAAGCTAAATGAAAACTTATATCAAAGGCAATGAACAAAGATCTGTTCCCAACAGAAAAGCACCTTCATTCACGTGGAAGAAAATCTTGAAAATCAGAACGCAGAATAAGGAATACAGAAGTGAAAAGATAGACAAGATAACAGACATGGAAGAATTTTTTTAAGCGTATTTATTTATTTTGAGAGAGAAAGAGAGAAAGCCGGGGAGGGGCAGAGAGAGAGAGAGAGAGAGAGAGGATCCCAAGCAGGCTCCGAGCTGTCAGCACAGAGCCCGACACGGAGTGCGATCCCACAGACCATGAGATCATGACCTGAGCTGAAACCAAGAGTCAGATGCTTAACCGACTGAGCCACCCAGGCACCACAGACATGCAAGAATTTGAACAGAAAATGAGTCTAACAATATGCCCACGAAGAAAAAGAATAAATGAGGCAGAAATGGTATTTGAAGGAAAAAGATTTTTTAAACTAACTTTTCAGACCTCATAAGGCTTGAATCTGAGCAATCTGGCCAACCAACTTTCACGCACTTAATGACAAGCTGGTAACACCCAGACTTACGTGAACTATAGTTTTAAAAAGTCAGATGCTGTAGGGGCGCCTGGGTGGCTCAGTCAATTAAGTGTCTGACTCTTGATCTCGGCACAGGTCATCATCTCACAGTCTGTGAGCTCAAGCCCTGCATCAGGCTCTGCACTGACAGTGACTGTGTAGAGCCTGCTTGGGATTCTCTCTCTCTCTCTCTCTCTCTCTCTCAAAATAAAAATAAACTTAAAAAAAAGTCAGATACTGTAAAACAGTTTTACAGATATTCAGGGAGGAGGAAAAACCCAAATAGGTAATGTATTACCTTCAAAAAATAAAACTTAGATTAATCACAAACTTCTTTGCCAGTTCAATCTAATAAAAGTAACTCGCTTTGGAAGAAAAAAAAAAGCAGTCGTATGTGACCCTTAATCATTTAAAAAAAATTTTTTTAATGTTTATTTATTTGTGAGAGAGAAAGAGAGACAGAGCATGAGCAGGGAAGGGGCAGAGACAGAGAGGGAGTCACAGAATCTGAAGGAGGCTCCAGGCTCTGAGCTGTCAGCACAGAGCCCGACACAGGGCTCGAACTCGAGAACCGCGAGATCACGACCTGAGCCGAAGTCAGACGCTTGACCGACTGAGCCACCCAGGCGCCCCAACCCCTTAATCATTTTTTATCTGGAGAGTTTGTGATTGATATTTGCCAGGAAGAAGCTGAAAAACATTCTTCATACATATCCTCTTTTGTAATGTGACATCATAATGCTCTTCCAAAATAATAACTTATAAACGTTCTTGAGATTCCAGAAGAATTGTATTTAAGCATGATGAAGTGTTGTTGAAGGAAACTGGGTAGGTGATGAGGTCAATTCAATATGTAGATAATTCACAGTAATTATCCTATATTAAAAAAAAGTTTATTTTTGAGAGAGAGACAGCATGAGCAGGGGAAGGGCAGAGAGAGAGAGAGAGAGAGGGAGAGAGAGACAGAGAGAGAGAGAGAGAGAGACAGAGAATCCCAAGAAGGCTCTGCACTGTCAGCACAGAGCCTGTCCTGGGGCTCGAACTCACGAACCATGAGATCATAACCTGAGCTGAAACCAAAAGTCAGACACTCAACAGACTGAGCCACCCAGGGGCCCCGGTAATTCTTTCAAATTTGCACATGAATCTGAAATCAGAACAAATAATAAATAAAATTAATAATAAAAAATTAATAGCAAAAATCTACATAATGATAGGATGTACTTTACAACCTCAGATAAAATCAGAGGAGGTTGGGAGGCACTGGAATAAGTAAAAAAAAGCCTGATGACCTTCATGTCCCACAAAAGAAAGGAAAACGTGCTTACTGTCTTTTTTCGGCATTAAAATACCCGAACTTAGCGTCAAGATCTTTTCGAAAAGCTATAAAGTAAAGGCTAGTGAACCTAAAATCCTATTTTAAACTTCCAGATTGGAAAGAAGTGAAAGCAAATAGAGCAGTGTTTGTAACAAAAGACGGAGGAAAAAAAGCGAAAAAGATAGAGCAAGAACTTACACACGAGAATGGAAAAGACCCAGCAAAATACCATGGCAATAAAAGTGATTTCGTTCTCTATTGACTAGCATGATTCGTATTATATCATTAAAACTTCATTAACTAGCTTTCTAGAAAAACTCCATTTAAGAGAAACAGAAGGTTCAACATAGACTCTAGACCAAAACCAGCAATAACAGAATAATAATAATTTTTAGAAAGACGGGTGTGGCAAAATTAATTCCAGGCAAAGAGTTTTAGGCAGAAAACACCGAGTAGGACCTACGGTCGTTTTACGTGTAGATTAAAGAACCATTCACGCCTCAGCTAAATCACAAACTACATGTGTGCACTACACAGCTTGGTGCGGAAATTCAGTAAAATAAAACCGGTTAGTTTTTCTGAAAGTCGCGGTTGAGGAGAAGACTTTGCCCTGCTCTGAAGGGCTGGCAGCATGTTCTGGAAAACAAAGAGCATATCTGAACCGTAAAAGGACTGGGGGTGGGCAGGGAGTGATAGATAGATAGCACACCCGGTGCTCCATACGGTTCACAAGAGTAAATATTAGTTTTGTAAGCACTAAGCTGTTGCGCATGTGCTGGGGACAAAGGGCCGTGGAAATTCTAATTCTCTTTGGGCTAATTAAGCACAAAATCTCTTTGACAGTCGCTGTCCTCCGAGCTTTACACGCAGTACCCCTGGCTCGCCCACCCCCCCGGGGACACTGACGGCACGGAGGGGGGACCCCGGTGTTAGATTTCTGTGCCTTTTACTGGAGGCTCCAGAGATGTACTAAAAGGCCCCTCTGCTGATGTAATTAGTGTCTCTTGACCTACGTGATCAGTCAGCGTGTATTAGGGCCGCTGGATGTTTGACCCTGGGGTGAGAACGTGTTTTATCCGTCGTATTTAACAAATCTGTGACTCTTTCCAGACCACGAAGATGCACTCTTGTTTTCATCTAAACGTGTTACGACGTTTTCCTTCACATGTGGCTCTGCAATGTACCTGGGAGCAAGTTTTTTTTTTTTTTTTTTAACGTTTATTTATTTTTGAGAGAGAGAGAGAGAGAGAGAGAGGCAGAGCGTGAGCAGGGGAGGGGCAGAGAGAGAAGGAGACACAGAATCCGAATCAGGCTCCAGGCTCCGAGCTGTCAGCACAGGGCCCGACGCGGGGCTCGAACCCACGGACCGCGAGATCGTGACCTGAGCCGAAGTCGGATGCTTCACCGACTGAGCCACCCAGGCGCCCCTAGGAGCGAGTTTTTGATGTGGGCTCTAAGAGAGGGGTCAGGATTAATGTTTTTCATCAAAGTTTACCGAACAGTTTATTAATCCCCCAACTCTTTTGCCTGTCCTGTCACCTTTATCATATAACCAATGGCTGTGCTTGTATGGTCTGTTTCTGGATGTCATTCTACCCCATCGGTCCGTCTGTCCATCCTCCTGCGTGTCGGTATTACATCCTTCTGTTGACAGCTTAGTAGGTTACGAGAGCTGGTGGCCGGTCGCCGGGCTGGATCGCCGTGGCTGTTCTGGGAGACGGGCAGGCCCGGCAGGGCCTTGGGTGGTGGGTAGAGAAGGCCTTACAGGACATTGAGGAAGAGCGGAATTTGCACATGTCTGAATTTTTAAAAGTTGGCTTTGGCCACAGAGCAGGGTGTGTGGGGGGCGGGACCAGGCGGCCAGCTAGCACCACAGCCCGTGAACGTTGTGAGAGCAGGTGCGGGAAGAACGGGTAACGCGGAGTCACAGAGGAGTCCGGTCCCCTTTCCAGACCCAGTGCTCCCTGTCTCGGCCCCCGCTGCCTTTCCCGGCTGCTTTCTCTTCCAAGCTCCTACCTGCCCCCGGGCCTTTACACGTGCGGGTCCATCTGCCTGGAAGCCTCTGTGCGTTCCCCTTGGTCGTATTCACTGCTCCTCGCCCTCCACCTCAGCTCAGATGCCTTTTCTGCAGAAAGCTTTTCTTCAGGACGATCAGGTACCAGGCTCCCTTCTGGATGCGGAGGAAGCAGCAGTTAACAAAGCAGATGTTCTTGCCGATGCCGTTACGGCCTGGTGGGAAAGTTAAACAACAAATAAAAGACTCGAGGACAAATTGGATACTGGGAAATCCTACGAACCAAGTGTAATTTGGGGCGCCTGGGCGGCTCAGTGGGTTAAGCGTCCGACTCTTGATCTCAGCTCAGGTCAGGATCTCACAGTTTGTGGGTTCGGGCACCACGTCAGTCTCGGTGCCTGCTTGGGATTCTGTCTGTCTCCCTTTCTCTCTGCCCTTCCCCTGCTTGCTCTCTCTCTCTCTCAAAATAAATAAAAATAAACCTAAAAAAACGAGAAAGTGTAATCGAGCTCCCCCTATCTCTGCATCTTGAAGCAAGTAGCTTCAAGGTAACCCTTAGGAGATAAAGACGGCTTCCCTGCCCATGTTACAGCCTCATGTTGGGCATGAAGCGAAACACACAAGCCCGTGTATTTTTTTAAGTAGGCTCCGCACCAACATGGGGCTCGGATTCACAAACTTGACATCAAGAGTCGCCTGCTCGACCGACTGCCTGCTGGGCGCCCCTGCCCCTGTATTTTGACAGTGATGAAGAGTTATCCTGAGGGTGATCTGGAGAATCTCAGAGCCCACTCGCTCGCCCACCGTGCACCTTAACCCCGTGCGCCACTCACCAGCTCCCTTCTAACGGGAAGGCGCTTCGATCACATGCTCGCCAGAACCCCGGGGTACGGTGGTGGCCTGATCAGACGACCCCTGACCAGCTCACAAGCCCGCCGTTAAGTTTGATCCCTTCAGGAGCGAAGGATTCACCCCTGTGATGAATATACTCAGCACCTCCCATCTGGGTTGTGCTGGGGAAGAAGGGGCTTTATAAATTGTTTAATTTTAATTCTCTTCCAATTTCTCACAGGAGATGGAAAAGCTTAATTGCTGAGTGTGTGGGTTTATTTTTCTGTTTTGTGCTGCTATGAGATATTTTAAGGTCTTATTTGAGGGGAAGAAATAATTCCGAGGAAGAAGCTTCTGGTGTCGAAAACTCCAGGGCTCTCATGTGATGTGACGTGGCATAAAAGGCAAGGAAAAAAAGACTCTTTTCAAATTTTCGTTGTTTCTGAATTTCTCCAAGGGAAGACCACCTGCCCGTGTCATTTTAGGCACCGGATTGCTAATGTCCACACACGATCGATAGCCTGCTTCTGCCTGCGGTTCAGGATTCTTGGGGACACGGGGAGGAAAGGGTATAGGAGCCTCTGAGATCCGGGAGGGCAGGGACTTCCACACTCAGCTCAGGGAGGGGACAGCCCTGTCTCACGCCGGATCTTTCCACATCCCACTGCCCACGTGTGGGGTTTCTGCTGCTCTCCTGACGACAAGCCGAGACCCCTCGGGATCTGGCCTTCACTGAGGGCCTCTGATGTGCCGACCTCTGGGCCAGCTCGGGAGGCCAAACCTGATTCCCGAGAGCCGGGGAGGTGGCGTGGTTAGCACCACACCCCCCATGGACAGGCAGCCGGTGGTGGCCCACATGGCTGTCGCATGGCTTAATGAGCCTGACCCACGTCTCGCTACTTCTGTTCTTTTATTTTGAAAATCACCCACCGTACCCCTTCTCGGTTTCAAATTTAGTTACAGAAAGTAAGAAATGGAAGGAACACGACTTCACCCTCCCAATCTGTTGCCTAGCACATGGCCACTCTTAACAGGTGGTGGGTTGCCTTCTTGAATGTGTCCTAAATTCATTCAGATCTATTTATATCCATAGGCAGACACATTTATATAAAACAGAATCCTGGCGCGCGCGTGTGTGTGTGTGTGTGTGTGTGTGCGTGTGTCTGGTGTTTGCATATGTACAAATAGACTGACTTCTTTTAACATCATGGACATATTTCTAGGTCGGTCTGTGTAGATCTTCCTCACTTCTAATGGCTTCTTGTTGTTGTATTTGACTACGCGGTGATTTATCCATTCTCCTCTGTCAAAGATACACGTGCTTTTCCAGGATTTTCCCCTCACTGCTTTTTCCATTTTCACCGTATGCCTTAGCTAGTCTATATCTTAACAGCAACGATTGCTCGAGTGGGCAGGACTTACCACTCTGCGTAACAATTACAGGTGCTCATTTACGTGAAATCGCCTCGATTGTTGAACTCCAACTATGTGCCAGGAGCCATTCTTAGTACTTGGACATAATAAAGCAATGAATCCACCAACGTTTTGAAATAAGTGCTGTGCTCCTGACTCAGAAGTATTGTGCAGGACGTGGTTAATACTTGACACAACCATTAGGTATGACAAGAACGCTTAACAATCTCCAGCTCCTCTTTCGTTTATTCTTTGTTAGAATGAATAGTGTTTTCTCTATTTTATTGGTTTATTAGATGTATTAGATTTTTTAGATTTCTTCACTCATTCTTCCGCTTTTCTGTTTTCTCTATTGAGTCTTCTTCTGTTTTGTTCTTACTGTTTTCCCTCTTCTTGAGCTGAAGGTGTAGTTTTTAATGCATTTTAAAGTTAACGAACATGTTGAATGCTATGAATTTACCTCTAGGAAAAATTTTGGCTGAATTACATCTATTTTCATATGTAGTGTTCTGATCACTATTTTCTATGTTTTTGCCCTGGGAATTTGAGGTTTATTTCTTATAACAGCTCAGTTGTCCCAATTAATGTATCTTTTAATGAATACAGAGAATGCCTCCTTGCATGCCAAGATTTTCTCCTGACATCTTCCAGTTGCTTGGTTCTATTGGATTAAACTGCTCCACAAGTGGGCTGATTACTATTTCCTACATAGTTGCACTGAAACTGTGAATTCTCTTTGGCGTGAGAAGGCTTTTTCTCCCTCCAATTGTTTTTATTTTTATTGTTGGTAGTTTGTTAACAATTCTTGATTTTCTTTTTCATTATAGTTAGATAATGTAGACAATTTTTATTTCTGGGGGATGTATTAAAATTTTTTTACATATATGGAGAGTATTTAAGAAAAGAATGAAAAGATCATGAAAGAAAATAGCAAATTTTGTGATAGATTCCAGTGCATTTTAAGAATTAAATGTGGGGCGCTTGGGTGGCTCAGTTGGCTAAGTGTCTGACTCTTGGTTTTGGCTCATGATCTCACAGTTCATGAGTTTGGGCCCCACATCAGGCTCTGAGCTGACAGTGAGGAGCCTGCTTGGGATTCTCTCTCTCCTTCTCTCTCTGCCCCTCCTGCCCTCTCTTTCACTTTCTCTCTCAAAAATAAATAAACTTAAAAAAAAATTTTAAATAAATAAGTTCTAAAAAAGAATTAAATGTATGACAAAGGCAATAGTTCAAGCATGTCAGAAAAGCACTCATTGCATAATACACAGCTGTAATACACACAACTGATCCCTAACTTCCTAATAGCAAAGCCACCATGGGTCACAGAGAATTCAGAGATAGCTGTGTAATGAAGGGTTAAGGATAAGAGAATGTCCAGACAAAAGAAAGGAACGAGCAGCAGTCTCAAACTCAGTAAGATAAGCATGAAAATGTCTCCATTTGATTCAGCAGTTAGGGTGTGATTTATAACCTTAGTAAATGCAGTCTCAAGAAGCAGAAGTAGAAAACAAATTGCACCGGATGGCCCAGAGAGTAGGAGATAAAGAAATGAGACACTGAAGGGGGGTCAATGAGTTTGGATGAGAAGAGGAAAAGGAAAGGCTGGGAGAGAGAACAGAGGCACAAAGGTGAGAACAGTATGGCCAGACTTATTTGTGGAAGGAAAAGAGCCTGTTCAGAGACCAGACAGTAGACACTAAAAAGGAAGAGATCCCTTTGGATACGGTGGCCACACCTCCCAGTTTCCTGGGACTGTCCTTAGATGTGCCAGTTGTCACAGCATCCAGTTGAGTTGGTGCCATATTTCACCCCCCACAGTGTCCCAATTTGGATCATACATTGTGTTGTCACCCTTCTTATGGAGCATCTTCCCAGAAAGGCTGTGATCCAAAGCACAGGTGAGGCAATGTCCTTAAATAGAAAGAGGGACATCGCATCTTTTGAGACATGAAGGAGGAGACAGCAGGGGTGGGGCTGAGTCTCCAATATAGGATGTCCAAGACTCCAGTCAACCCCCGTCCCTGGAGCGCTGGGAGGGGAACAGGTGGAGACAAGCCCCACCTCTAACATTCTTCAAAACGTATCAGGAATTTCCAGAGTGTAAAACTGGAGAAGTCTCAGTCACCCCACCAAACCTCCACCCCAGTCCACCGGCGCATCAGGGAGGCGGCTGCGGAAGGAATGGTGTTATATGCTGGGAGCATGTAGGCTTGTCCTACAATAAGGATTCAAGTTAACCTTCTGAAATATGGATAGTCATCCCGCCAGAGAGATTAATTCCAGAGCAAGTGACATGTGGCTTCATAAGAAGGAGGCAAAAGTAGGAATTACAGAGAACAGTGGCAGCCATGACTTATAATTTATCCCTGGGACTGAGGAGGCGGGCTGCCAGCTACGCTCTGCTTGTTAGCAGCACCTTTGATGAGAATGCCCTGGATCCTGAACTCCTAAAACAGTCTTTTTCTGTTGAGTTTATAGACTCGCTAATGCATACAATGAAAATCTTGTAAAGATCAGTGAAGGGATGTAGCTGGCATCTGGTGGATGGGGTAGAACTGGAACACGCTGGCTCCATGGTAACAGAAACAGAAGTGACCTTGTAAGAGCTGAGGCAAAAATGGGAGGTGAGGAAGTGGCGACAGAGGGTGTAGACGCCCCTTTCAACACTGCCAGGGGATGGGGCACCTGGGTGGCTAAGTTAGTCAAGCATCCAACTCTTGATTTCAGCTCAGGTCATGGTCCCACAGTTCATGGGATCAAGTCCCACATCTGGCTCTGCACTAACAGGGGCAGAGAGAGAGAGAGAGAGGGAGAGACAGAGAGAGGGAGACAGAGAGAGACACAGCGAATCCCAAGCAGGTTCCATGCTGACAGCAGAGAGCCCAATAAGGGCTCAAACTCACGCACCATGAGGTCATGACCTGAGCCAAAGTCGGATGCTCGACTGACTGAACCACCCAGACACCCCAATAAATAAATTTTTAAAAAAATTTTTAAAAGGCTGCCAAAGGAAAAAAATCGGACTGGAAGTAGAAGGAGAGGTGTGTGTGGTCAGGAGAGGAATTTATTTGAGACTAGAGAGAACTAAGTCCATTCAAATACTAACTGGAAAGAGCCAGTTGGGATAACCTCGATGGTACAGAAGTAGAAGGAGACGTCAGTAGAGTGGGATCCTGAGGGAAAACAGGGAGAAGGAATACTGAATGCTATCCCATGACTCCTTTCCAACCAACAGTCCCTCTGGCCATATTGCTTCAACTGTCTCCAGAAAGACTCCAGCCCTTCAGCCCATCTCTGGACCCCTCTTCTCTGGGCTCATCCTCGTTGCCCTGCCAAAGCTTGCTTGCATTCTGGATCCACCAGGAAGAAACTGCACAACATCGAGTCCCAATGTGCAAGCCTTCCCTTCCTCTTTGTGAGCTTCCCTTGGACTTGGGCTTGGGCTAAGCTGGTTGGCTCGGGACGAACATTCCAGGAACAGGAGGAGAGCTGTTCGGCCAGAGGCTGACTCAGGTCAAGTTGCAGCTGAAACCTCGTGAGCCTGTTTGAAACAGGGCTTTGATAGCTTCACCCTCCCCTTCTCCCCTCTGGTAACCTCGCCCTCCCCTAAATTCTTTGATGGCTCCCCATTGCCCACACAAGACCACCCAAAGTTTCCAAGTAGCATCCTAGACCTTGCACATTGAGGCTGAGATTGGGCACTTCCATACCTGCTGCCCTGCTCTTTGTCTGCCATATATCCCCACTTTCCTTTGCACATGCCTTAAATAGCAGAAGGCCATCTTTCCTTCAGACTCATTGCAGATGCCACATCCTCCATGGAGCATGAAGCAACCAGATTCCTGTCATTCAGAAATTACTCCTTGCTCTCCTCTGCCATGGCACTTCTGAACCTTCTTTCTTTCTGCTCCAGGACTCCCATCCTGAGCCTAAGCTCCCTCATCTTGGCTCTCAGCCGGCCAGCGTGTCTTCAAGGCGCATCGGGAGAAGCCACCAGAAATCTATTACCTACCTGGGAGCCTGTGGAACCTCTTAGCAAGAACTCATCCTACAGGAAGAGAGCTGAGGCCCCCAAGAGGTCAATGACAATGGGTCTGAAGACATCAGAATCCATGACATTTACAGCTGCGTCCCAGCTGACATTGTGGGTGAAGACCAGCCCCGAGGGGGTGGGGAGCAGACCTCAGAGGCCTGGGTGTCAGTGTGGGCAGCTCCGGGGGGTGGGGGTGGGGGACATCCGGGCCATCTGGTGGCAGCAGGGAACACGCTGGCCAATGGAAGAGAGTGAAGCTGAATCGGCTGCAGCTGAAAAGGAGGGTTTACTGGCTCGCACATGTAGGAGGGCCAGAGTTGGGGCTGGCCTCTGGGTAAAGCTGGATCCCAGCGTGCAAATGTTATCCTTGGTGTGGCTTTGTCTCCCTTCCCCTCCTTCTCTGTGTGTTAGGCTCATTCACTCACCTGCAATGAGCTGTACAGCAGCAGAAGATGTGGTCATAGTGGGGATCCCAGCTCAGTGACCCTCCCTCCCCCCAGAGAACCACCTTCCGCACACTTCACTACATGTATGGATGCAGCTGGCTTCACAAGGACCCCTGTGCCCACCCATGGAGTAATCGGTGTGGCCAGCGGCATGAGGAATACCAAGCGACACCCCCACCGCAGTGACCTGGTTACAGTAGAGGAGGGAGGGGTTTCCCAAAGAAGATGATCCAGTTACCAGTAGGGGTGGGAGGTGGGAGGGGCCCCAGACGGAAGCAATCCATCCGGATACGGAAGCATCCGGGTGTCTTCCGTGGGCGTGGGGAGTAGACCTACCGTAGGAATGTCCCGGAGAGCCCATCACGACCGGGAGCATGGTGGATTCCAAGCAGGAGACATGGAGCCGAATTTTCCGAACGTGACAGCAGAGCCCGTGGGCGGAAGCTGCCAAGACCCCCACCCCAAGGGCAGAGGCACCCCTCCCGTGAGGGTCTTTACCCCTGGTGGGGGCGGAAGTGACTTGAGTGACCCGGCTCACAGTGCCTGTGTTACAGGTATGTGTATGTGACCCTTACATTCTTCACCACGTTCTGAATTCATTGACAGCAGGGCACGACAGAGTGCCCCCAGAGATCATGGCACAGAGTCCCCCCAGAGATCACGACAGAGTCCCCCAGAGATCACGACAAAGCCCCCCCAGAGATCATGACACAGTCCCCCAGAGATCATGGCACAGAGCCCCCCAGAGATCACGACAGAGTCCCCCAGAGATCACGACAGAGTCCCCCCAGAGATCATGACAGAGCCCCCCAGAGATCATGGCACAAAGCCCCCCAGAGATCATGGCACAGAGCCCCCCAAAGATCATGACAGAGTCCCCCCAGAGATCACGACAGAGCCCCCCAGAGATCACAACAGAGTCCCCCCAGAGATCACGACAGAGTCCCCCAGAGATCATGGCACAGAGTCCCCCCAGAGATCACGACAGAGTCCCCCAGAGATCATGGCACAAAGCCCCCCAGAGATCACTACAGAGTCCCCCCAGAGATCACGACAGAGTCCCCCAGAGATCACGAGAGAGTCCCCCCAGAGATCACGACAGAGCCCCCCCAGAGATCACGACAGAGTCCCCCCAGAGATCATGACAGAGTCCCCCAGAGATCATGGCACAGAGCCCCCCAGAGATCACGAGAGAGTCCCCCAGAGATCACGAGAGAGTCCCCCAGAGATCACGAGAGAGTCCCCCAGAGATCACGAGAGAGTCCCCCAGAGATCACAACAGAGCCCCCCCAGAGATCACGACAGAGTCCCGCCAGAGATCATGACAGAGTCCCCCCAGAGATCATGACAGAGTCCCCCAGAGATCATGGCACAGAGCCCCCCAGAGATCATGACAGAGTCCCCCAGAGATCATGGCACAGAGCCCCCCAGAGATCACGACAAAGCCCCCCCAGAGATCACGACAGAGTCCCCCAGAGATCACGACAGAGTCCCCCCAGAGATCACGACAGAGTCCCCCAGAGATCACGACAAAGCCCCCCAGAGATCATGACAGAGCCCCCCAGAGATCATGACAGAGTCCCCCAGAGATCACGACAGAGTCCCCCCAGAGATCACGACAGAGTCCCCCAGAGATCATGGCACAGAGCCCCCCAGAGATCACGACAGAGTCCCCCCAGAGATCACGACAGAGTCCCCCAGAGATCACGACAGAGTCTCCCCAGAGATCACGACAGAGTCCCCCAGAGATCACGACAGAGTCCCCCAGAGATCATGGCACAGAGCCCCCCAGAGATCACGACAGAGTCCCCCCAGAGATCACGACAGAGCCCCCCAGAGATCACGACAGAGCCCCCCAGAGATCACGACAGAGCCCCTCCAGAGATCACGACAGAGTCTCCCCAGAGATCATGACAGAGTCCCCCAGAGATCACAACAGAGTCCCCCCAGAGATCACGACAGAGTCCCCCAGAGATCATGGCACAGAGCCCCCCAGAGATCACGAGAGAGTCCCCCAGAGATCACGACAGAGTCTCCCCAGAGATCATGGCACAGAGCCCCCCAGAGATCACTACAGAGTCCCCCCAGAGATCACAACAGAGTCCTCACAGAGATCATGGCACAGAGGCCCCCAGAGATCATGACAGAGCCTCCCAGAGATCATGACAGAGTCCCCCAGAGATCGTGACAGAGTCCCCCAGAGATTACGGCACAGAGCTCCCCAGAGATCATGACAGAGCCTCCCAGAGATCATGACAGAGTCCCCCCAGAGATCATGACAGAGTCCCCCAGAGATCACGACAGAGTCCCCCAGAGATCACGACAGAGTCCCCCCAGAGATCATGACAGAGTCCCCCAGAGATCATGACAGAGTCCCCCAGAGATCATGGCACAGCACCTAAGGAAGTATGCACAAAAGACACAAAAAACAGTCAGACAGAGTAATATTTATTCGTATCGAAGGCCCGACTCACCTTCTTCTCCCTCCCGTTTTCCGCATATGTCCTTCCCTCACCCGCAGCCAGCCACGAGCAGCCATGGGCCTGGGTCCCCGTGTGTGGGGCTGCTCCGTGT
This sequence comes from Leopardus geoffroyi, assembly GCF_018350155.1. Taxonomy (NCBI): domain Eukaryota; kingdom Metazoa; phylum Chordata; class Mammalia; order Carnivora; family Felidae; genus Leopardus; species Leopardus geoffroyi. Next base: position 216,047,380 of record NC_059328.1, on the reverse strand, counting down.
CCCCTCCCGGGGCGCCATCAGTGGGCATTACGGAATCTCAAGTGTAATGAGCCCCTCGCCCTCCTTCGTGACTGTGGATTTCCAGGGGCCGCTTTCACCTGGTCCCCGTGGTGTTTGCAGGGGGAGGACAGAGGCCGACGGGCCGGACAAGACTCGCCCCCGTTGCTGACAGCCCGGGGCAGGTCCAGCGTCCCCACGATGCTGCCTCCAGCCCAGGGCTGGTCTCGGCACTCTTCGCCACCTGCTAGTAAAGACGATTCTGGGCGAACGACTCCCCTGTGAAGCGAGGGACGCTTTTGCCAAAAAGCTCCCTCCCCTCTGCTTCCGACTACGGTTTCTGTCATGTGTGACCGCTTTTTGCCATTTTTTGAAGACCCAGCCCAATTGGTACAAATGACAAATGACAAACTGGCATCTCCTTGCCTCTGGATCCCCCCGATCAAAGGACCCGCTGCTTCCAGACCTCCCTTCTAGGAAAAGCCACCCGGGAACTGAGCCGTGTCGTCGGAAAATCGCCTGATGAAAGAACGGATGCCCTCTGCCTTCTGCTGCCGGTTGTCCCGTGTTCCCGCCCCCACCTCCCCTGACCCCTGCCCTCTGCCTCCCCTCCGTTTCACATCTATGACTCCCAGGACCTGCATCTGTGTCACAGGCCATCCCGCGTGTCCTCGGCCAGCGCCAGGCCCCGTCCTTCTCAGGAGACACGGTTCTTACACCTGCCCCTTGAAACGTGCCAGAGCCAGCCATGGTGAAAAACGCATTGTTTTAAGTGTATTTTATTTTTGAGACAGAGAGAGACAGAGCACGAACAGGGGAGGGTCAGAGAGAGAGGGAGACACAGAATCGGAAACGGGCTCCAGGCTCTGAGCCATCAGTACAGAGCCCGACGGGGGGCTCGAACGCCCAAACCTCGAGATCGTGACCTGAGCCGAAGTCAGAAGCTCAACTGACCGAGACACCCAGGCGCCCCACCCCTACTGCATTTCTAATCTGTTGACTTTGAGACAGTACTCTGCCTTCGCAGACCCTCCGAAGACCCCGGAAATGCTGGCTCTGCGTGGACACTCTTCTTCTCCACCGAGTGACATCCTCACATCTAACCTCTCTGCTTAGGGCCGTAGGCACTGCCTAGAGGCAGCTCTGGCTGGAGGTACCCTACTCTTCAGACACAAGCTCGACCCTTCCTGGCCTTCCCCACCCCCCCCCCCCTCCCAGGCAGGGTCTAAGGATCCTGTCTCCACACCTCCGGCTCAACGGTGAGAAGTTCCATTACGAGCGCACAAGCCAGTGATTTCGGACAGAACCAGAGCTAAGTTGCATGACTGCTGGAGGGGGTTGGCAAAAACCATCCTTGACGTAATGCTCGAGCGCTCGAACCTTCGCCTGAATTAAGTTTTCTTCTCTTGTATCGGCGCATAAGCTGCCTGAGGGCAGGACGCCCACCCTCTCCCCCCAGCCCCTTGAATCAGGTTGGCACGCGGTAAGAGCACAGCAGATACTTGTTCTTTGGCTCACTTTGCAAAATTCATATTGAGATGTCCTAAGCTCGGGAAGGTAACGGAACCTTTTCTGTGGCCTCTTCCCACCCAGAGTCACCCCACACTCACTCCGTGACGATAACGATGATGCTGTGCATGGGTCAGAGCCAGTGTTATACACGTCATACTGGATTCTGTCATTTCGACCACATGGAACCCTGTGGTGCCGGCTGTCGTCACTCGTATCTTCACGACCATCGAAACCAAGATTGCTGAGCCCTCCCACCTGTAAGATGAGCAGAGATTTGAACCCGGGTGCTACTGGCTGCAGAGTCTGTATCCCTCCCAGGTATCTGTCAACAGGTATATTAGGTCACCTGGAGGGTGACCTGAAAGAGGTGACTTTTCACGAAAGTTTTCAGTGACTTTTCATTAAACGCAAGACTGCCATGACCTTGGCGGTCAGTGACGAAGGAACCCATGAGGGGAGCCAGCTCCAGACAGGCAGACACCCCCATCTCATGGAGAGACCCACAGTCTCTTGAGACGCCCGGGCACGGCCAGGACTCCACAGAGTGGCATTTATTCCAGAAAGGTCCACCTGGTGGGATCAGCAAACTAGGTTACCTGGGGGCGGGATCACACTCAGCTTGACCAGAACGCGGACGCGCAGCTGTTCCCAGCCCAGCCCTCGCTGGTACTGGCCACCTCAGGAGCTACGGGATTCCTCGGTCCCTCAGCCTACATCAGGCGAGGTCTAGAACGTGCCCTGTACCCCTGCCCTGGACAAGCAGCCCGATTTCCCTACTTCACGGGCAGTCTCCGTGTCCCTTAGTTCAACTCTGACAAGGATGACTTTTTGAGATACATTTTACCAAAGACGTCATATACATCTATATAGAGATACACGCACACACACACGCACACACACACACACACACACACACACACACACACACACACCTCTACCTAACCCAGAATTCTTGGCTCAGTAGCACCAAAGACCAGCAGCATCCAGTCATAGTCTGACCAGCCTAGGGACAAATGCCAGCGCTTAGACCAATATTCCCCCCCCCCTTGAACCCTGACCTGGTTGAAGTGATGATAGGTTCATGGCTGATGGGCTTGGGGCACTTGTAGTAATAGGGACTTTTGCTTCACGTTTAGAATTTAAACACGTCCACGAGACACTTCACAGCCTGCTCGGGTGTCTGTTCGAATGGTTGGGCTCAGAGAGGCGTTTCCGGTCGGTGCAATCAAGACCACGCCTGGTTGTGTTCTGCGATGAACAACGTCTACCCAGTTTCCACTTGGACCGTGTGGGGGGAGCTGGGCCGGGCCGTCCTAGCTTCATCCAGTACGGCTAGTGCGACTCATATCTATCCTTATATTTTGAGTGAGTGATTCGGACTTCTTTGTTCTGACAAGCGTGCATTGAAGTGTCGTTAGTTGCTGAATTGATAAGCGTAATGCTTTCCGTATAAAACCTATTCACATCTAGCGGTGTGGTATCCGTATAGATCCTTTATCGTATGACACAGATTCTAGAAACCCTAATCGCTTTGATTTTAGAGCTGCCTGATAATCATATCCTAATCTTTCTTTCACCCCATGTATTCTTGAAAGTTCCAGAAAGATATATTTTGGCCTTGAATATATTTCTACCCGGCCCTGAACAAACACAAAATCCTGATTAAGCTCCGCACCAAATCTTTACTGTAAATATGAATTGTCCATTTGTTGATATTTACTTGAATGCTTTAATAAATACCTTGTTTCTCCACCAAAATGCCAGGCAGGGGCATTTGGCATGCAAGGCTCACCTCGTGTGGTCAAGTACACCTCCGTCTGTGGCCTCTGCTGTTTAGCCAAGGTGACTCAATTGTTTCCATCGAAAACAATAAACAATGAAACCTCATCTGTGTAGGGAATGGCAAAAATGAACTTCGAATTCAATTATGTATTATAGTTATTAATCATCTAGTTAATCGGCCGAGGAATACTGTTGCCTAGAGCAGTGCATATAATTTTGACCCAACAGTGTTTGTTTAATCGGATTATACAAATGAACTAATAGAACAGTAAGTACACGTGTACAAGGCTCTGTACGAGGCATCAGATGGGAGCACCCCATCCTTGTGTCGAGGGGCTTACAAGCTAGTGGATAACACGCTGTTTGGTGTTCCGAGCAAGATGGCGGACCACGCTTCTTTAAACAGCCTCAACGTGGGGCGCCTGGGTGGCTCAGTCGGTTAAGCGGCCGACTTCGGCTCAGTTCATGATTTTGCGGTCCGTGAGTTTGAGCCCCACGTCGGGCTCTGTGCTGACAACTCGGAGCCTGGAGCCTGCTTCGGATTCTGTGTCTCCCTCTCTCTCTGACCCTCCCCCATTCATGCTCTGTCTCTCTGTGTCTCAAAAATAAATGAACGTTAAAAAATTTTTTTTAAAAATAAAAAATAAAAATAAATAAATAAACAGCCTCAACATAAATCCCCTTGGACTACTTTTGCACCAAGCACATGTCTGTATCTCTGTATCTGTCTGTATGTCCGCAGGTACGTGCATATCTAACACCATTAAACAGAGGCGCTGTGTATCTCCCTTGCAAAATGCAATGAAAATCTAGCCCTGTCCCAGAATCCATAGGGAATTTCTGAAAATACAGGGTCGACAGACAGACCACACACTGATTGCTGAGAAACGCTTCACGTCCAGAGATACACGGGCCTGTTAAGGAAGTGTGGTCAGCCCTGATAATGCGCTCCAGCCCCTTCAGGTTAAGAGCAGAGGCTTTTGGCTCCGGTGGGGTTCTCTGAAGCCCCCCGACTTGACTTTGCTTCCCACCTACCTAGCAGAAGCCCTGAGACTCCACCACGGCGTGGACTCCCGCCTGATGGGCTGCTGGCTCAGGCAGGGGGCCGGGTGTGTGTGTGTGTGTGTGTGTGAGCGTGTGTATGAGTGTGCGTGTGCTTGCGAGTGTGCAGGAGTGCGTGTGTGAGCGTGCATGCTCCCATGTGCGTGAGGGGGCATGTGCACTTTCCGTGGCATTTCCACCAGCTTCTCTTTAGGGACTCAGACCTTGGCCGGCATGAGCTGAAGCCCCAGGCTGCCTCCACTGACCCGTCTGTCTTCGCTGACCCCCACCTCCCTCCCCGGGTTGCCCCCAACCTCCAGGATTCTGGAGCTCCCAGGGGTCAGTCCACGGCCCATGCTCCTCTTGCCTAGGGTAGCCAGAGAAAACACAAGACGCCCAGTTAAATTGCAGATAACAGGAATGTTTAAGTCAAAGCATGTCCCAGATATTCCATAGGACAGGCCAGTGCCAAAAATCTTTGTCGTTGGTGAGATGCCGGTTTAACTGAGCATCCTGTTCTGGTTGTTTGTTTCTATGCCCTTGCTAAGTGACTGATAATGGTATTGGCACCAGTCTCAGCGAGGGAGAAGGTTCACAGCATGGACCCTTGGGTTCAACTCTCAGGGCTGTGTCCCTGACCCTACCACGTCTGGGCCGCAAAACCCGGGGCAAGTCGCCTGACCTTGCCGGGCCTCAGTTTTCTCATCTGTAAAATGGGGATAATAATACCACACCCCTCCAAAGTTGTATTGAGTCAAATACCAGGCAAGAGGGTGACTGTTGGGTCGGTCGAGACTGGCGTTCATTCCGGTGAAGAAGGGCGACGACAGACGTGAACTGTAGGGCCAAAGCGAGTTCCTGAGCTGGCCATTGCATACTCCTAACGCAGATGCGTGTTCCAAAGAAGACCGGGGCGATATAATCAAGAGGGGCTCATCTAAGTTTTTTTTTTTTTTTTCCCACAACAAAAAATGGAATTCCCGCATTAAAATGTCAACAGATCAGATCTGCCAGCGAGCGGGCGGAATCGTAGCCCCCACGTGGGAAAACGTTAACGGGAAAATAGCAGGTGCACTCTACCACGTCAGTTCCCACGTGTGGCCGTGCTGGTTACTTGGCAGTCACATTGGAAATCCTGAACACGACTGACACGTCTATTTTCACATGTTTGTCTGCCAAGAATGAGCCGAGGCTCAAACAGCGGGATTTTTTCGCTGCAGGACCTGGTTGCCCCGAGCCGAGAGAGCACCGAGGTGGGGAGAAGGTGCTGCCGGCTCGTCCTGCCCGCTGCATTGACGGGGCGCGTCTCCTCTTCCAGACGCGCCCACCCCTGGAGAATCCAGACCTTGCCGCAAGTTCGTTTCAAAGCTCTGAAGGCGTGTTGAGAAGTCTTGCCGCCTGGTCCACTTCTCCTTCCCGAAGGCGGACGTGTGTTCGAACACCAGTAAACTGAGAGTCAAGGGCAAAATGATGCTGCAAACACAGTCAGCATCCCTGAGTGATGTTCAAGGATACGGAACGGGCCAGAAGTAACGCTCCATTCGTTCATTCCAAAACGATTTCTTGCCCTAGCCTCTACCACACACAGGTGGCCCGTTACTTTCCATTCTCATGGGAGAGCCACTGATCCAGGGATGGGGGCTGGGGGATAAGGGGCCGCGTTTCAGAAAAGCTCACCCGTGGCCTCCACACATGCTTTCCTTTCAAAAGCGAACGGGGGTTTGTGCATGATGCGCTTCCGTAAAGTGAGCGGATTGTCATTGTCACACGCGGCTCCTACCGTCAGCCCCAAAGCCACGCGTCACCCAGGGAGCCGGCCCCAGCTCACTTTCCACAGTGACCACTCATGCTTTGCGTTCAGCAGTCCCACTGCCCATATCACACCATTGTTCCCTGTTTCACGTTTGAGCGCTTTTCAGAGAGGTTTCTTACCGTTGATGAAGCGTTGGGCTTCCTTGAATCTTGAGACCACGAATCGGGTGTTTTCTCTAGGATGATTACCTTGTCTTCTTTTTGAAGGAAAGTTATTTCAAAGGAAGACAGGCCCTCTGGGTCTTTGAGAGCCGATCGGTTTCTCTCTCTGGAAGAGTGCCGAGTTGCCAGGGGCTTGAGGATTCTCTGGTCAACCTGCCAGAGCAAGTCCTGTGTTTGGCCAGCATCAGCTTATAGACAGGCAGGCGCCCCGCTGGACCGTGCCAGAGATCACTGTACAATCTGCTCGAGTAAGTCCTTCAAGAAGGAGCCCCCAGGTCAGGCCCGGGAAGGCAGGGAGGGTGGGAGTTACCCATCAGTCCAGGGTGAGCCTCCTTGAGTCAGAGCTTCATCCTTGGCTCTTGACGTGGACAGGATTCCACTGAAAGCTTTCTCATCGAGCAGACGCTGTAGTGGGCTGCACCAGGAGCCCACACCGCCGGGGGGCTCCAAAACTGCCCGTCGTGAGAGCCACACCTCCAGCCTGTGGCCCGGAAGTTTTCATTCCATTGGGACAACTTAGGGGTGCTACCTAAGGATGGTCACTGGGCTTTTCCAGAGGCCTCTGGTGTTTCTGTCAGTCTTCCTCCATTCTTCCTTCCGTTGCGGGCCTCTCTGTTGTCCTGAAATGGATTTGCCTGTTGGGGCAAACCTCGTCGCAGACTGAATTAGGGCCACTTTTGTCCAGGAGCAAACGTTGCAATTCTGGAACTCTGAGGACCCATAAGAGTTCGAGGCATCGAGCCAGGTGCTTGAGGATCGAGTGTGCCTGGACACAAAACCCGACAGTGCTGATCAGGAGTCATTCTTTTCTCTTGTGTTTCCCCCGCTTTTAAAAAACACTGTGGGGGCACCTGGGTGGCTCAGTCGGTTAAGCGTCCGACTTCGGCTCGGGTCACGATCTCACGGTTTTCGGTGCAAACACAGAAAGAGGGTTAACAGAAGAGGCCATCCAGACTGTGATGATCTATTCGTATGGGCTCATCTCCCTACTTCGGAGACCCTGTGACCTCACAGAGCCCTCACATTTCCCACTTGCTTCCCCTGGTAGGAACCTCCTCGCCTACAGCATTTCTGGAACAAGGAAGTCTGGCAGGAGGCAGATATTGGAGTAGCCAGGTATGTTTGCCTTTCTCCTCCTGTTTTTTTCAGTGTTGAGAATGACCTCTCTAGCGACCTTTTGATGTGGCAGATGCTGAAACCAGCTGGTTCAAGGTAACCAGTGATGCTAATCCACACTGTAATGTGCTTCTCTATAAATTCTTTCCCCGTGTCGGGTATGTTTTACTCGTGGACAAGCCTCAGAACGGACGGTGTTCGAGGTCAGCCGTGGTGGGTCATGAATCAGAAGTCGGGCCCTGGTGGTCCTTCTGCATCAGAACAATCAACCTGGACAGTAAGAGTTGAGCTGGCAGTGCAGGGGCCAAGAGTAACAGTCTGATGTGAATCATGAAATCAAGCACGTTTGTAAGCCTTCCAGGACCTACCAGCCCCAGGGCTATAGTCCGTGAGTCACTACCTCTGTTTCTCCCTGTTGAATGCCTTTCACTTGCCGGGGCTGGGTCCTTTCCTCTAAATAGCTGAGGGATGAGTTATCAATTAAGAAAAAAAAGGGCGGGGGGCGCCTGGGTGGCTCAGTCGGTTAAGCGTCCGACTTCGGCTCAGGTCACAATCTCGCGGTTTGTGAGTTCGAGCCCCATGTCCGGCTCTGTGCTGACAGCTCGGAGCCTGGAGCCTGCTTCCAGTTCTGTGTCTCCGCCTCCCTCTGCCCCTCCCCTGCTCGTGCCCTGTCTTTCTCTGTCTCAAAAATAAAACAAACATTAAAACAATTTAAAACAAAAGGCTTAATGAATGGAAATGCTGGTTTCCCATTTTAAAATGTGGTGGCATCTCTTGTTTCCAATCAGGTTGACAGAGGGAAGGTAGTTTCCAGGTGTGAACTGGGCAGAAAGAGTGTGGAACCTTGTCACCCCGAGTCAAGATCCCTGTATAAAGGCTCAGAGGCCGAATCTGCTCAGTAGTAAACCTGTTCCCTGCAGCCATGACCACCAAACATACCCTCCAGTCTGTCTGCTGTGTGTCTGCGGAGGACAGCTTTCTAGCCGTGGTCCCAGGAAGGGCAGTGAGCAGCCCAGAGCCTCTCTGTGCTGGTGGAAGAGCCAGGACCCCAGGGTGGAGGGAAGAAATCCTCTGAAGGAGACAGAGAGGCTGGGGCAGTTGACCAAGAGCTTGGCACCATAGAGAAGACCTTTCTCTATGAATCAGGAGACAGAATCAGGAGACAGAGCTGGTTAGAGCAAGACCAAGAGGTCCAAGAAAGCCAGGGCACTGGGTCCTGGAGCGCTGCTCTGCCAGAGGCCAGAAGTTGCAGGAGGAGGGCACAAAGGTGGAAACAGACAGAAGGCTGACTTCTCTTGGAGCCACAGAGAGATCTGGTCTCAGAAACTCGAATTGGGGGTGAACTCCGGTAAGACCTGTTTTAACTTAGGTAAGGCTGGGTGGTGAACATTTTGTATGTCTTGACCTAGAACCCTTCTTAGAATTCTTAGAGCTCTTATTTATTTATGAGAGAGAGAGAGAGAGAGAGAGACAGAGACAGAGTGTGAGCGGAGGAGGGACAGACAGAAGGAGACACAGAATCCGAAACGGGCTCCAGGCCCTGAGCTGTCAGCACAGAGCCCGATGCGCGGCTCGAGCTCACAAACCGTGAGATCATGACCTGAGTGGAAGTCAGATGCTTAACTGAGTGAGCTACCCAGACGCCCCACATTCTTAGAGCTCCTGTAGAGTCTTCAGTGCGTTGTAAAACAGCCCATTTTACCTTATTTAAAACTGGTCTAAAGGATTCCCATCAAAGATGCTTCGCTGGAGAAAAACAACTGAAAAAGAAATGGAAGGTATTTAAAAGGAAAAAAGTCACATTTTTTCCTGCTGATTTATCTCATTGTAGAAAATTTGGAAAATACGGGAAAGCATAAAAAATATAAAGCAAGCACACCTGCACGCATAGACCAATACAAATGGAATTTTATATTGTCCAATGAATTCAATGTAGTCATCATCATATTAAAACTATTGTTTATATCCTACATATTTGGCTTGCCGTTGTAGTACATGCGTTTTCCGTGACCACTGAGAATCTTTTTGAAAAACACAATTCTTCATGACTAGAGACCATTCCATTCTACGGAGGTTCCACATTGTCTTATCTTTACATATCATTTGAACATTTAAGTTCTTTTCAGTAATCTAGTATCTTAAAACAGCTTTGTAGATAACAGATTTATACATAAGCTTTAAATAATATAAGGATTGGGGCGCCTACATGGCTCAGTCAGCTGGGGGTCCGACTCTTGATTTGGGCTCAGGTCATGATCTTAGGGTTGGTGAGATCGAGCCCCACATCGGGCTCTACGCTGTCAGTGTGGAGCCTGCTTGGGATTCTCTCTCTCCCTCTCTCTTTGCCCCTCCCCACCTCTCTTAAGAATAAAGAAATAAACGTTTAAAAAATAAATAAGATAAGGATTATTTCTTTGGAAAGTCTCGAGAAGAGTCATAAAGTATAAATAAAGTATTTTGAAATTATTCATTAGTGCTATCATGGGAATGCTATTTCCTCCTTGCCATTACTCTCCACTAAAAATAAAAGACAAACTGACCATATGCATCAATCTTTAAAACAGTTTAGGAAATATGTACCCGAGGTAGGCTTTTTACATCAGTTAGAAATTCTGCTCAGATACAATAACGGAAAGTGAGTGGCTTAGGAGAGATTTTGTTTCGGGCACTGAGAACACGGAGGGTAGGACATCCAAGGCTGTTAAGGCAGCTCCACAGTCATTAGGAAAGCCAGGCTACCTTTACTTTTCTGCTTTGTCATTTTTGTCATTGTCAGTTTGCGCCTTTCAGTCTCTGGATCGCAAGATGGCTGCTGTGCCTCACCAGTCATCGTACATCCCGGGCACGTTGAGGGCAAAGGGACTCACCTTAAAAGCTTTGTTTCTGACACAAGGTGAGCCCTTCCCGGGGCCTTGTGTTTACGTTGCTTGACCAGAACTGTGTCACAGGAACATCCTCAGCAGCAAAGAAAGCTGAGAAGATACACGAGCACGTGGCCATTCTGAATAGAATCTGTTAGAAGGAAAGAAGGGGCATACGAACGTTGGGTAGACACTGGTCGTCTCTACCACACATGTAGTAATGTTGTGTTAAAAACGAACATATTTTAGGGAAACCGATTTGAGAATAAATTTCATTAAAAAATAAAATAAAATAAACGAACATGTTTTTCCCCAGAAATGTACAGTTTCTGGAGATGTTTTGAAAACAATCGATCTAAAATGAGGGGCGGTCCCCGGCAGGCAGGAAGGAACCAGCTGTGAGTCAATGCAATACCGCTACGTCCTGCTTTTTTTGCAAGTTCGTGCTGCACTCCTTCGTTTTCACGAACCACCCACCTACCGTTAGTACCCGTTTTTATGAACGGAAGGAAATCGGAGGAGTTCAGCTTTTATGAAAAAAGGCGAAAATCGGCAATTGTGGAGCGTCCCGCACGGGTCTGCCGCGAACCGTTGCCGAGGCCGATCGCATCCCGGCCAGTGAGCGCGGCCCCCCACCGGCACCTCCCCTGGAACCGCTCGGCTGCCGGAGCCTTGAGCTGGGTCTGAGCATCCGTGCTTGATCCGGATTCATTCCGCGCGCCCACTGGCGAACTGTGTCCTAAGGTATCAGAGAGGCCTCAGCGAGGTGACTTTGGGGGTCTGGGAGCGCTCAAGACTCTTTCCATGTAAATTGACGCCAAGGGCTTCTGGGCCACATGCCATTCCAGCCTGTGGACGTTTTCACAGGAACGCTCCGCTTTGGGGCAGTGGGATCAAGAATGTGGGGAGCCAGGAGGTGACTTGGGAGAAACATAAAAGACGGGAAGTACTCTGGTAGCACCTGGAGACGTGAGCACCCACGTTCCAGACGCAGGTCCCTGCCCGGCTCCCCCTGCCATCCTGCCCTCTCTGCCTCTCCCTCTCCCCGCCCTCCGGAGGAAGGACACTTGGAGCACAGGGTCGCCTTAGTGAAGCGAAGCGTGCCCATTCCGTAATGCTCGAACAGAGCCAGTTAAGATCGCTTCCTACAGGGAGTCTCTAAGAAACGAAAATTGACTTCAGAAACTTCTCCCTCCGTTTCCGACTTTCCTCTCCTGCTCTCCAGATCAAAGCGTGTCCAACAATTGCGAAATATTGTCATCTCCGCACCTAGGCGTCTGACGCCGTCTACAACCACCCGTCAGCAAAAGCAGCACACGTCTTACCCTTCAGTAGAACCACACGGAGATTTTTTTTTTAAGCTGCGTTTTTACAGAAATGGAGGGGCTTTGCATTATAGACAGCACTGAACACAAGAGGGTCCTTATCGCCTCAAGATGGTGATCTTTGCGTGCTTAAAACATGTATCAGTGCCTGCCAATAGGGGTTGACGACTTTCTCGCCTTACTATGCTACCTGAACGTCAACTTTATTGGTTGATTGGTTGATTGATTTTAATTTTAAGTTATCTCTACACCCAACGTGGGGCTCGAACTCACAACCCCAAGATCAAGAGCCACACGCTCCCCGACTGAGCCAGCCAGTGACCGCTGAAAGTCAACTTGACTTTTTCTTCCCTCCCTTCCTTCCTCCCCTCCCCTCCCTCCTTTCCTTCTTTCTTTTGAGCGAAACAGCTTCAACCTCTGTGTGAGTCGCTTCACAGCCAGCTGGGGCACTTCGATTGTGCCACTCACAGCATCTCTCAAAGTCTGGATTTCATGAGATACAAAATTTAAAGTCTGGGGCCAATCTTGAGCGCTCCTTATGCTGCCACAATCAATGCAAATGTATCACCAAAATCGTGCATTTCCAGGGCTGGGAGAAGCCTTCGGGAGAAGCTCTTCATGGCTGAGCAAACCGGGACCCAGGGAGCCGAAGTGACCTTCCAGAGTGACGTGAAAGTCCTGTGGCAGAGCTGAGATCAGAATGGGGAATGCGGAGTTGACTCTCCAGTATTATGTCTGGGACTTGATTTTAACGGCAACAAAATTCAGTGTGTCATGAAAATTTCTACTGTCTTCATTATTCAAATATGAAAAAAAAAATCACCCTTTTTCTCAAGCTGCTCAGCACAAACAGAAATGACATCTCTCGTTGTATTATTAGATCTAATGTGATTGGATTTAAATATTCATCGCACATAACATTGTCTCTTGGATTGAAATGGTTTATAATAAAATTCTGAGATCTTCTTGAGTGATTAGGTAATACTAGGTTTAACTTTTTTTTTTTTTTTTTATCAACACTGGAAACTTCCGAGGCTCTCCCCTGGATACTGGTGTCTTTCAGTAACATTGCCAGAAAAAGAGTAGTTTGTGAGTCACGCCATTACGAGGCCATCGCACATAAAGAATGTTCCTGTGTGTCATTTCACCGTCCGTGGGGCTTTGCTTTCCCTTTCCCTCGGTCTCATTCTGGGAGTGTGGCTTTCACAGGAAAACAGCACTCACCATGCCTCAGCCAAGACTCTAAGTCATCTGAGCACCAAATCCAGCAAAGCCTTGGGAAAGCCACTGATAACCACTGAACACTCTGGGGGAAATTTGTTCAAAGACGAGTAACTCTTGTTTCCACGTTCTCAGCTTCTTGTGAGTGGGACTCATTCTGTGAGGGAGGGGAGGGAGGCAGACCAGGAGGAGGCTCCAGGAAGCCTAGAGCTCAGGAGGGAGAGGCACAAGACCACAGGCCAGGTTCCCTGCAGAAGCAAACCTCCAAAGACAAAACCAGCCTCGACGCACGTCCTTGGGATTGCCATGGCTGGCACGCAGGTGAATGTGAATTCAAAACTCCAAAACATGCAAAGAAATAAGCCACAATGGGGGTCCCTGGGTGGCTCAGTCGGTTAAGCGTCTGAGTTTGGCTCAGGTCATGATCTTGGGTTTGTGAGTTCGAGCCCCATGTGGGGCTCTGGGCTGACAGCTTGGAGCCTGGAGCCTGCTTCCGATTTGGCGTCTCCCTCTCTCTCTGCCCCTCCCCTGCTCGTGCTCTCTCTCTCTCTCTCCTTCTCTCAAAAATAAATAAACATTAATGGGGTGCCTGGGTGGCTCAGCCGGCTAAGCGGCCGACTTCGGCTCAGGTCATAATCTCACGGTCCGTGAGTTCAAGCCCCGCATCGGGCTCTGTGCTGACTGCTCAGAGCCTGGAGCCTGTTTCAGATTCTGTGTCTCCCTCTCCCTGACCCTCCCCCATTCATGCTTTGTCTCTGTCTCAAAAAAAAAAAATAAACGTTAAAAAAAATTTTTTTACATATTAAAAAAAAAAAACATTAACAACAAAAATTAAAAAAAAGAAGAAGCCACAATGAAGAAAAGCAGCAAATCACAACTACTTTAATTATTGTAATTTTAATATACAGACTATAACATAACAATTTTTCTTGAAGAAGTGAAAGACTATAGATGACCACAAAGAACAATCAAAATGTCTGAGAATATTTTTTAAATAATCACATTTTACATAGTAAATTCATAAAGCAATTAACAAGACAAGAAACTCAACAGATGAGTTGGAAGTAGGTTAAAGGCAGCTAGAGAAAGAAACGAAAAGCAGATTTGAAGGAATTAGCCAATATTGAGCACAGAGAAATAAGATAGAAAATATGAAAGAGAGGCGAATAAATACAAAGTAGGGAGTGAGGAAGTGTGATGTGTGTCTAAAGCAGAAATCCAGAAGGGAGAAAATAAAAGCGTAGAGGTATTTAAAGAGATAATGGCTCAGAACTTTCCAGAACTGATGCTAAATCCCCAGTTAAGGAGAATTCAGTGAATCCCAAGCTGGTTAAATAAATAGATATCCACACCATGCTGGATTCCTGTGACATGACAGAAATCCAATGAGAAATCAAAGATCCCGAAAGCAGCCAAAGAGAAGAAATGTTGAGCTACAGGTAAAAATCGGATTTCCTAGAGACTCCTTACTACCCTCAGTGAGGTCAGAGATTCACTATAGTGATGCCTCAGTGTAGCGATCCTTTCAAAACACTGACATAGGGTTGATGGCCCTGCAAACTAACTTTTCAAAACAATGGCAAATTGAATAGAATTTTACGGACACACAGTAACTGTGCCGCTAGGAGATTTTAACAAAAAGCACTCCAAATATGTTCTCCAGGAAGAAAGAATGATTCCAGAAAAAAAGTCTGATGTTGAAGAAATAGTGAGTAGAATAGTTTTCAAACAAGTAGATACATTTTTAAAAGTCTATATAGGGGCGCCTGGGTGGCTCAGTCGATTGAACGTCTGACTTTGGCTCAGGTCATGATCTGGCTCAGGTCAGGTCTGTAGTTCGAGCCCCGCGTCAGGCTCTGTGCTGACAGCTCGGAGCCTGGAGCCTGCTTCTGATTCTGTGTCTCCCTCTCTGCCCCTCCCCTGCTCATCCTCTGACAATCTCTCTCTCAAAAATAAACATTAAAAAAATTTTTTTAAGTCTATACAAAATCATAATAATTTAAACAAAGAACAAAGTGCCGGAAAGCAACAGCAGCTAAGTCTGGAGGTGGAATCATTGCTCAGGAAAGGTCAAGTTATTAACTTTAGATTTGAGGCTTGGTAAACCAGAATTCCAGATGTGACAGAGAGAGAGCAAGAGAGAGAGAGAAGGAGAGGAACAGGGAGGGAGGGAACGGGGAGGGGGGAGAGACGGGGAAACGGAGGGGGAGACAGTATTATTTTCAAGTTGGAAGAGGGGAAAATGCAATCAACAACAACACATCAACTTACTCAAACAGGAGAGGAAACCAAATGAGGAATTACCAAGGCAAATAGGAAGCACAAAGTAAGGCGACGATGGAAAAGAAGGCTTCGAATATAGTAATTACAATAGATTAAGATGAACTTTCCACTGAAAGTACAGAGTTCCAATTTCGAGTAAGAAAAGACATCTACGATGCCCTATTTCGACGTGACACTCCTGAAGCGTAAAGATACTGCAAGTTAAGAGTAAGGGCTAAAAAGCAAATACCACGGAAATCTGGAGCAGTTATAACAAGAACAGTCAAAATAAATTAGTACTGGGGACAACAACGGTCACTCTATGTTGGTGCGACAATTCCGAGTTTGCGTTATCCTAAAGAGCCACGGAGTATACGAGGCAAAAACTGAGAGACTGCCGGGAGACACAGAGATAGTCTCCTCCAGAACGGAAGATTGCGACACGCCTTTCTCAGTAACAGACGTGTGAGAAGGACAAACGCATTATCACAGATGTACACGATCTGCCCCACGCTGCTTTGCAAACGTGGTTCAGTAGAAATTCAGATCCCCCGACAGGTACGTGGGGAAACGTACATTGTTCTCACGTACAGGTGGGACGGCTACACGTCTGAACGCGCAAGAGACCATACAGAAAATCTCACAACCTGAAAAATAAAAAACACACAGCTCGCAGATCATGTTCTTTGATAGCAATGCAGACCAGTTAGAAATTACCTGAAATATGTGGTTTTCCAAAATTAACATCCCATGTGTTCCGTGGACAAAGATATCTGGGAAACGCTGGGTGAAATCCAGTTTAATAATAATCAGGAGAAGGAGGAGGAGAAGGAAAAGAGTTTTTCAGCTGCAGGACTTCTCATGTGCCTTCCCAGGCTAACGTTATGTCGTGCGTTTCTAAGTGGCGGCATTGAAGGCAATGTTCCGTACGTTCATTTCACCGCACAGTTTTCTCCTCATGGGGCAACTCACAGGGCCAGTGTTCTGTGGGAGACACGTTGGGAAACCCCAATACATAACCATGTTAGTATTAACCTTATTTCCCTTCCTCTGGCAAGCGCATGGCCGGATGTGACATCTGGATGAAGTCTGATCAAACCTGACAGACGTCACCAGACCTGATGTAGCACGTAGCGACCAACAGGACAGAATCACTTCAGCGGGAGGAAGCCAGGCTCAGGCAGGAATATTTGTGTTTTTTAAATTGTTCTCATATTTCGAGCCCCTTGAGCCGCGCAAATCTGTGTCAGAGCTCTGAGACCCACAGTAAGGGCTCCTTAAACTCCTTCTCAAACGTGCTGGGATGGCCATGACTCGCTTGGGTTTGACTCGCATCCAAAGCCCCACTTTCTAGACAGTTCAGAGACCTGACTTTCCTTCCAGTTCAGGGAGTCCGTGACCGGGCGATGAATCACTCTGCAGATGAAGAGTTAATCTATTATGTTGCCTGCGGCCCCAAACCATTTCTGCCCCTTTCCCCGTCTTTCTCACATACTCTCCCTTTTGCACTGAGATCATTCATTAGTTGCTGCTTTGTCCGGGGCCACCTGTACCGTGTTAATGAGCAGCCCGATGGATCAGAGGGACAGAAAAGCAGTGACCTACCCCCCACCCCCACACCCGCCCCAGGGCTGGGGCAGCTCTGAGGAGTGGCGTTTTTTTTCTATACGAATCTTACATTCCAGGATGAAAAAACAAGTTCACACAATATGAGTTGACTTAACTGTATTTCCATACATCTGAGAAGATACATAGGTTAACCCAGGGTGGTGATTTTTCAAATGCATCCAAAAACTCTTGATATGCCTCCCTTCAGGACGTGGAGCTTAATTGTCCCTCCTGTGAGCGTGGGCTGGGCTTCGTGACTCACTGCTAATGAATAGAATATGGAGGAAAGACAAGGGATGCCACTTCTGAGACCGTTACAGAAGACACTTCGGCCCCCTCTTGGGTATGCGTTCTCTCTCTCTCTCTCCTGCGAATCTTACTCTGGGGGAAGCTGTGTCCTGAGCAGTCCGTGGAGAGGGTCCACACGGCCAGAATCTTCCTACAACAGCCACAGGAGGGAGCCTGAAAGTGAACCCACCAGCCCCAGTCAACCTCCAGAGACCACAGTCTGCGTCAATAGCTTTCCTGCGGTCTCACGAAAGGCCCTGAGCCAGAACCACCCAGCTGAGCTGCTCCCGGATGTCTGACCCTCAGAAAGGTGCCTGTTGTGTTAACACACTAGGTTGGGGGTCATTGTTACGCAGCTGTAGGTGACCACCATATCCAGCGATCACGGAGCTGTTCGGGGCCCGGGGGAGCCACCTCGGGCAATGCGTATCTACTCCCGTGGCTGGGTCTTTGTTGGTCTGGTGGGGAAAGGAATTCCCTCGAACTGGAAGGCTCAATTACCGGAGAGGAGGTGAGGGTAGCAAGGAGCTCACAAGATACAGGAATGGTCCTGCAGCTCAGCTCTCTGCCCAAAGCAGACAGAAGGGGTGAGGTCCTGAGGATGTGGACACAGCCGTGGGGGCGGCAAAGTGTAGACACAGAGATAGTGCTGGCAAAGGGCCAAAGCCTTGCCCGGGGGTGCTGGCATCGGTGGGGCAAAAAAATAACTTTGCAGAGGATGAAAAGGATTGGGCTCATCAATGCCTAGGGCTTTAAGATGGATGGATTGAACTCTAATGGTGAGACATCTTGATTTCTCCGGCCCACAGAGGATGAAAAGTTCACATGTGGACATTTGGATTGGAATTTCGAAGTTAACACCTAAGGCGTACCTACCATCCTTCTAAGGTTGGTATTTACTTAAACTTTAAGGAATTAGATGAAAAGGGCCTTTCTTTGTTCTTCTCTTTTCTTTTCTCCTCTCCTCTTCTCTTTTCTCTTTTTTTTAAGAATTATTTTTTTTTTAATTTTTTTTAACGTTTATTTATTTTTGAGACAGAGAGAGACAGAGCATGAACGGGGGAGGGTCAGAGAAAGAGAGAGGGAGACACAGAATCTGAAACAGGCTCCAGGCTCTGAGCTGTCGGCACAGAGCCCGACGCGGGGCTCGAACTCACGGACCGTGAGATCATGACCTGAGCCGAAGTCGGAGGCTTAACCGACTGAGCCACCCAGGCGCCCCAAGAATTATTTTTAAGTAACCTCTACACCCAACGTAGGCCTTGAACTCACAACCCCGAAATCGAGACTCGTGTGCTCCACTAACTGAGCGAGGCAGGCAGAGAGGGGCCTTGCTTTATCACCTCTCCAATAACTTATTTTGAGATTGAATGAAGGAAAACTAAAACAAGTTAGAGCATGTTTGAAAACCCTTAAAGAATAAAATTTTAACCACCGAGTGCCACGAGCCCCCACCCCCCAATTCCTAGTTCACGAAAACGAATTCTAACGTGGTCTTGTTATGATGCACGTCTGAAGACACATTCAACATGGAATCCGTTTTCCATTCCTGATGCGTTTGTTCATTGTTGAAGCCCCCTGTCAACGTAACATGGTAACAATATTTTCCTGGGGAAAGTGATTGATGTATTGTTTGAAAACCTGTTCCAGGAATAGGTTCTCATTAATCGAGTCTCGTTGACAACAAAAATGTAGAGAAGCTACGCTGCAATGTCAGAGGATGCGGCGAAAATAAAGGAGGAAGTTTATCCGTTTCTTCAACAGATGTTCGCTGGTCTTCCGCCACGTGTCAGCAGCCAGTGTAGGAAAGACCTGGAAGGCGATTAGCGAATAGTTTGAAACCACATAGCTGTCAGGAGGAAGGCAAGCACAGGCACGAGAAGGAGGTGGCTACTATTGTTGCTGTAGGCTAATATTTATGCACTTCTTTATGCCTACAGCTGGCTAAGTGTTGTGCAAGCGTTATCTCACAAAGCTGCTACAAGGACACCATCAAGTTGTCGCGGCTAAGATCCTCATTTTGCGGGTTCAAAAGGGAGGCTTATAAAATTTAATTTGCCCGAAGCCATCCAGGTTGGCAGGAGCCTAGATTGACAAACAAGATCTGATGCCAAAGCCTGTGTTTTTCGTTTCCGCATCAGCAGGGGAAACAGAAAGGGAGCTGTGTGCCCCGAGACAATATTACCAGACGCGGGATCTATTTCAGAATTAAAGCCGCCTCATGGTTGCCGCAGAGAGAAGAGGCAACCTCTGGGAGGTGGAGAACCAGCTGAGAAGTTCTCTCCGAAGGCCGATGAGGAGGACAAAAAGTCGAGCCCCGGAGATGGTGAAGAAGTATCAAGGTGCTTGGAATTTCTGGTGATTGGAAGAGATCAGAATCCCTGGGGAAAAAGGAAAGCATGATAGAATAAAAACTCGTTTAGCTAAGAAAAAACCTGATTCTGCACCTGGAAAAGATTCATTAAGTATAGAGTAGAATTACCAGACAACAGAAACGATAAATGTGTTCTGTGTATTTTTATCTGTAGTGAAATACAAGAAAATGCACAGACCCTAAGTGCTTGGTTCTAGAAGTTTCAGCGCACAAATAGGATAGAAAATAATTCCCAAAACCTAGTAAATTCCTTTGTGCTGCCTCTTTTTTTTTTTTAATGCTTATTTATTTTTGAGAGAGAGAGAGAGACAGAGCACAAGCGGGGGAGGGGTAGAGAGAGAGGGAGACACAGAAGCTGAAGCAGGCTCCAGGCTCAGAGCCATCAGCACAGAGCCCGACGCGAGGCTTGAACTCACGAACCACGAGATCATGACCTGAGCGGAAGTCAGACGCTTAACCGACCGAGCCACCCAGGCGTCCCCCTTTGTGCTGCCTTCTAATAATTTTTTTTTAATTTTTAAAAAAATTTTAATGTTTATTCATTTTTGAGAGAGAGAGAAAGACAGAGCATGAGTGGGTGAAGGGCAAGAGAGGGGGAGGCACAGAATCCGAAGCAGTCTCCAGGCTCTGAGCTGTCAGCACAGAGCCCAACACGGGGCTCGAACTCACAAGCTATGAGATCATGACCCGAGCTGAAGTGGGATGCTTAACCAACTGAGCCACCCAGGGGCCCCTCATTTTTTAATGTTTATTTATTTTGAGAGTGAGAGAGAGAGCCCACACGAGCGTGTGTACAAATGGGGTCAGGGAAGAGAGAGAGAGAGAGAGAGAGAGAGAGAGAGAGAATCCCAAGCGGGCTCCGCCCTCACAGCCCGATGAGGGTCTCGATCTCATGAACCTCGAGATCATGACCTGAGCCAAAATCAAGCCTCGGATTCCTGACCAACTGGGCCACCCAGGTGCCCCTGCCTTCTAATCATTCACACTCCCGGAGGCAACCACCATTCTGATGTCTCTCACCGTAGATCACTTTTGCCTGTACTTGAACTTCATATAGATGCAACTGGACAGTATGTAAGCATCTGGCTTCTTTTGTTCCCCATGTGCCTTCACAATCCATCAGTGGTTTATTTCTCTCTATTGCTGAGACATACTCCATTGTATGAATAAACAACAATCTGTCACTTCTCTTGTTAACGAACATTTGGATTGCTTCCAGTTTGGGGCTGTAATAAATAAAGTTGCTCTGGACATTCTCGTACGAGGCTTTTTGGAGGCATGTGCTCTCACTTCTCTTGGGTAAATACCAAGCAGAGGATGTGCTCAGGGCGCGCTTGTGTTCAACTCCACAGGAAACCACCACGGAGCTCTCTGTAACGCGGTTGCATTGTCTTATGCTCTCACACACAGGGTGCCAGACTTTCAGGGGCCCCACATTCTGGCCAACTTTTGGTGCTCTTGGTAGCTTTCATTGCCATTTAGGTACGGAGCGATATCTTGTTGTGGTTTTAGTTTTCACTTTCTTGAAGACCAGTGACACTGGGCATCTTTCCACGTGTTAGTTCGTCACTGTCTTCTTTGGTGACGTGTCTGTTCAAGTTACTGGCCCATTTTTAAATTTTTTTTTTTCAACGTTTATTTATTTTGGGGACAGAGAGAGACACAGCATGAGCGGGGGAGGGGCAGAGAGAGAGGGAGACACAGAATCGGAAACAGGCTCCAGGCTCTGAGCCGTCAGCCCAGAGCCCGACGCGGGGCTCGAACTCACGGGACCGCGAGATCGTGACCTGGCTGAAGTCGGACGCTTAACCGACTGCACCACCCAGGCGCCCCTGGCCCATTTTTAATGTAACAAGAGGTTATGAAGACCTGAGCTGAGGTAGTCATAGTGGGGATAGCAGAATGGTGTGACGATGGGAGGGAACACAGTGAAGGCTGACCGTCAGGTGTCTGGTGTGGGGGATTCTGGTGGTCGTGGTGAGTTCATTCAGACACAAGGAGTTGTGGTCCTAACCATTTCAGCACTCATAACACGACTCAGTAGAAATCTTGAAGGAAGACTTCTTTATACCTGGTCTTCACTCAACACCCACCCTCAGCCTCTACTGTCTACATCACTTCTATTTCTGGTACCATCTCGGGAATACACCTAGGACTAAAGCAACTATAGTAAATCATAAGCGTATATGTGCATCAATTATACCCCCATTAATCTGAAGTACCCTACGTGTTTCATGGTTCAGAAGTTTCCAGGAGGTCCCCATGGGAGATTTTTTTTAACGCGTTATTTATTTTTGAGAGAGAGAGAGCAGAGGAGGGGTAGAGAGGGGGACAGAGGATCCAAAGTGGGCTCTACACTGACAGCAGAGAGCCCGATGTGGGGCTCCAGCTCACGACCTGTGAGATCATGAGCTGAGCCAAAGTGGGACACTTAACCGACTGAGCCCCTGAGGCACCCTGGCTCCATGGGAATTTTATTTTTAAAGTATTAAGTTTTCAAAATCAACAAAAGCTACCGCATGGTTTTGAGTAATGTTTGTGCCCACTGATGCCTGTGTTTAACTTGGTCTGGATTTTCATAAGAAACATATTTCATCATGTAATTCGCCAGCAATCCTGCCCCAGAAGACAGCTTCCTTGGGGTTGTTGAAGTCATGACTCTTGTATATTCTAAATAAACACGAGTGGCCTTTTCCTGGTGTTGTTTGTTATACGCATGTAACGATGTTTTCACCTAGCTTTTCTGGAGGCCAACCTCTGGAGAGAGGAAGTCCACTTCTCAGGTATCCGGAACTCCTGCATCATGTGTTTATGCCTCGTTAGAACAAGCTTAGTCACGGGATGCTTGCACTTCATGAAGCCACGACAAAAACCTCTCTTTAAAAGCCTTTTCTGGGGCGCCTGGGTGGCTCAGTCGGTTGGGCGACCGACCTCGGCTCAGGTCATGGTCTCGTGGTCCGTGAGTTCGAGCCCCGTGTCGGGCTCTGTGCTGACAGCTCAGAGCCTGGAGCCTGTTTCGGATTCTGTGTCTCCCTCCCTCTCTCTGACCCTCCCCCGTTCATGCTCTGTCTCTCTCTGTCTCAAAAATAAGTAAACGTTAAAAAAAAAAATTTTTTAATAAAAAAACTAAAAGCCTTTTCTGAGTCATTTCCAGAAAAATCCTGATGCTTTGTTGGTTTCCACTTCCCATCATTCCCCTCCACTTGAGTGTGCATTTGAACACATGATTCATTACAAATGCTTTTAGGGGGAAGTTCCCAACGCGGGAAGCATGACATGAGCTCAGTCAGCTTTTTTATACATATTCGGGGGGCTTTTTTTAGCCATTAATATGCAAGTGATGGAATTCGTTTTCTAGAAGCCACGTTGGCTAGATCCAAGAATTGCGTGTGCACAAAACGAAATGAATATGAGGTGCAAATGGATGGTGTGATCGCCTAGATTGTGACGGGTCCACCATGGACTCACGAGTTGTGATCTCAGTGTGCTGTTGATTTCTGTGATAGCTTGCTTCCTGTTGCCCTAAGAAGTGTAAGAAGTCGTGTGTTACCGAACTGTAATAAAATTCTGTATTATAGCAGTTGATTGAAAAAAAAGACAACAACCCAGTAGCATGAGATTTTGACAACTCTAATAGTTACCATGAAAGGAATTCTCAGCAGCAGACAATGTTGTCAAGGGAGCAGAAGCACGATTCATAGAAATACTGCCTGAAAGTTTCTCTTGGCTAAAGACATGTACAAGCCCTCAAGGTGAAAGGCCTGCCAACCCCAGAAAAAGTAAGTAGGAGACCCATAGTCTGCAGAGATATATTTCAAGGATAAAAGGAACTTATTCCCGGCACCTAGAGAAAGGATTTTTTTTTTTTTTGAGTTTATTTATTTGTTTTGAGAGAGGGTGGGGGAAGGGGCAGAGAGAGAGGGAGAGAGAATCCCAAGCAGGCTCCTCGCCATCAGCGTGGGGCTTGAACTCACAAACCTGTGAGATCATGACCTGAGACGAAGTCAAGTCAGACGCCTAACCGACTGAGCCACCCAGGCGCCCTGAGGAAGCATTTTGAAAGTAAAGTGAAAACAGTCAGATTGGCTTCAAACTTATCTTCTGCAGGACAAAGTGCCAAAAATCAACAAAGCAAGATATCTACAAGTTTGAGGGAAAATTATTGTAACCCAATTCTTTAACTTATCAAGCTATCGCTTGTGTGTGAGAGTCATAGATCCTCAGGAACAGAGGAATTTAGAAAGCATACTGTTTTCGTTTCCTATTGCTGCCATAAAAAACCGCCATGAACTTACTGGCTTCAACAAACCAAATTTATCCTCTTACAGTTCTGGAGGTGAGACATCCTAAAGTCAAGGGGTGCTAGGGGAGATTCCATTCCTGCCTTTCCCAGCCCCTAGAGCTCGTCCACATTTGCGGTCTTGTGGTTCCTTCTGTCTTCAAAACCAGCACAAGTTGTATCTCTGTGACCACTCTCCCATCCCCCCAGATCCCTCTGACATCCCCCCTTCTGCCTCTCTTCTGTTTAAAAAGGACCCTTGTGATTATACTGGGCCCACCCAGATGGCCCATAATCTCTCCACCTCAAGATCCGTAATTTAATGACATCAACAAAGTTCCTTTGCCATGTAAGCTAACATGTTCCTGGGTTCTGAGAATTAGGACAGGAATATCTCTTGGGGGTGGGGGACATTATTCTGACTACCGCATATACCAACCAAACAGGGCCCTTCTTGAAAAAAAGGTAAAGATCATGCAAATTTAAAATTCAGTTGGAAGAAAGCCTATGATAATAGTAAAAAAAAGAAAAAATTGAAAACAGAAAAATATTGACGGGGACATACCCTAATAATCTCTATAATCGTAAAGCTACCGTATAATTGACACAAGAACAGATACACAGATTCAAAGTCTGCTAATAGGTCCACATATCCATATGAATTTAACTAATGAGAAAATGAGCAAGAAATTTAATGCACGATGTTAAGAAAACCTACAAATCATTTGGGGGTGGAGGGAGGTTGAAACTTGAACTCATATCTTATGTCTACACACAATAAAGATTTAAATATATATATATTTTTAAATATAAAACTATTGGGAGAAAAATTTCTTTTATTTTCTTTAAGATTTTATTTTTAAGTAATCTCTATACCCAAGGTGGGGCTCGAACTCACAACCCCAAGATCAAGAGTCACAGGCTCCACTGACTGAGCCAACCATGGACCCCTGTGGGGAGAAAATTTTAGTGAATGATTCTGTAATTTTAAAATGAATGTGGGGGCGCCTGGGTGGCACAGTCAGTTAAGCACCTGACTTTGGCTCAGGTCACGATCTTGAGGTCCTTGAGTTTGAGCCCTGCGTCAGGCTCTGTGCTGACAGCTCAGAGCCTGGAGCCTGCTTCGGATTCTGTGTCTCCCCCTCTCTCTGCCCCTTCCCTGCTTGTGTGCTCTCTCTCTCTCTCCCAAAAATAAACACTAAACGTTTTTTTTTAAAAAACTAAGTAAATAAAATGAACATGAATTTCTAACTATAACTCCCAAGCCAGAAACCCTTAAAGGAAAATAATGGATATATATGAAGACATAAAGAGCTAAATAATAATAAAAATGATTTCTATATAACCAGATTAGTCAAAAGACCTGTGATAAATTATTTATAACAAAATTGAAAAAAGTTAATGCCCTTCTTATATAAAAAGCTTTTACAAATCAATAATTACGAGATGAACACCACAAGAGAAAAGTGTGCAAAGGATATAAGTAAACACTTTGGAAAAAGAATTGAACAGAATGCTAAACATGAAAAGAGCTTTACCCATCACAGTAGCTACTGTCGTTGGTTTTTTCCCAGGAAGAATCAAATAGGATCAATCAGTGTGTGGGAAGTCCTGATTGCATGCAGGGACTCTAATCACAAATCATGCAAACTTCAGTCATCATGTTCTAATCTGCCCTCCAATGAGTAGAACAGGTAAAGATTATCCAGCCTGATAATCTCTATGATTTTTTTTTTTTTAATTCAGACAGTATTCAGTTTCGGTGTGAGTGGTTTTATTTATTTATTTTTATTTTTTGAGTTTATTTATTTTGAAAGAGAGAGAGAGAGTGTGTGAGCAGGGGAGGGGCAGAGAGAAAGAGAGAATCCGTGCCATCAGCATGGAACCTGACGTGGGGCTTGAACCCATGAACCATGGGATGACGACCTGAGTTGAAACCAAGAGTCGGACGCTCAACCGACTGAGCCACCCAGGTGCCCCTGGTGTAACAACATTAAATAGAATCTCAAATGTGTATATTCTTTGTTCACAGCAAGGGTAATTCCTTCGCAGGTGGCTGGAATATGCCCTTGGCCAGTTGGGCCAGGTCCTTCAGCTCCCATGGGCTCTCCCCTCTCTCGGTGGTGGTGGAAAGGAGTGGGGCTTGTTTGCATTCTGCACCCTCCCTCCCTCCCCATCCCTTCCTTTCCAGTCCATCATACGCACTGTCCCAGCAGATCCCTTGAAGTCATTCTCAACCATTGCAAATTCAGGGGCTGGGGAGGCCAGTCATTGCCCTGTGAAAAGAGCCCGAGTGTAGGCGGACAAAATACGCCCATTCCTATGACCCTTGCCCCAGACTGGGACTGGGGTACTGTGACACGCCTGAGACCCTCCATTAATTCTCCACTCTCGTTAGGTCCCCAGACACAGCAAAGCTTTTTTATCTCAGGGTCTGAGAGATGTATGGCAGATGAGTTCCACTCTTTTCTCTCTCTCTCGGGAACATTTTGGAAGTTTCTCTCTCCTTGGCCATCGGTGGGGAAGAAGAGGGGTGAGGGAGGCGTGGCTTTCTTAGTTAAACTTGAAATTCAAAACTAACACTCCTTTTTAAAAAAAATATCATTTATTGTCAAATTGGCTAACATACAGTGTTGGTTTTGGGGGTAGATTCCCGTGGTTCGTCGCTTATGTTCAACACCCAGTGTTCATCCCAACAAGTGCCCTCCTCGATGCCCACCGCCCATTTTCCCGTCTCCCCCACACCCCCATCAACCCGCAGTTTGTTCTCTGTATTGAAGAGTCTCTTATGGTTGGCCTCCCTCCCTCTCTGTTTGTAACTATTTTCAAAACAAATGCTCCTAGATAAAGTCTAAATCTTCATAGCCTTTGACATTCTAACAGCCTATATATGGGTTTTTTTTTTTACCTCTGTGATGAGAAGAAGTTTACACTTTGAAGATACAGGTCTGTTGTTCCCCTGGGGAAACAGGGTCTGGCATCTTAAAAACGGAATTAGCCAGCACACAGCAAGGGCAGAAAATACATTTGAAATAAATTAATCCCTTACATAATTAAAACATTCATGCCAGCTCTGGGGCCTGTCTGTGCCTTCACCTACACACACATTCGCCTTCTCCTGCAAAGATCAGACATTCTTTACTAACAACATTTTGACTTCAGATGGGCACGAGAAATCCGTATTTACAGATCCAAGGTTGGAAACATCAGGAGGCTCTAATCCACTGCTTCGACGGCCCGTTCTTCTCGCCACACCAGCCCCCACAACTGACCGGCCAGATGGGCACCTGTAAATTCTAAGGTGGAATGCAGGAAAGGCATAAATGTCAATCAATTCTATTCCTAACAAAGCTGAGTAAGAGTAGCGGAGATTCTGGAATTGTCTTCCACCGTTCTTCAGGTTCTTGTCTAAATCAGGCTCTCCTGTGGCTAACCTGAAGGGGTGTCTGCACAGAGAGGCAAGGTGCTGGAGGGCCGCGTCTTAGACAGTCCCTGCCGTCTGCCTGGGCTCTACCCGCTTTCTCCCGACTCTTCAGATTGCGTGGCTTCACTCTTCCCCAGAAAGCGGCTCCCTTTCTAAAGTGGTAACTGATGGGGGCGCCTGGGTGGCTCAGTCGGTTAAGCATCTGGCTTCAGCTCCGGTCATGATCTCACAGTCTGTGAGTTCGAGCCCCGCGACGGGCTCTGTGCTGACTGCTCGGAACCTGGAGCCTGCTTTGGATTCTGTGTCTCCCACTCGCACTCTGTCTCTCAAAAATAAATAACCATTAAAAAAAAAGATTTTTTTTTTAATAAAGTGGAAACTGATACTCTATGAAGAGGCATTTCTGATCCTCACAAGGGCAGCTGGGAAGCTTTAGGGTATTTTCCTATAACTATTCATCAAGACAGAAAGAAAGACCTCACTAACTTTGCACACTTGTCTGTAATTGATCTAGCCCTGCTTTCTCATTAGAATAAAATCAGCCTGGTTTTCATCTGGATAAGCTGCCATCTCTGCTTTTCCATTGTGAAGGGAAGGGAAGGCTTGATTACCCGCTTCCGTGTAAGATGTGTAATTTTCCTAAAAAGGCTACTTACACAGATGCATTTTCAATCAGGGCTCCAGAGCCCAGAACAAAATGTTGATTAATATTCCATCGAGGGCTTCAACATATGGTTCCGTGTGCAAAGGACTTTAGACAAATCCATTGAAGAGGGCACAGCTCTGGTTATGAACACAATAGTACCTGGCTCTCCGGGGGGAGCAAAGCTAGTTTAGCAGAAAGACACCGATGCCCTCAGTTACCCAGGCTTGTAAGCGTCTTGCAGGCAGGAACCTGATGTTATTCGGAAGTGATGTCTTGTACGTAGCTTAGCTCCCTGGACACGGTGAGGGCAATAAGCATTAAGTGAAATGGTTTTCCGGATGAACGGAGGGGAAGGGAAGGAAAAATAGCATAGAAACAGAGAGGGGGGCGAACCAGAAGAGACTCTTAAATACAGAGAGCAACCTGAGGGCTGCTGGAGGAGAGGTGGGTGGGGGGGAAGGGTTAAATGGGGGATGGGCACTAAGGAGGTGCTTTTTGGGATGAGCACTGGGCGTTGAATGGAAGTGATGAACCACTGGGCTCTACTCCTGAAACCAACGCTACGCTGCATGTGAACTAACTTAGATTTAAGTAAATCCATTTAAAAACAAAATAAATGAAATGGTATTCAGCCTGATGAGGTACGTGGAAACAGCGGGCAGAAAATCAACAACTTTTGCCAGGTTCTCTGAAGACCGTGTGCTACTGGGGCTGCACGTGTGCACCGTGTGCTATTGCTGCACACACTAGTTAAATCCTTCACTGGGCCTGTTCAATCAGTGAGCATGTGCTAAGCGTTGACTCTCTACCACACCCTGTTCCCGGATGTTGGCAAATAGCTATTCGTCAAGATGCGTTTTCTCTTTTCTGGGTCATTTCCCAGTCACCCTCGCAGAGACTGAGGCCACGTGGCTGGTTCTAGCCGGTGGGAAGTGAAGAAAAGTGTCTCTCTTCAGGCCTGTCCTTTCGAGTCCCTCCCTTCCAGTTGGCTGGGTCCGAAACAACATGGCGGCTATGGGAGCTGTGTGCGGAGGATGGGAGAGTCTGCTTCGGCCTGAGTGCCTGACGGACCCCACCAACGTGAACCCTGGCCCGGGACTGTCAGGTGAACCAGAAAAGAGCTTTTATCCCGCTGGGCCCAGCCCGAACTAAAATTTTGGAGATGTAGAGTCAGAGGAGACACGGCCCTGCCTCTCAGGGGGGGGGGGGGGGTCCAACCCCAGCATGGACTTCAGTGGGCAGAAGACCACCACGTGGCCCCTTGTGCCTCCACAGGGGAGAGCCACAAACAGAGGGAGTCCCTCCATGACACCCGCTCCAAGGTCAACAGGCCCTTCAGAAGCTTCCATGGAAAGGCCCTGCCTGGAGACGATCAGCCAGAGACTGCCTGCCCCCAGGAATGAACTGAGTGCTGCAACCGGCCAGATATGGAGCCCGCACATCAAGAGATGGGTTTGTGAGAGGCCAGACTGAGGGCTCCGACCCCTCACCTCTCACCATAGAGGGTCAGCGAGCGCTTGCTGGGGGGACCCTCCCCACGAGGCATCTGACTGAGGCCCAGCTCCGAACCTAAGGCCTGCTGTTTGCTAGCAGGCAAACTGTTTCTAGTATATTCATTTGGAGGGCTCCATTTCTAAAGTACTTGTATATACATTTCTCATTTGGTCCTCAAAACGACCTTGCCGGGCAGCGAGGCAAGTTGGCTCAAGGTCATACAACCAGTGGAGATGTTGGACTTCACGTGTTCTGCCACCAGATTCATTCAGCGTCCTTCCCCACCAGGTCCAACTCCGGTTTACGTCAAGGCTTAGGGCGCACTTCCCTCCACAGACCCTAGTGTTTCTTAATATCCTCTGTAAATTCACAAACCCGCAGCAGATGTAAGCTCGACCAGAAGGCCAGGACCACACTGATGCTCTGCCCCCTCCGACCACTGCACCGCCCTGGAGGCAGCGTTACGGCGAGGCAGGGCTTCGGGAGAATGTCACGGGGAAGATTGAAATGCCATGGTATCGATCTGGATCTCGTGTTCAGTTCCCCAGGCAGGATACGAATGAGGTGGACGTAAGGATCGCGAAGAGAAGTTTCTAAAAAGCTGGGCTATTTGCTAAGAACGTCAGGGTGATACCGCATCTGAAGTTTAACCTGAGTTTCAGTTTCCGCAGAAGTTAGATCCTCAGCCGTTGTATTCCCCTCCTTTCGGCATCTCACAAATATCCCCTTCACATCACTTATTTCAGTTCCATAAGTATTTACTGAGCATCTACTCAGGGAAAGGCCTGCTGCTGTCCACCTGCCACCCATCTCTGTGATGGCTCCATGTCAAATGTGGAAGGTGGTTACTCACAGACGTGGAAACTGATCGCTCCTGAGTTCTTCAGTCTTCTGGAGGCCCTTTCTGTTAATACCCAAACGAAACTCCTTGAGTCCCCACCGGGTACGGAAGAAGCCAGTGCTGTGGCTGGGATTGGAGGGTAATGGATTTATGGAATTCCTACTGGTTCCTGGGCACCGTTCTGCATGATGAATAAGACAGAGCCCTTCTCTTATGACCGTGCTCCTTATAATCTAGGAAGAGACCCAGCCAATGTCCCAACCACCAGTGACAGACTAGAACAGCCACTCTCCCTTGACTGAACATGGGCCCACCTGTTCCTCTGTCTTTCCCCCGAGCTCCACCAGCCCAAGGCTGCCATGCACAAGTCTTTTATTGGAAGTATGGGGAAAATAAAGTGTGATTGTAGATTAGGACTAAGAATACCTTCCAATTTAATGTCAGACTTCACTATTATTAAAATATCCCTGCCCGTTCCCCACCAAATAGCTTGCTTTCCTGAGATCCTAGCATCTGGACCTCCACCCCTGGAGCATTTTCTTCCATTTTCCCATTGCTATGGGTTGAGTTGGGTCCTCCTCCCCCCCAAAAAGATTTGATGTTGAAGTCCTCACTTCCAGTACCTCAGATTGTGACCCTACTTAGAACTAGAGTGTTTTCAACGATAATTTAGCGAAAATGAGGTCATTCGGGGGCGAGGGGGCTAATCCATCGTGAGTGGTGTCCTTATGAAAAGAGGAAAATTAGACACATAGATAGACATGAGATGCACAGATGTGAAGATACACAGGGCATTGGAGTGATGAGTCTACAAGCCAGGGAGCAACGAACATTGCTGGCCCGACATCAAAAGCTGGAAGAGGCGAAGAAGGGTTCTCCTCTACAGTTTTCAGAGGAGTCTGGTCCTGTAAACAGCTTGATTTGGGACTTCTAGTTTCCAGGACTGTGAGATAACATTTTTTTTTTTTTTTGCTTTAAACTACCCAGTTTGTGGTCCCTTGTAACAGTAGCTCAAGGAGGCTAATACACTCCCATCATTGAGACTCAGCTCCTAACCCCACCCCCTTGAATCCCCATCCATCAGGCTCCCTGCAGAAAATCCAGACACTTTGCTATTTCACCATGTAAAGCAAAGTAGCTCACTTTGATCTCCCATAGCCTGACCCCCTTCAAGGCTTTCTGAAAGCAAAAAAGTCACTTATCCCCCACGCCCACCCCACGAATTTTGCCACTTCCCTCCAAGGAGGAAGGAGAGGCTGGCAAGTTATTTCAAAAAGATGGAAGTGTATGAGCTCTGGGTGATGTAGGGGCTGGGGGTCTCCTGGCCCATTGGGGCTCCTGTGGCACCCAGTTGGGAAACCCTGGATGAACAACTGACCGTTGAGTAGCTGCCCTCCTCGTGCAAGTTAGGACCCAATCGGGCTTCCGGATTTGATGTCCAGTTTCCTGGGAACCTGAGTGCACAACGATACCCAGTTCCAGGGTGTCTCAGGACAGCAAGAGATAGGCAGCTGCCTGTTGTATTTCTGCCGACTCCCCTTCCTTAAGGATCTGAATCAGAGTAGTGGAAATGGGCTGGTTGAATGGGGCAAGAAGTCTCAGTTCTGCAGCCTAGAAGAAGCGTGTGAAGAGGCTTTTCACAAGTAGATAGAGTGGGGGTCGGGGAAAGAACACGAAGACAAAGGTGGCATCCAGGCTGGCATGCTGGGGGATGAGTGGCAATAGACGCCCTTAATGCAACCAGGACCCGGATCGGAGACGAAAGGGGGCGTGCCCATGCCAGGTACAAGGAGTTCCTTTTCCTCCCCTGTCCCAGAGTGTTGCTCCCTGACCCCCAAAGCAGGAGGAGGGGGCACAGCCGTGAGTCGTGTCTATGGCCGTGAAGGCCGTGGAAACGCATCTCTCCTCGTGGAAATCCCATTTTCATTTACAGAAATAAACCAGAACCCTCGATTTCTGCATTAAGCGCCTAGTGGATTCGAGGGTAGAGTAACACCAAGTATTTTAGAAAAGTCACAAAGACTAATGAGCCGTCCACAGAATTGATCTCTGTGGCCCAACACAGGTCAATGACAGTTCAGTTAAAGGTCATTAACAAATACAAATCGCGATCAATTATTTAAATATAATTGAAGACCAACGTAGTGCCAAGCCTTTCCAAACCAGACACAATCGATCTACTGAAAATAATGTTGTACTTCCAAGAGGCCAGCCAGGCCCGAATCAATAAAATTACCTCTAACTATAAACCTTTTATCCAAGGCAGATTCATCATTATCAATACCTTTTAACAAAACAAGCATTTGATGTGCCACTTAGAGGATCCTTAGTGGTGATTTCCCTGAAAAAGCTTATAAGCAAACAGTGACTTATCTCTCTGTCCACACATGCCTCCCCTCCGGTGAGGTTTTCGTCCAAAGGAATCCATTTTGTTATCTCTATGCTTCCGTTCTGAATAGATACTGTAGGATTCGGTGTTCAATCCAACCTGACCATCACGCGTTGGCATCTAAACGGTGGATCTCAACCTTCTACTCCCCAGAGCAAGACAAATGTCATATGGTGATCACATATACAAAATCTTTTCCAGGGTGGCCCGGGGACACTTAGAAACATGAGTCAGAATGCAAGAAAAATAACGATTGTGACAATTTACAAGGATAATCTTAAATACGTTCTAATTCTTGCCGATAAAAATAAAACTCCTAAACTTTGGAGCCCAAACTACATCGGAGCCACTCTAACGACACATTAGTGGGTGAAAACCACAGATGTACAAGAGGCTCAGCGTTTGTGATCAAACCCTTTTCCGTGAAATATTATTTTAATGAGTTTCAAAAGAGATATGCATTCATGGAGAAGAAAGGAGCGTGACCTTGAAACCTGTTAATTAGACAAATGAGCGTCTCGTTCCTCCGTTAACGGCTCGAAACCCATTCTGCCTCTGCAGTGTGGCTTTACAAATCTCCACTCTGAGATCAGGCGGTGAATTTAACTCTTCGTGGGGCAAATCTGATTTTCCCAACTGCCACGTCCTTGGAAAGACCCTTGAAGGGGGTTGCCCTAGAGCGAAGAGAGGGGAGAATCCCAGGGAGATTAGGTTATAGGCATAGGGGCAAGAAGAGGTCCGGTACCCAGATCCATTTTTCTTCTGGCCATTTCGGCAAGGCAGGCAGTTGGGGTAGATGGCAGGGGCCTGGGCTGGAGGCAGACTGCTGGGTCTGCATCCCCGCTGCACTGAGAGCTTGTCCTCAACTAGAATGCACAGGTGGGGGCCTTCCAGGAATTTTCGGTGTTCACTGCTCAACCAGTCCCTGCAGTGACCTCCCCAAACCACGTGCTCAATGTACTTGTACACTTTTATTATGGAAATTTGCAAACACATAAAAAGGAAGAGAGAGCAGTGAACACGTCTGTCACCACCAGCCTTCAACAGTTATCAACTCATGACCAGCCGTGTTCATCAATACCCCTAGTCTCCCTCCTCAACTGGATTAAGTTCAGAATTTTAATTTCCCCCGCCAATGCCTGGTTCAGTCGGTGGAGCATCTGACTCTTGATTTCGGCTCAGGTCGTGATCTCGCGATTCAGGAGATCGAGCCCGGCGTCAGGCTCTGCACTGACAGTGTGGAGCCTGCTTGGGATTCTCTCTCTTTCTCCCTCTCTGCCTTTCCCCTACTCATGCACACTCTCCCTCTCAATCAAATAAATAAAGTCCTTCATCTCTGTGATGCTCAGTCTCCTTGTGTGGAAGATAAGAGCATCTCCCCCCAGTGGATGATGGAAATTAAGTGAGATAATTCATGTGGAAGCCCTAAGAACAGAGCCTGAAAGGTGGTAAATGCAATATTAGCTCATCCCTGTGTCCTCTCCTGGAATTCTAAACATAACCCGTATATCAAACCAGAGGATGCATTGCATAGAAGGGTCAAACAATTCTGTCTTCACTCTATGACCCAGCAATTGCACTACTAGGTATTTATCCAGGGGATACAGGGATGCTGCTTAGAAGGGGCACATGCACCCCAGTGTTTATAGTAACACTATCAACATAGCCAAAGTATGGAAAGAGCTCAAATGTTCATCGATGGATGAATGGATAAAGAAGATGTGGTATATATACACAATGGAGTATTACTCGGCAATCAAAAAGAATGAAATCTTGCCATTTGCAACTACGTGGATGGAACTAGAGGGTATTCTGCTAAGCGAAATTAGTCAGTCAGAGAAAGACAAAAATCATATGACTTCACTCCTATGAGGACTTTAAGAGACAAAACAGATGAACCTAAGGGAAGGGAAATAAAAATAATATAAACACAAGGAGGGGGACAAAACATAAGAGACTCGAATATGGAGAACAAACTGAGGGTTGCTGGAGGGTTCTGTAATTTTATTACAGAAACTAAATGACCCATTTAGCCCATTTAGGGGCGGATGGGCTAAATGGGTCAGGGGCATTAAAGAATCTACTCCTGAAATCATTGTTGCACCATGTGCTAACTTGGATGTGAATCAAAAAATAAATAAATAATTTTTTTAAAGAGTCTGTCTTCAAATGAGTTCTGCAGCACTGAGTTTTCCCTGCCCCGGTGAACACCTAGGACGTCTCTAGTGTTTCCTGGCCGTTCATAGGCATCATGCCGTCAGCCCCCCTGCTGGTCGTCAGAATGTCCGGTCCACGCAAGGGTTCAAGCTTGTGCTTCATTCAGATATGCAGCCCCGGCCTGAGCCCTCAGATAGTAGGGCTTCCCAGGGGCTGGGGCTATTCCTTGTTTCCGCTCCTTCCTGTCCCCCCAGTCAGTCACCCCCTCCACACTCACACACAGTCTCCACAGCATCTGCTACAGAGCCGTGGGAAACGAGGGGGCAATTTGAGCAAGGACATTCTGAGTTGAAGAGCAGATGTTTATGCTGACAGCTTGGAGGTGCATTTCTAGGTTCTTTGGAGAAATCCTGCTCCCATTTCTGGATGTTTCTTACCCGTTGTTCCCATAACATGGATAAATCCCAGCCAGCCTCTTAGGAACCCAGCGGTACCTGAAGCTCGCCTCTGATGGGCTTTATCACAGGACCCGACACCTTACACCGTCGACCTACCCGTGTGCATCCGAATGAGGAAATGCCCCTGAATGCTTTGCCCCAACAAGCTGGGCACACACGTCAGTCCCTGAATGTCCTCGTCCCTTGCCCTCCGCTGACCAGCGGTGGTGGGCCCAGCTCCTCTCACGTATCCTATTTGCTCTGGGAAGTCAGATGCCAGTTCACTGTGTCCCCAGACCCCAGGGAATTTGCCTCGAGCTCCCCAAGGGGTCTGGCCGAAATCCTCAAACCAATTCTGTCAGCATGTAATTGTTCCTTAATAGTCGAGAGGAGTTCTCTTTTCAGTATCAAATCTTTCAGAGAAAGGCAGTGATATATTTTATTACAGAAACTATAAAGTTTTTGTGAAAACCACCAAAGCCAAACTTAAGATAAATGACAATCTGCGGGGAATATTTTTAATTTATATGAGCCTCACTATATAAAGAGCTCTTAAAAATCAATTAGGAAAAAATACTCTAAGAGGAAAATAAAGAAGATATTCAATTCAAAAAGCATAAAAAGATATAGAGGTTTAATCTCGGCATTAGTCAACAAAGTGAAGATTAAAATAACCATGTGAGGGGCACGTGGGTGGCTCAGTCGGTTGAGCGTCCGACTTCGGCTCAGGTCACGATCTCACAGTTCATGAGTTCAAGGCCCGCGTCAGGCTCTGTGCTGACGGCTCGGAGGCTGGAGCCTGCTTCGGATTCTGTGTCTCCCTCTTTCTCTCTGGCCCTCCCCCCACTCACACTCTGTCTCCCTCCCTCACTCTCTCAAAAACAAATAGACATTAAAAAAAAAATTAAAATAACCGTGGGATAGTACTTTTCATCTCTACGCTTAAGGATAAAAAAGAATCATTCCCGTTAGCAAAGACTGGAGAACTTCCATCTCTTTCTGCGGAGAATATAATTTACCGTAACTTTCCCTGAAAGGGAATTTCTCCTCTATGAATCGAGAAGCCTAAGCAAAATACACGTCGTCTGACGCGGTGGTACTCATCTGCTCTGGTTTAGGATGAGGGCGGCATTCCAGGTCAGGCTGTGTGCTGAGCCCACAGTGAGGTCTCGGCCGGGGACAGCTCCCTCAAGCACTATGACACAATGGCAGGTGCTCTGTGACAACGTCGGCACCTGTGGCCAGGCCAGACCCCAGTGGAACTTGTTGGAGCTGATCCATATATAATCACATCTAAGACCCCAGACTCCATTCTAAGTTGCCTTTCTGTACTCATCACCTTTTGTCCCCACCCCCCCCCTCCCCACCCCCGCCGCAAACATGTCATCTCCGGAGGGTTAATTTAGAACCTAGAGTAAAAACAAAGGAATACACGGCAACTGTTTATTATAATGAGAATGAATTTGATCTGCTTCTATAATTATTCATTACAAATACAGACGTTCTCGAAACATCCCAAGCATTCCATACATACTCCCCCACGGTGGGGGGGAGGTGGGGGGAGCATATGCCGAGCAAACAGTTTCCACCCAGCGGAGAGGATATCGATCCACACCGCCCCTCACTTCGTGCTCCGCGTTCTGAACCACAGAGATGCCAGACGAGATGAGAATATTAGCTTCATCAGCGGCCAAAGCTCCTTGGAGATCTGGCTTGAGATCTCGGCCAGGTGGGCTCCCAATTCTTGGCCACCGAACCAGCAGACATCCTTCTGGCCAGGCGCAGAGCTGGACGCGCACAGGGCTTCGCCTTTCAGGGCTGGCTCTCGCCGCAGGACGGGTCCCCAGACTGGAACACACTTGTCCGCAGGCAGTGGAGCAGGCTCAAGAGGGAGGGTGAGAGGAGCTGGGCTGAAGTGCCCACATCATTCCGCGGGAGTCGCCCAGGAGCCACGGCTCCGCTCCCTGCCGGGGAGATCCGTGAGTGACAGGTGGGAGGCAAGGGGGCTAGCGGTCCCCGGTCCTCCCCTACACGCACCCGAGAATCGCCTGGTGTCCCTGCAAAGCACAGAGGCCCACCCACTACCGACTGGATGGACGGAGGTGGAAACGAGGCGCCAGCACTCTCAAAGCCCCCAGGTGACTCTGATGTGCAGCCAGCGTCGAGGACCAGCTCGGGCTGAGGTCCACCCACGAGGAAGCCTCGGGCGTGGGGACCCAACGGCCAGAGAAGGCGGGGACCCGGTGGTAGTCTTGGAGATGACTCTGGGGGCTCTGTTATCCGTTCTTCCTGTCACTCACAGCTGATCCCACCAGGACCATCCACCTTCTGAACCTTCTAGGGATCAGGCCGGTGACCTCCGCCCCTGTCTGCACTGGTCTGACCCCGCGGCTCCCGGCGAGCCTGGCCGCGGCAGCAAAACCCAGCAGGCCTGACTCCTGGCTTTGACACGTCACAGACGGAGAAACACACGCTGTCCCTCCCATCGCTGCAGAGCCTCCAGTCAATGGGGCCTTGTGGGAGCTGCTCCCGTAAGGCTCCTAATCATGCAATCCTTCGGTTACAGGGAAACAAATGGCAAAGACATCACTGTTTGACAATCCGTGGCTTGTCGATCGTGGATGCTGATTCGCGCGAACACAGTGAGAATCGTTCTGAGGCATTAGCCGTGAAACTGAGGCTCTCCATCGGAATCGCCTGCTGCTACCAAAATAAATAAATAGTTAGGGCTGATTCATCGTACGTGTTCACGCACCTGTGGATCCGGGTCGACAGTCAACGCGCTTCGCTCACGCGAACAAACATGCCTAGTGCTCCTTTGCGTCGCCGTCCCCTGTGGGTGCGAAAATCCCTCCTCTGGGAGGTGAGAGGTGGCCAGGCAAGCAGGTGGCGAGTGTCCGGCTGAAGAGTGTGCCAGGCTCTTTTTCTGGGATCCTTGCCCCTCCTTCCAGCAAGATTCCATCTGAGTAGAGAGGAAAGTGGACTCAGCCTCTCAGCATGGGGGCAGGCATGGTCTTGAATCCCCAGCTGGTCTCTGTGCTGTCCCCGGGTGTTGTCCTTCAGGGGCACACCTGTCCTCCCCAGGCCATTCTGGGCCCTGCGAAGCCGGCCCGTAGGGACCCCATCCCTAAGTTTCCATGTCCTGTGGCTACCGGTTGGGTCTAGTAAATGGGGATGTTAGCAAGAGATGGAAAGGAGGAGGAGAGTGAGGCCGGGGAATGTATTTCCCTGGTTCCTTCCCTGCGGAGTCACTGAGGGCTGCCTGGTCCCTTGACTGAAGGTCTCAGCTCCAGAGCCAGCCCCCTCCATGCAGCCCTCTCTGTGTCTGGGTTCAGCAAGTACCTTCTCTCCGTGCCCGGGGTGCTGCAGTGTCCCTTGTGGCCATCAAAAATGGCCCTATTTGCCTGCATTAAATAGTATTTGCTTAAAATTCAATTTCTCTGCAATTCTGTTTCTTTCTTTCTTTCTTTCTTTCTTTCTTTCTTTCTTTCTTCTTCTTCTTTTAACGTGCTAACATTGGCATGTTGTCTATTTGCCTTTACAGTTCCTTTACCTCTACTTCAGGTGTCCTAACTCAAATGTGCCTTGTGTTTCCAGAAGGAATTCTGACCGAGGCTCGGGTCCCTCTCAAACCTCTGAGCGATGCCCCATTCCACCTGTGCCCGTCTGGTTCTGCTGCGGAAGCCTGGGACTCCCTGGGCACAGCCAGGCGACCCCCGCCCCTCACCCCCCACGACACCCTACACTGATTCTCATTGGAGCTGCGGGTCCTCAGGGTCTCAGCCACCTCTGGCAGCCTTGGCAACAGGGGCAGCCCCACGTCCCTGTGAGACCCTCCAGAACTCCCAGCTTCCTTCTTCTGGATCCCTCTGGACCGCAGGGTGCACAGTCTCTGACTGTGGCTGGTGCGAGGCCACAGAGCAGCTGGTGTCCCTGAGATCCCAACAGGAAATGCGACAAAAGCCTCCCCGCTTCCACCTTCACTTCTTGTCCCCCCCCCCCCCACCACCACCACCAGGGTCACTATCCTTTCTATCCCTGGAGAGCTTAACCCTAGGGCGGGGTCAGGATTCTGGCCTTCACCTCTTCACCCTTATCCCCTCCCCCTCCTTCTCTTCCCTCTCAATCTGAAGATTCTCCACCCCTTCATGCCCCACGGGGACCTCCCGGAGGTCAGACACTTCTCCTTCCCTACCCTGCGAGCATTTATGCTCCAGAGCACTCGCCATTCTCTTCTTAGAGGCATCAGGCCCCATGGCTGAGTCCTAAGGACAGATGGCCTACAGGGAGAGGAACCTATCAATACTGCAAGTTTCCCCACTGTACAGGATAAGCTCAGAAATTCATACTTGACTGACATTTGGGGAAATATCTTCACGAGGGCTTCAGGCCATGATAGTAAAATAAGACCTCCTAAAAAAAGTAACTCAGGAAAAGGGCAAAGACAGGCACCGCAGGACTTATCAGAGCATTTTCTACACTGTTGGGCTTTAAGACTGTCTAAGGGGGTACATGGCATGCCTCCTTCCTCATGAGGTCTGACCACAGATCTTTCTCCCACAGAGCATCTCACAGGGCCGGGGCTCGGCCAAACAGACGGAAGCACTGCTCTGATAGGGTTACATTTAGAATGTCAAAGTTCAGAACATTTCAGAAGATAAGAGCAAGCTAAACGCATTTCTCTACGGCAAAGGGCAGATGAGAAATGGAGCGGCAGGGAGCTTTAAGGCCGAGAGCACAAAACACAAAAGCAAGCAGGACGAGAAATGGATTCACCCACTTATTAAAATGCCAAGATTCTCCCTGACATGCTACTTACAAAAATACACCCCAAGGGGGAAAATCAGGGAGATAAAAAAGTAAAAGAATGAGCAAATACACAACTTGCCAATGTTAGCACATTAAAAAAGAAGAAGAAGAAAGAAATAGAATTGCAGAGAAATTGAATTTTAAGCAAATACTATTTAATGGGGGCAAATAGGGCCATTTTTAGTGGACACAAAACCCAAATCCAATGGGAAAGGATAATGCTGTTAGAGTTACACAGATACACTGACTCAAAACCGATAAAGCGAAAATTATTATAATCGCCAAGGACATTTAACAGAGAAGCAGTGATAAGATTTTAAAACAATATCGTCAGTCCAAGAGAGATAAAGCACACACGAAAAGCATGTGAACATCAGGGACTCGATGTTAATAAGAAGAAACTAATAAGAAGAAATGTACAGGTATATTGTAGTTTTTCCTAGAAATAAGTAGGCTTTCTTCCTTCTTCTGTGTCCATGAAAATTTAGAAAGTTGGTCACATGCTAACCTTGAGAGATCTCTTAAATTCCCCAAACTAGAAATGGCACAAAACACATTCTTTTCTACCACGGTACAATAAACTCACCAATTAATTGTTTTAATGTTTTATTTATTTTTGAGAGAGAGGGAGCACAAACAGGGGAGGGGCAGAGAGAGACAGAGACACAGAATCAGAAGCAGCCTCCAGGCCCTGAGCTGTCAGCACAGAGCCCCACGTGGGCTTGAACCCATGGACCGTGAGATCATGACCCGAGCCAAAGTCGAACGCTTAACCGATGAGTTACACAGGTGCCCCCAATAAACTTACAAGTTAACAAACGGACTCAAAAGAAAACACCAAAATCATTCAAAGATGTAAAAAGAAGTAAAAATGAAAGTCACTTATCTAAACACTGGTAGTAAACGTAAAAAGTAAAAAGTAAATGAAAATGTACAATGGTCAGTTACTTAGATGAGAATAGAAATGAGATCACGTTATTTCAAAACACATACACCACCACCAATAAGGCCGTCAAGGAGAAAGGCACACTTTTTCAAAAGGAATAACAGAAAGTACCTGGGCTCAAATGCACCTCAGTCTTCATTTTTTTTTTTTTTTATTTTGTTTTTAAATCAAATCAGTCCTAAAGAAACCCGGGGAGAGGAGTACGAGAAATATGGCAGAAATTAATTAATTAGAAAAAGAATGCAATCCATAAACTCAGCTAAAAGTTGCTTCCTTTCCTAATCAGTAAAACAGGCAATCCTCTGTTAAATCTAATTTTTGAAATTCCAAAATACAAAGAAATGAAATTAGAAATTTGTAAGTTGTTACGAGAAAAGATACGACACCATTTCTTACAGATATGAGTCTACTTAGTGAAAGTGTTCAGTAAAAAATTGAAAATGTCAGTACAGAGAAATATTTTGTGCAAATTTTTAAATGATAGAAACTTTTTAAATGACAAGGCCGATAACGAAAACATAGTATAGAGGTTTTGGAATAATTACTTCCTGAGGCTCTGATTTCAGGTATCTCTTTAAGCAAATTGCGTTGATAATTTAACAGAAGATGTGTTTCTGCAAAGATAGCGTAAACCTGACTTCTACATTTGACCTGCACAACACAGACAAGGCAATTGTAAATCCGTATCCATTGAACTAGAACGTAAAGATCCTAGGGGCGCCTGGGTGGCTCCGTTGGTTAAGCGTCCAACTTCGGCTCAGGTCATGATCTCACCGTTTGTGAGTTCAAGCTCCACATCAGGCTCTGTGCTGACAGCTCGGAGCCTGGAGCCTGCTTCAGATTCTGTGTCTCCCTCTGTCTCTGTCCCTCCCCCACTCGCGCGCTCTCTCTCTGTCTCTCTCTGTCTTTCTCAAAAATAAATAAACCTTTTTCAAAAATTGTTAGAATGTAAAAATCCTAATCAAAACCTTACCATGCCCCTCTGGACTAAACCTGAACATGCACGTACACGAACACACAAATACAGAATTTATACCCAGGAGTGGAAAGATGTTGTAACATTTAAGCGATCTGTTATACTGATACGTTTAAAAAGAAAGTTATAGAAGCGTCTCAAAGGTGTTGCAAATACATCTGATACCTTTCAGCCCCCTTTTCAGCCATAACTCTTTGAAAACTGGAACAGGAAGTGTTCTTGCCTCACAGGTTAAGGATAGTTACTCTAAAACAATGGTCGTCGGTGTAAGTCAGCGATTCACTTGGGGCACTCAGTAAAACCAGGAAAAATGAGGATTGTGACAACAGGTGCTAATTTATTCATGGATCCAGCAAATACTTATCGTGGGCCTCCTGGGCTCCAGATGTTGTCGGTGTTGGAGACCGCGTTACGCTCCGCGTGGCCACGTTATTGCTATGGTTGTCGCCGTGAACCTTGCCATCATAACCGTGTCAGCCGTCGTGACGGTCGCCACCCGCCTGATGCGCCGAAGTGCGCTGCAATGTAGTACACGTAAACATAAATTCACGGGGACATGTCGACACAATCACACCCAAAGGAGTTTTCCTACACACCCAAAATCCCAAGGGAGAAGATATGGTAGAAAAAGGACACCATTTACTACAGTAACACAAAATACCTCGAGATCATCTTGAAGACAACTGAACGCCATACTGAGAGCCTTAAGAGAACCTGGCACAAGGGAAGGAAGGTTGGAGATTCTTACGCGCTGGGTGGTAAGGCAGAGCATGGTGACCATGGCAAGTGTCTCCTAATTAGGTGTTAGCTGTGGACAGTTTCAAAAAATAATCCAAATAGAGGTGATTTCTGCTTATTTATTTTAGAATTTGGGAAGGGGGATCCCAACTTTTTTTTTTTTTTCCCCCAGAAAAAGAAGCAGGCAAAAGAAGCAACTAAACATTGAAGAAGAAAACATGGTGGGAAAGACCAGGTCCATCGGATGTGAGGATGCAGTGGTGGCAAAAGCTCGCTCAGTCGTGCATTTGGTGGATGTTGATTGCGTCCTGCTGGGAGGCAGGTGCGGTCATGAGTGTCACAGGCCCCAACGGTTCATAAAGAGAATCTGAGCCAGTGTGTCAGGCCACATCAGGCAGTGGTAAGTGCCATGAAGAAAAGGATGCAGGGTAAGAGAGTGACCAAGAGTGTAGGGCAGAGCTCTTCTGGATTGGGTGTCCGAGGACGTGACTTGAAGCAGAGGCCCCAGTGAAGGGTGGATGGAACCCAATGGCTGTCCGGGAGAGCTGAGTTTGGGTGGAATGGAACAGCACATGCTACGGGTGAGGGAGTGCTTGACGGGTCTGAGGAAGACCAAGGACATCAGAGCGGTGGGGACACCTGTAGGCACCGAGGTCAGGAAGTCACCAGCAAGCAACACACATCATCAGTGGGTCTCAGGGTCCCGGTGGGCTTTGTCCCAGTTTCCCCAAGACAGTTCTGGTTTATG
The DNA here is from genome assembly GCF_018350155.1 of Leopardus geoffroyi. Taxonomy (NCBI): domain Eukaryota; kingdom Metazoa; phylum Chordata; class Mammalia; order Carnivora; family Felidae; genus Leopardus; species Leopardus geoffroyi. The sequence continues at coordinate 216,004,135 of NC_059328.1, read as the reverse complement.
CCTGCTGGCCCTGTGTAATCAGTAGTGCCCCATTTCGTTCTCAAGTTCTGTTTCTTCTCCTTACAGTTCCCCACAGCTCCAGAAACAAACTCCATCCAAGCAAGATCGCATGTCCACACGTGGAAGGTAACATATTGAAGCCTGTAGAAGAGATCATGAGAACAACACTTCACGATGCCGAGCTAAGCGAGGATTTCCCAGTCAGAATAGAGAAAGTGATAACCTTAAAAGACTTCATTAAGAAAAGGGACTCATCGGGGCGCCTGGGTGGCGCAGTCGGTTAAGCGTCCGACTTCAGCCAGGTCACGATCTCGCGGTCCCGTGAGTTCGAGCCCCGAGTCGGGCTCTGGGCTGATGGCTCAGAGCCTGGAGCCTGTTTCCGATTCTGTGTCTCCCTCTCTCTCTGCCCCTCCCCCGTTCATGCTCTGTCTCTCTCTGTCCCAAAAATAAATAAACGTTGAAAAAAAAAAAAAAAAAAAAAAAAAAAAAAGAAAAGGGACTCATCAAATGACTCTACTAAGGAGCCTGGAATGTCTTGTGCCGTAAAGCGAGGAAGTGTTCAGAGATGGGTCCCGAACGTGAAGCACCCTGACTGGCATGTAGGACCTCCCGCTGCTCAAATTTGGAGAATGAGTTGATTCTCCAAAAGAATAATGACCAAAATGAACAACACACAGAATGTAAAATGAACACAGGAGTCCACCCTGTGGTAAAAAATAGAGACAATGAAACACAAAGGAAAGAAGCGAAGTCTCATTTTTCGATGGCGAAATGCCAGCTAGCAAGTACGGAAGGCATCGTGGGGTTGGAAAGTCACCCCTTTGTGACGACCGCAGTGGCAATATAATGGGTGAACGTTGGGTGAATGCTGTTGGGGAACCTGATATCAACATGGCATCATTTCTCCATAGATTAATAACACAGGAGGAAAAGGTCAGCTTTCTGGTGGAGAAATAGGGTGGAAATCATTTTATTTGGGTGACCAAAGTGACGTTATGGCCTCCTGAAGTGAGGCGCTGGGGACACAGCATCAATTATGGAATCTCCCGGGAGGAATAAAAACTCTGATTTAAATATCAGAAATATCCATACCAGAACACATTCTACAAAATGACTAGTCTGGGAGCACCCGGGTGGCTCAGTTGGTTGAGCATCCAACTTGGGCACAGGTCGTGGTCTCACGGTTCGTGAGTTCAAGCCTCACATCAGGCTCTGCGCTGTCAGCGCAAAGTCTGCTTCAGACCCTCAGTCCCCCCCCTCTTTATCCCTCCCCTACTTGCACTTTCTCGAAAATAAATAAACACTAAAAAAAAAAAAAAACTAAAATGGCTAGTCTGTATTCTTCAAAAATGTCAATATCATGAAAAACAAAGACAGAGTAAGAGTCTGTTTTGATTAAAGGAGTCTTCGGATCTGTGACAACTGACTGCAGCGTGTGGGCCTGGTCCAGGGAAAATGCTATCACAGACGCATTAGGACACCTGCCACATTTCTTACATGGATTCCATGTCATATAAAAGCAATATGAAAATGCTAAATTCATCCCATTTGATAATAATACTGTCGTTTTGAAAGAGAACGTCCTTGTGCTGAAGGGATCCCTCCTCAAGTATTTAGAGATGAAGGGTTACAGTGTCTATAACTTACTCTCAAACGATCCACAAAACATTGATAGATAAGTAGATAGATACAGACGTCAATAGGTAGATAGATAAAACAAATGTGGCAAATTGCTGATAACTGATGAATCTAGATGAAGAGATATATGAGTATTCATTAGATAATTCTTGCAACTTCTCGGTAGATTACCAGCTAAAATAAAAACTCAAAAATTTATAGAAAATAAAATAAAGGTTTAAAAGTCCAAAGAAAGAAGACTCGACAGAGAAATGGAGAAACGCTGTTAGATAAATAGTATTTAAGTATTATTGGCCGATGAATATTTGAAGTGAGAGTCCACGTCATTGGTCACTAGGGACAGAGTCAATAGTAGCATACGTTGTGATTTGATGTGGAATACTATACAGCAATAAAAAGGAATAGTGCTAGGCCTAATAATACTGACGAAACTCAAACTCACAATCCTAGCAGTGTGTGAAAAAAAGGAAAGCAGACAAGTGAGTATATAGTCTGATTCCATTTACATAAAGTTCAAGGCAAAGAAAGTCTTTAAGGAGTTAGAAATTAGGGAGCACACAGCCTAGCAATCACACCTCTGGGTACATGTCCAAAGGAAATGATGTCAGTGTCTCGAAGAGATATCTGCACCCCCATGTTCAGTGCAGAATTATTCACAATAGCCAAGACATGGAAATAACCTAAGTGTCCATCACTGGATGGATAGATGAATTAAATGTGAGATATAAGTTTATGTGTGTGTATATATATGTATGTAATGTGTATATATATGTATACATATATACATACATACATACACATATATACACACATATACATATATATACATACACATATATACACGCATATACATACATATATTGTATACATATATACATATACATATATACATACACACATATATGTATACATGTATACATATTATATACACACATATACACATTATATATACACATATCCACATTATATACATACATACCCACATTTATACATATATTATATACATATATACATATACATATATATACGTATACATATATACACATTATATATACACACATGCACATTATATATATACACACACACATATATACATAATATATATATACGCACACATATATACACAGTCTTTAAGTGGAAAATGATCAGCCTTTAAAAAGAAGGAAACTCCATGATTTGTGACAGCATAGATGAATCTGGAGGGTATCATGCCAAGTGAAATAATCCAGGCACAGAAATACAAATACTACATGATCTCACTTGTATGTGTGTGATTCGTAAAAAGCCTACCTCACAGAAGCAGGGACTGGGATGGTGGCTGCCGGAGGCTGGAGGGGTGGGAAATGGGGAGATGTCGGCCAAGGGCACAAAGTTTCAGTTCTGCAGGATAAATACGTCCTGGAGACCTAGTGTACCGCAGGGTGACTAGACTCAGTAATACTGTGTTCCATAATCGAACTATGCTGAGAGAGTAGATTGGAAGCGTTCTCACGCATGCACATCGTGAGGTCACAGTTATGTGAATTAACTTGCTTGGGGTAATCACTTTACAATGTATATGTATTTTAAAAAACCATGCTGCACAGAAAATCGATATGTATAATTTTTATTTGTTAATTATACCTCAAACAGCTGGCCATGTTTTGATTCTTGTTCTGGGGTGCCAGAAACACCAGTGGGTTTATAGTGCCAACATCTATCGGGCTGCACACTTATTACCGATCTGTGCTTTCTTCTATAGGCTAGACTTCATTAAAAAGTTTTTTTTTTTCCCAAGAAAAGCAAACGTAACAGTCCCCTTCTGCAGAAAACAAAAACAGAAAAGCAAACGCTTAGGAAAAGAAAAAAAAAAAAAAAAAACCTTCCGTTTCAAACTCAAGAGAGGTAGAAGGAGCTCGCTAGCTTACTTCACTCTCACTCATTTCCCGAAGTGCCGACTGGATAATCCCTGTTATTAGCTCTGGAATCGTGAAAAGGTGAGTCACGCTGACGAGTGCAGCACGGCTTTGAGAGGAGCCTTGAGTAATTCCCACAGGAGTAGGAACCTGCAATTAGTCACGGACTATGAAGGCAGGACAAGTGTTTGAATCAGCAGCCGGCGAAATGAAACAAAACCTCTTAAAACATGTTTTTCTTCCAGCAGAAAACGTATACTTCAGAGCGTGTTCCAGACAAAACAAGCGTGTCACCCGGGCCACCGAACAGTGCCACGGAGCCTGCGCGTGGGGACGCCAAGCCCGTCCTTCCGTATAGACGGTACCAGGCTGCCACACAGAGGAACCTCCTCGTCTCAGTCTCGGAGATTTGTAACTGTGATACGATGCATTCCTTCTTTTTTATTTATTTAAAAAAAAAAAAAAGCTCTATTAGCATCTTATGGTTTGCTTTCTACCCTTTGCATTGGGAGCTAATGACGGCAGAAAGTATTAATGTGTCACCAAAGCATGGTGCTATTAACCCAAGAAGAAGGCAGTGTGGAGTTCAAGAACACGCCCTCCAAAAATAAGCCCGCTAGCCCGGTCTTGCCACTGTTTTCCGCAGTTGAAAGACGTGAAGCCCGAGCAGTGCTGTCCAGGAAAGTCACCCCAAATCTGGCTGAGCGGGTCCCCAAGTTTGAGGTCCATTCCATGTCCGGAATCTTGATGCTCGATAAACCCAGAGCTACCAAGCCTTATCCTACCCAACATCAGCAGAGGCTCGAGCATGCTCAGGGATGCCAACCTACGAATTCACAGTAAGGACCACAGAATAAACTTCCTAAAGTTGGAAACACTTAGGGTCAGCCTACCGACAAGTCTATGCGAGAAAGCGAAAGGTAAACCGAACGTGGCCTTGCGAGCATGGAACCAAAGCAAAAGGAGCTTGCTGGATATTCTGAACGACTGAAATGAAAAGCAGACGACAAATGCGGTCGCAGCCAGGAGAACAGACCTCAGCTACGTGTGCTGGGGGCAAGCTCTCCCGTAAGAGGGCAGAATCCAGAAGCGATGGGTTTGGACCCCGGGGCTGCCTCTTTCTGTTCACGTGACCTGGAGGAAAACCACTTGGTTTACACGAACCCCGGGTCCTGATCCAGAGGATGCGCACGTTAGTACCTACTTCTAGGACGATGGGGAAGATGAAGGAGATGATGTACGTGACAGCACCATGTGCATGGAAAATGCTATCCTTTCCACCTGCGCTGCCCCCTGCCACATCTCAGACCCTGAGGCTAAGTCCCCCGCAGGTCTTGATCCCTCCTTGGCAGTGCTGGGTGGGCACCTGTCCCAAAGGGCAGTGTGCTTTGAATCTGTGCTGTTCCCATAAGCAGGGATATCAGGCTCTTCCCCAGGACATGCACAGGCCATGAAGTTCTTTCTGACCTTCCTGCAACACCTTCCATCCATTCCGATTAATACAGCAGGCTTCCCACATGGTTCCTGGATTTACTCCTGTTTCTTTGTTAAGTTGGTTTTGCTGATTCCCCTTCCCTTTGCCTGGATCCTGGTGGCCTTTCTACAGCTCACCAGTTCCTTCTTCCTAGGGTCCCACTGGACTTCCTTGCCTTAACCCAAGTCAGTGTCCAGGCTTCTACCCGGTGTGGGAACTCCCTGGAAACAGATATAATTCTTCCTGCAGTATGGCTTGAAGAGCCCTGGAGGTCACCATTAGCTCCACTCAAGCCCAAGTTTGCCATATAGCAGATAACCGTAGCCTTACTTCTGAATGCCATCAATCACAGCATGTGGCAATAGGTGTTTATGTAGCTCCCGAGCCCGTGGGTTGACCAGGGGTCAGCTAGTCTAGACTCAGCATGGCTGGAGGTGGCTCGGCTCTACGTGGCCACCATCTTCCCTCCAGGCGCAGCAGGGCCCCTTGGATAAATGGCAGAAACACAGATCCAATGGAAGCGCATGGGAACATTCCGTGCCTACAACACCCCATTGGCCCAAGCAAATCACATGGTTGGGCCCATCACCAAGGCATGGGGAAGTGACCCTGCCCTCAGTGGGTAGACACGGAGAAACTACACGGTAAAGGGAATAGACACTGGGAACGACAGCGCCCTCCAGCTTATTCGTATCTTTCTCAGAGGCTGGTTCAGATGTCCTCGTGTCTTCCATGCCCAGCCCTAGACTTAATCACTTAGTCTAACATAAAACCCATTGGATTAAATTTAATCATTTAATCCCGAATGTCTCTGCCACCCCTGACAAAGATTCTTTGCTTGACCAAACTCCAGTCAGGTTCCTGAACCTATCTGCGCACCACCTTGTAAAATCTGGTTTTCGCAAGAGTCCTGCTTCAGGAGATTGACCAGGACCCCCTGCCCTGGCTATCTGATGGCCCTCAATATCTGACCAGGATCCAGCCCCCAGGTGATACGTGGTCACGTCTGGCCTGTCTTCAGCAAGACTCAGCAGGTAGGTGTAGCCAGAACCTCCTTTATTCCTGATGTTTCCTCTTAGTAATTTTCCATCCACTGATCCCCACCCTGCCCCTTGGCTAGAAATCCCTACTTGCCCATGCGGTATTTGGAGATGACCCCCTCTTACTTCCACTGCAAAACCCCATCATGGCGATCTCTGTGCTTATCACAGTGGTCCCAAATGGAGACTGGTCCCAGGTGTCACTGGATGTATTTTTGTCTTTATCACTCCCATTTCTCCTTTATCGTTCCCCATTGCAACTGCTCGCTTCTACTTATGCTCCCATCTCTTCTCCAAGGAGACTTCCATGGCCCCCAAAATAAGTGGGGTCCCCTTATTTCCTCCTCTCATGGTGCTCTGAAGTTTCCCTCCCTGGCACCTATTTCTGAGTATGAAGAGAAGTTATTCCTGGAATCATAAATACCGAGAGCCTGCAAGGACCCGAGGATTCTCTGGTCCAAGTTTCTTGCTTTAATGACATATAATCTGAGGCTCTGAGTGGAACCCATGCTTTCCTGGCTGGTTAGCAGGGGTCCGGATGAGGTCTCTGCAGACAAAGGTCACACTTGTCCTGCACTGACCAGTCATTCAACAAGAAACATGAGCGACCAATAAGCACGTGAAGAAACGCAAAGGAAAATGAAATGTAAACGGAAGAAATGAAAAGTAAAGTATATATACATAAATATATGAATATGTATGTGCACCTAGAGACTTAGATGTATATATTTAAATTTTGTTGGCCACAGTTGTTCCAGGCACTGAAACAAAAAGCACATTTGGAGCTTCACAGAAAATATTAAGCAACACTGAATCAGTACAACTAGAATAGTCCTACAACATGTTACTCTGATTAGATTTTTTTGACTTTTTTTTTTTTTGGAAGAGCATGCTCGTTTCAGTGCATCGGCTACTACTTCTCAATGGTTAGTTTGGAAACGTAGCAGAGCACGGCTTGCAGAGAATCGATTGATAGGAAACAGGGCCAACAATCCATCGTTGCTAAGAAACACCGTCCTTAAAGGGGCAGCAACTTACCCGTGTGTCTCTGGAAGCTGAGTCCAGATGTTCCAACAGCGATCTCTAGGAGGGAACCAACTCTGCGGTAAGAAAAACGTTAGCTGTGGTGAACGGGGGCTTGGATCTTAGTAGCATCAGGAAGTAAAGGTTCTGTAGCAAAAGGTGCAGAAGAAGGGTGAGATAATAAAAACTGACTTTGGAAACCTGTTGAATAAAACCCGCATAAACTCAGAGACAACTGAAAGGTGAAACCACCTGCCATCTTGAAGCCACGCCCAGTAGAACCTTGAAGCCACGCCCAGTAGAATCTTGAAGCCACGCCCAGTAGAATCTTGAAGCCACGCCCAGTAGAAATGGAGAGTTTTCCCAGGTTAACTGCAGACTTGCCTAAGCTGTCTGTAAACAGCAAGGCCTGTTGGCTTCCAGGGACAGGACGGGTTGGGCTGATATTTAATGGTGTTTTGCAGGGAGTAGCGTGGCTACTGTCATGTTCAATGAACCCTAGCAGGAGATGATGAACCCTTTCCAAGGGAAGGACCGTCCTTCCCCACAGGGAAATCAGAGCTGTGACAGACCGCCGTGAAGAGACAGAAAGGTGACATTTCAGTGGTTCAGTTCACTAAGACCGCCTGGAATTTACAAGTCTTTCATTTATACCGACTGATAAAGATTCAGACCTCAAAGCCTGAGGTTTGGACAGATGCAGAAGCAGAAGCCAAGGCTTAGTGGAAAGAGATGCGACACCTTAGCAAACAGAAATCAGACATCCTTGCAGGACCGATGAGCCAGAGCAGGCTGGACCCCACAGAAGAGAATTCTGGAGCCCAGAAGAGAGGGACACAGGTTGGCATAACTGTGCCCTTAACCATGCTGGCCCAGCAACCATCACACCTTTGGCAAAGTCAAGCTTAGAAAGCATACGTGCTCAGCTGTATTCTTGATGCGACCTAATCTATGCACATGCGTGATGAGTTCTAGTATGTTGTTACATCTGCACGGGTTCCATTATTCTTAAAGCAGTCTTATCTTCATAAAGATATGTAGAGGTTTTGTTTTTGATTTTGTTTTTCAATCCTTAGGTGTTGTTATCTGTAGATAGCTGGATTGAGTGGACCTACTTCTGAGTTATCATCACTATTTCCTGGCAAGTGTGCAAAACCAGGAAATAGGGGCGCCTGGGTGGCGCAGTCGGTTAAGCGTCCGACTTCAGCCAGGTCACGATCTTGCGGTCCGTGAGTTCGAGCCCCGCGTCGGGCTCTGGGCTGATGGCTCAGAGCCTGGAGCCTGTTTCCGATTCTGTGTCTCCCTCTCTCTCTGCCCCTCCCCCGTTCATGCTCTGTCTCTCTCTGTCCCAAAAATAAATAAACGTTGAAAAAAAAAAATTAAAAAAAAAAAACAAAAAAACAGGAAATAGCTTCTAGGTGCTGCTTAAGTTTGCTGTTCTAAAGGAAGAAGGAAGGAAGAGAGGGAGGAAGGAGAAAGAAAGAATAGTGAACTGCTTATTAATAACAGACTGCTTTTAATTTAATTTAATAAATTATATAAATTTATTAATTTATGTTTATTTATTTTTTTGAGGGAGAGACAGAGCAAACCAGGGAGGGAGAGAGAGAGAGAGAGAGAGAGAGAGAGAGAGAGAGAATCCCAAGCAGGCTCCATGCCACCAGCACAGAGCCCGATCTGGGGCTCGAACTTACGAACCATGAGATCATGACCTGAGCTGAAACCAAGAGTCAGATGCTTAACTGACTGAGCCACTCAAGTGCCCCCGGACTGCTTTTAATTTTAAGATGTGGTGTGTGTGTGTGTGTGTGTGTGTGCGCGAATGTCATTCCTATAATTGTCACTACAGTACAGCATCACTGTGTCCGTTCCCCTCATCAATCTAGAGAACAGACTAGAGAACACGTTTGTGGCAGAGCAGTGAGGAGCTGGCTTAGAGCGCCACAACAGAACTCTGAATTAGTTTCCTCTTGTCTCTATCTATGGAATTCAGTGGCTGCAGTAAATTTCCTTCAGCAAAAATGCCTTCCAAGTGTTTCTGAAATGCTTTTAACTGTCCCCGGCATTGAAATAGATACACATCCTTAATGATCAGCATCAAAATGCTAACTTTACAGATTTAGAAAGCTAAGTTCTCGGAGACCATTGTGATAGAAATCATTTATGTGTATGTGGTCCATCGTCTTTGAGGCCAAAGTGTTCTGGACACGTCACTGAGCATAGCTTTGGGTCCGAGAACCGCCTCCCGCCACGTCCCAGACTCCTGCCCTCCTACCCTGTCCTGAGTTTCTCCCCCAGGCCTCTCCCCACCTTTTCCCATGCAACAGCCTCCCTGGTCTGGACTAATTTTAAGATGTGGTTACGTTTGGGGGCCCCTGGGTGGCTCAGTCGGTTAAGCATCCGACTTTGGCTCACGTCATGATCTCACGGTTCGTGGGTTCGAGCCCCGTGTCAGGCTCTGTGCTGACAGCTCGGAGCCTGGAGCCTGCCTCGGATTCTGTATCACTCTCTCTCTCTCTCTCTCTCCCCCTCCCCTGCTCATGCTCTGCCTCTCTCTGTCTCTCAAAAATAAATAAATGTTTTAAAAAATTTTTTAAAATAAAAGACATGATTACATTTGAGGTCTCCCCACCTGTCCCTTCGCCTTCAATCTATCCTCCCTGCTGCTCCCAGGTACCTTCTTAAAAATTCATGTGCTTTTGTTTTTATCCCTTGTTTAGAGCCCGCCCCACCAGCCACAAGCAGAAGCTCTGTGCCTGTCTGCCCTCTCGACTGGGATGGTCTTTCCAGACTCCTCGCTGGCTGAGCCTGCACACTCCACACCCCTCGGGCAACCTGAAATGCGTGGGGCTCCTCCAATACAAATGTTCTTCTAGGTCTCTGTGCCTTTGCATGCACTGGTCCTCCTCCCCAAGCTCCCTTCCCTTCCTGCCTCCCTGCAAGCCCCACCTCATTCTCGTTAAGGACAGCCTTTGCTGGTCTGGTGAGGTTCCCATCTCTGTGCTCCTCATTTTAGCGTCTGTTTCAACTTCTTGCGATTTTGTTTGTTTGTTTAGGTGTCCGTTCCCTTCCCAGAATGTGAACCCCTCGATGTCCTCGCCAGCACAATCCCTGGCACACAGCAGATGCCTGATAAACGCTTACAGAATCAACGCATGCACAAATGTCTCACGATAACCATGGTTTCATGGCGAAAACAATGGCGGGACACAAGAATTAGGTGCGTCCCGAAGAGTTTAGATGACGCCAAAGCCAGTCTAATGGAAAATTAAGCCAAGCAAGCACGCCTGTGCTTGGCTGAATAGGGTTCCCCCGCCCCCGCCATCAAATTCACATCCACTCCAAACCTCAGAAGGTGACCTTATTTGGAAATCAGGTTGTTTGCAGATGTAGCCCATTCAGATGGAGTATGGTGGGCGTGTAATCTGATATGACGGGTATCTTTATAAGAAGAGGAGAACCCAGACACACAGGGAGGATCGTGTGTGACAAGAGAGGCAGAGGTGGGAGGGATACGTCTACAAGCCAAGGGATGCCAAGCCTTGCCAGCGACACCAGAAGCTGGGAGAGAGTACAATCTCCATTGTGAAGGCCACCTAGTGTGGGGCACTTTGCTTTGGCAGCCCTGGGGGTCGACACTCCACTCGAGCCTGAGATCCGGCAAGGTCTAAGAGGAGGTGATGGGACGCCAATGAGTCTTTGCACCTCTTTGCCCTCGGGAACAAGGGGTTTCACAAAACAGATGATCTGCGTGAAATGTATGTTGTTAGCTCCCGCTTCCTTCTCCCTTTCCACAAAAGCCTCTAGTGCGACAATCGTGCTTGAGAACGCACGTGACAGAAGCCGCCTCGTCAGGGGTTGACCAAGTGGCAAATAAACACAATGGCAAAGATTGGGGGTCAAGGCCAGAGTGACTTCTTTTCTTTTCCTCTTGTGATTGATCTCTCAGACAATCTGGTCCTTTAAACAGTCTTGAGATTCTAAGTGATCTACAGGACCGTTTTAGCTCCAAACACATGCTCAGAAAAGGGATGAGAGGCGGGGGGAGGGCACCAGGTCAGGGGCAGGACTGGGGAGGGGGTGGGGATGACCCCTAGAACCTGCACAGGAGAGGAGACGCCCAAGACTGCTCCCTGGCCCATCTCTCAGCTCTCTGTTGGTGTCCACCAGCTGATGTTTGTTTGTTTGGGAACAAATGCCACACTGTTATGTTGTTGTTTTTTTAAAACATTTATTTATTTTTGAGAGACAGAGCATGAGCAGGGGAGGGGCAGAGAGGGAGGGAGACACAGAATCAGAGGCAGGCTCCAGGCTCCGAGCTGTCAGCACAGAGCCCGACGTGGGGCTCAAACCCACCGACCATGAGATCACGACTTGAACCAAAGTCAGACCCCCAACCGACTGAGCCACCCAGGCGCCCCCCACACTGGGTTTTTCCAAATTGTTTTCGGCTTTGCGTGTGCATGAATGCATGATAGGGCAAGATCGGCCCCTGATATTCTGTTTCTAAAGGTGACAACATTAAGCCAAGGAAGAAAATGGCCCTGGAGGATTTCTGTTTGAGTCCAAAAATCTCTGGTGGTGCTTTGGCTATTTGTGTACTTTTATTCCCTCAAGCACATGCTTTCAGTAACGTTTCATACAGGGGAAAATCCACCTTAAATTTTGACTTTAAGCCTGTTAGGTTGTAGTTATTTGGTTTTTATTCCTGATAAATGTATTTAGAGTGATGAATGTCTCTTTGGATATTGTTTAAGATATGTCTCAAAATTCTTGACATGAACTTGAATTAACAGATTCGTTCGGAGAGAAACGACGTCTCTACAACATTAAATTATCCTCTATGAGAGGATGGAGTTCCTTTTCATTTACCTAAATATCTTTTATTAAAGTTTGATCCTCAGAAATATTCTACAGTGTTCTTGGCTAATTCCTAAATACTCATCAATGTTTCGATGCTTTTGTGAATGGTTTCTTCTTTCTTTTTCTTTTTTTTTTTTTTTTTTTGAATTTTTTTAATGTTTATTTATTTTTGAGAGAGAGAGAGACAGAGACAGAGCACGAGTGGGGGAGGGGCAGAGAGAGAGAGAAAGATGCAGAATCCGAAGCAGGCTCCAGGCTCGGAGCTGTCAGCACAGAGCCCGACGTGGGGCTCGAACCCACGAACGGGGAGATCGTGACCTGAGCTGAAGTCGGTTGCTTAACCGGCTGAGCCACCCAGGAACCCTTACAAAGATAAGGGATTTTAAAGCTGGCCTTTTGCTGTTAATTCCTAATTGTGTCGCCTGGTGGTCGGAGAACACAGTATGTAAATATTCGTTTCTTGGAATTTCCTGTGTGATCAAACGCATTCATGTTTTTGCAAAGGCGTTAGAAGTGGTTGGAAAGGACATGTGTTCTTTGTTTACATGGCACTGTAATGTGTAATAATGTTGGTAATGATATATGTAATATTTGGTTATTATTATTACCATATATGTAATTATTACCATATATGTAGCAATTCAAGCTCATTCATGGTATTGGGAAAGTCTTTGGTATTTCTATTTATCATTATCATTTAAAACTTTTGCCTGCTGAACATATCACTTTAGGGGAAGGGGTGTTGGCCTCTCCAGTCTGCTGCGTTGCCTGTTTCTAGGCCATTCCGTCCACTGTCACACCTCAGAGTGAGACTCTTTGACGCACGTGTTTCTGAGAGATAGGTCTCTTTATTCCATTGTGCCCTTTACAAATACGCAAATATAAAACACGCGTCTTTGCTCGTTAGCATATACTTTTTGCTTTAAATTTTATTTTATCAGATAACTGACGTTCCTACCTTTTGCTTTCCCCGTGCTTTACTTCAGTGGTTCGTCTCCTTCCGCCCTTGGATTTTTCAAGCTGTGTGTGTGTCCTTTCCTTCCAAGGCTCTCTTGCTGACAACAGTCTGTTGCAAATGCCAAGGGCCGGGCCCACGGGAGTGTGGGCCCGATTACTTTACGGAGGGCCGGGGACTGACTCCAGAAGACCGGAGCACACAGGCCTTGGGTCTCACGCCTACGGCCACCAGCGTCTCCGTGCGCCCTCTGCTCAGGGGCCGGCAGCAGACGGTCCCTTGGGTTGAAATCCATCAGTCCTGGTGGCCTGGAGGCAGGGATGCAGGCGGGACCCCCCCCCCCCCCCAGAGAGGCTGGGAGCTCTCCCTACACCCGTTCTCATCAGCCCCCACCCAGCAGGCTTCCCCCCCATCCCCATGGTGCCCTACTGTAAATGCATGAGTGGAAGATGGCCTCTGGGGAGTAGCCCCCAGCTCGTTTATTTCTTCCCTGCAGATGGAGACACTGTATTTCAAAAGCTCCCTGCTGCCAGACTCGAAATTTTACACCCCAACTATTTACAAAGGAACCCAAAGAAGCAAATTCAGAACCTGCGTCCTTTGCGTGGGAAACGACCCCCGGCAGCTGCGACAGAGCCGTAGTTAGAAGGTTGTAAGCCGCCACCCACCTTCAGTGTTCTCTGACCTAGACCTTGTGAACCCCGCTCCCTGGGGTTCCCCCGGCCGTCCTTCCCTTCTGAGAAGCCACCCCAGGGAGGACGTTCCTCCCCTGCAAACCTGTGCTCCTGTCACCTTGTGGTCATGTCTTTTTCCCGGCTCAGCCCTCAAAGCCCTCCCCACCCCCGACCCTGGCCCCCCCACATGGGCATACTGGGGAACCAGTGGTCAAAGGCAGGACCTGCCAGTGTCTGCAGAGTGTGAGGGCAGAACTTGAGACACTGGCCTCTGGCTGTGCCTCTGGCCACCTTCCACCCCAGGCTGACACTTAGTCTTGGTCCCCAGAACGAGTTCAAGGCAACATCCGTCCCCCAGCGGCCCCTCTGGCTTCCCTTGGTGGCGTCAGAAACATGGTTTACTTCTTTGCTTATTCTCCTGCTTTTGCCAAAGAAATATTTTTTCTTTTCTATTATCAAAGTAACGCTCAAGTTTTTTGTTGGTTTTCTTTTTCTTTTTGAGTTTGGAAACTCAAAGGAAAAAGTGTAAGAAAGAAAAAAATTGCGAACGTTTTCATTAGCAAAGACAAGCCCAGCTAATAGTTGGGTGAGTTTCCTTCAAGTCTTTTTTTTCTATCTTAACAGTTTCTATCTTTCTATCTTACCAGATCTGCGTATCTCACGGTCCTCAAGACCCTGCGGTACCTTCAAAATTGTGCATAATGGCATTCAAGTCTATTTCCTCCTGTTTACAGAGAAATTGCCAGCTCATCCCAGAAAAGCTGCTTCTTGGTTTGTGGGTTGTGCTCAGCTAACAACAACAACAACAAAAAGTATCCAAAGATTCAGGCCCATCGTCATGAGTGTGGAAGATGCAGAAAACCTCCACTCGAGTTTTTGGCACTGAAGACGGCCATGATGTTGTTCTGATCGTCTCTGCTGCATGTGGAGAGAGAAGAAAACTTGCCTTTTGTTCAGCTCTTCTCAGCCCACGACCACACAGAGCCTAGCTGTTCTTTGCAAGTGCCACACAGAAAGGCAAAGGTTCCACCAGTCAGGGAGAACGAGGGTCCCGCCAGCAGCTGGGCAAAATCATAAAATGCATCCGCGTGTGCAGGGAGAGTCACGCCCGCTACGAAGATATAAGCCGCCTGGAATTTTGTGGGAGCCTGGGGTGCCCGCGCCTTCCTTGTGATGGGGCTGGAGGCGGCGTACGGGTTCATGAGACCCGACGGCGCACAAATCTCCCCAGCTCCGTATTCCGTGATTTCGTGTTGGTGGCTTGAAACTGGCTATCGTGGTAGTATTTATTTCATTTGCCAAAAATTTGGCTCGTGCCACAAATCAGGGGTTCCCCCCACCCCGAACTCCAAAAAGTTGATCATTGATAGGCACAGCACTCTGAGATTCTGAAACAACACAACACATCACGTGCGAAGGACCGGTAGTCCCATGTCCTGCATGTACGGACCATAACTCTTGAGGGGCACTGTGCCACGAAGGCCCCCCCTCCCACTTCCTGCTCTGTGGTTTTCTGAGTTCGGGGTGGAGAGAGAGATGGGGGTGGGGTGGAGCAGGCTGACTTCCTCAACCAGGGGCTCCTTGCAGCAAAATGTTGCCAAATTACCTTCTTGGTGGAGGAAAGCATTTCTTTCTTCTTTGCTGTATCTCTCCCATGTTTTCATAGATTCACGTATTTCTGGCACCTGTTGGGGACCAATCCCTGTTCTCCGGACCTGGGATGTAGCGGTCGACCAGACGGACAAGGTCCCTGCCTTCATACAGCGTATGTCCTGCAGAGAGGAACCGTGATAAACACACATATAAGTAAACAGGAGAACAAAAGACAGCCTAAGCGCTCTGCTAAAAATAAAACCAAGTGAGATAACAGAGAGAGAGGGAGAAGCAGCTTGGCTCACCAGGGCAACCATGGATGTGGAAAGATGGCAAGAGGTTCAGTGTAAGAACCAATGACACCAGGGGCGCCTGGGTGGCTCAGTCGGTTAAGCATCTGACTCTCGATTTCGGCTCCGGTCGTGATCTCACGGTTCGTGAGTCCGAGCCCCACGTTGGGCTCTGCGCTGATGGTGCGGAGCCTGCTGGGGATTCTCTGTCTCCCCCCTCTCTCTGCCCCTCCCCTGCTCACTCCCTCTATCTCTCTCTCTCAAAACACATAACTAAATATAAAAAAATAAATCACTCAAATGCCCATTTGTTGTAAAAAAACAGAGGAAAGTACCAGAATTTAAAAATTACTCCTAGAAGCAATCAACATCATAAAGTACTCTTTCAATCTTTCGTGACATTTAGACGCTATGTGTTTTCTCAGCTTATCGAGATATAAGTGATATGTACCATTGTGTGAGTTTAGGGTGTACATGGTATAGTATTTTTTTTTTTAATTTTTTTTTCAACGTTTATTTATTTTTGGGACAGAGAGAGACAGAGCATGAACGGGGGAGGGGCAGAGAGAGAGGGAGACACAGAATCTGAAACAGGCTCCAGGCTCTGAGCTGTCAGCACAGAGCCCGACGCGGGGCTCGAACTCACGGACCGCGAGATCGTGACCTGGCTGAAGTCGGACGCCTAACCGACTGCGCCACCCAGGCGCCCCAGGTATAGTATTTTTTTCAAATATTTGATTCGAGGACAAATGTATGTGAGCACATAGAAAATAGTCTGAAATAATACACATTTACTAATCTCTGGAGAAAGGGGTTGAAGTTCGCATGTTACGATCATGTAACGATACACTACTGGGTTGATTTTTTTTTTTTAAATAATTTCAGAAAAGCAAGCAAGATAGAAGCAAACTTGAACGAATAAATTAGAAAGTAAACGTAATATTTGGAGCATATCCACAAGGTCATTCCTCAAGGTCTATCTATTCCAAATGCCTCATCTGCTTGGCTTATTTTTTGACCTATTGGACAAAATCTATTCTTTTTTTTTTTTTTAATTTATTTATTTTGAGAGAGAGAGAGAGCAGGGGAGGGGCAGAGAGAGGGGGGAGAGAGAGAGAAAATCCCAAACAGGCTCCGCCTTGTCAGCCCAGGGCCCAATGTGGGGCTCGACCCCATGAACTGTGAGATCGTGACCTGAGCTGAAGTCGGATGCTTAAACGACTGAGCCACCCAGGCGCCCCGGACCGAACCTCTCCTTGTTCTCTTTCAAACCCCCCAGTGTAGCTCTTTCCCCAAGGCTCTTACCACCTTCTGCTTTAGCTACTCTCACACTTGTGTCTCCTTCACTAGACTGCCAGTTTCTGGACAGTAAGCCTGTGTCGCCCCTGACTTATTCATGGCATAATACCCCTCACACCCAAGCACAGTGCCTGCACGCAGAGGATATGACTTCATTATTTATTGAATTGGATTTTGAAGCAGTCCTGCATGGAATCCACTAATCATTATTGATTTTCTCCTCTCCATAAATGTTCTTTTCATTCCAGGACTATAATCAATACCACTTTCCAGGGCAAATTTGTGTGTCTCTGACTGATGAGCTCAGCCGGTTGGAACTCTGTGTTAACAAAACCATGCTGGTTACACTCGCCCTCTGGTCGCTGGCCACAAACTACACCCCTGCTTCCAGCCAGCTGTTGCCAAAATGCCAGCTGTGTGTAACAGGAAAACATCAGATGGGAAAGCTGGAGACACTGGTCCCCGACTGTCACCATTGCTCTGGGTAAAAAGATATATTTACCAGCCATGCTCTATCGGGATCATTTCTGCTCTCGCCTGCTTTTCTCATTGGACTGCAAACCTCATTCATCCTTGTGTCTGCCTCAGTGCCCAGTGTTACTTAGTGTATGTGTTCAATAAGTGATCACTGAATTGAATTTTACCAAGAAGGAGTGCTCATGGTGCATTATTGCAAAGCATAGAGGCCAAATGGAAAAGCAGCCAAGGAACTTATGTTTTCACGTGCTCTCTGTGTTACAGGGGCTGTCAGTAAGCTTTTGAATCTTTACTCTCTTTAGCCTGGTGACGGCCTGGTAAATGATTCCATCACTTAGTCGTAAGAAGGGAAGATGAGGCAAAAATGGGATAAGTTCAAGGACACCTATGTAATAAAAGGTTGAAGTGATATTTAAGCTAATTTAGAATCTAAGCCTGTAAAAGTTATTGTCATGATCTAAAAACAGTTAGATTTCTAAATCCAGCTAATCTTAGCTTAGAGCAACATATCCGTACTGTCAGTGGCCCAAAATACCATAGTGGAGTCAATGCATCATGTGTAAGGTCTTAAAAACCATCAACTGTCTATGAGGTCATTGGATTTGAATCGTGCTGTAATTCACTTTGGGTTTAACTATCGCCTGAAATTACAAGACTATAAAATTGAGAGGGTTTATATCAGTAAGATAGAAAAGGCAGGCCCAAGGAGGGACGGGGCTATCTTTAAGACCATCTTAATTAAGTGGTATTGAAATATGGATTGCTTCCTTCACAAAACTTAGCAAAACCAAACATGGAAGGATGACTTATGTTTGACTTTATGTTGGTTTCAATATAGGAATGTGACATGATCCATATAGAGGGAAGATCTTGAAAATTAACTTGACCTCCAGACCCAGATACCCAACAACCCACTTTGTATTCCCTCCAGTTCCCTCCAGTTGCCACAGACGTCTTAAATCAAAAAAATATATGTACCATCTTTCCTGAGAAATCTGGCATAGTAGTCAGAATAAAGGGTTCCCAAAAGGTGGCCACATCTTAATGCAAACCTGTGAATTTTAGCCCACATGGTGACAGGAACTTTGCAGAGGCGATTCTGTTGAGGGTCATGAGATGGGGAGATTATCCTGGATTATTGGGGTGGGTCAGACATAGTCACGAGGTCCTTATAAAGGCGGGGGGTGGGGCGGGCAGGAGGGTCAGAGCCAGAGAAGAAGATGAAGAAGCAGAAGCTAGAGGGAGGTAGAGTCACATGCCAGGGGTGTGGTGGTCCCTAGAGACTGGAAGCAACTAAGAAATGGATTCTCCTCTCACACCTGTCAGAATGACTAACATGAACAACTCAGGCAACAGCAGGTGTTGGCGAGGACGCGGAGAAAGAGGATCTCTCTTGCATTGTTGGTGGGAATGCAAACTGGTGCAGCTGCTGTGGAAAACAGTATGGAGGTTCCTCAATAAATTAAAAATAGAACTACCCTACGACCCAGCCATTGCACTACTAGGCATTTATCGAAGGGATACAGGTGTGCTGTTTCGAAGGGACACATGCACCCCCATGTTTATAGCAACACTATCAACAATAGCCAAAGTATGGAAAGAGCCCAAATGTCCATCGGTGGATGAATGGATAAAGAAGGTGTGGTATATATATACAATGGAGTATTACTCGGCCATCGAAAAGAATGAAATCTTGCCATTTGCAACTACGTGGATGGAACTGGAGGGTATCATGCTAAGTGAAATTAGTCAGAGAAAGACAAATATATGGCTTCATTCACATGAGGACTTTAAGAGACGAAACAGATGAACACAAGGGAAGGGAAGCAAAAATAATATAAAAACAAGGAGGGAGACAAAACAGAAGAGACTCATGAATATGGAGAACAAACTGAGGGGGGTGTGGGAGGGGAGATGAACTAAATGCTTAAGGGGCATTAAGGAATCTGCTCCTGAAATTGCACTATATGCTAACTCCCTTGGATGTAAAATTTTTAAAAATTAATTAATTAATAAAAAAAAGAGAAAGAAATGCCTTCTCTAGAGCCTCCAGAAGGCATTGCAGCCCTAGCGTCCTATTTTAGACTTCTGACCTTCAGGACTCCAAGAGAATAAATTTGTGTTGCTTTCAGCCACTCCTTTTGTGGTGCTTCGTTTCAGCGGCCACAGGAAACCAACACATCTGTCATCTCCGCAGATGAGTCACAAGACCTGTAGGTAATAGATGAGTCATTCAAAACGGGTAACTGAGGACAGTTTAGCAAAGGAGTCAATTTCAAGATGCGGGCACAGTTGAAGAAAACCGAGGAAGGAAGGTGATGCGTCTGTGTGTGGGTGACATCGGGCAGCCGTTACTCCGTGGGACCAAAGGGGAGCCCAGAGAGGGCGGCGGGGAGGGCTTGCAGGTTGGGACAGGGGGAGCCAGTGAATAAATGTCCTCACCGCTCCCTCCTCCAGCCCCCTGATCTCTGTTGAGGCTGCCCGAGGGCCCAGCCCAGCCACAAGCCACGGGGCCCAACTGATCCATCCTTAAAGATCGGTCCTACTGGGCACAGAATAGAAAGTGTAATCAATCAGCTTTCTCCTACATCCTGGATCTCGGGGGATAGTGGAGCCATCCCCTGGCAACCTGGAGTCACCTTGGCCTCTCCCTCACGCTCCCCCATCTCCGCCTAGATTCAGCTCTCTGGGGCAGTGGAAACTCTCTGGACTTCTCCTGTCTCCCAGTCACCTCTCCATTATATCCTCTGCTCAGCTAACCCCCGGCGCGAATGGACAATTATCATTCTCCTCCTGCATTTCTGTATATCGTCCCTGCATTATCCCTTTAACTTTCACAAAGGTTTTTTTTAAGTGATAATAAAAGTAGCATCTTACGGTAAACCCAGTCATTTGCTTATTTTCATCAATTTCTGTTTTCTCTACTGCACGAGTTATACTTATGAAGCTTCTCATAAATATACGAACGTACATGCACAGATTCCTAGGAACATACCCATAAGCGGCCAATCTAGTTACTTTATTGTCACTGCTGCATGGAATCTCGCTGTGATTTGCAAGGGGTGGACTGTACCAAGATGTCCTTGGACGAGAGTGGTTTGACTTCTCAAAGCATTAAAAAAAGAAAAACAGAAAAAAAGGCAAGCATCTCCTTAATCTCTTGCAACCAGAAGCAAAAGGAAGAAGAAAACCATTAAACAGCGGGGAACAAGTCGTCTGGTCACCGCACATCTTCACTTTGCGCACAACTCCGCTGCACTTCTAAGATTTTACTTTGCCGCTAAAGAGGCACTATAATTCTTCACTTGAGAAAACTCACATTTATCCCCACTGTTTGGGAGCTTTATGGGATGATGAATATGAGATAGGGAAGCACAAGATAGCAGCAAATTAACTAGTTACGTCGCCAGAATGCAGAGAACTTTGAACAACACGGCAAAGGCAAGCAAGATAATTCTATGAGGAAACTAAACTGAATTTATCAGCCTCTGGCCTCACTTCGCCCAAGAGCACCACAGTTTAAAATGACGTATGCTTCTTTCCTGATTGTAAAACAGTATAGTGCATGGTAGGGATTTGAGAAAATATATAAGAGTATTAAAGTAAAAAATGCTCTCCAGAAATCCAGTATTATATAATCCCTTCCAATTTTTTTTTTTTTTTTGATAAACATCTCTGGTGGGGGGAGGGGGCTCCTTCTGTCTGTTACAATTTTGTTTCATTCAGGTCTTTCCACCCTGCGTGGGGATGAGTGCGTTCTCCTGTTAATGACAACAAAACATACATAATTTTAAGTCAATGGGGATATGAGAAATGGCTTCTTATAAATAAAGTTGGGACAACTTAGTAACTAGTTGGAAAAGAAAGAAGATTGAATCAGTTCTTGAGCGCGTTTGAATTCAATTACTCCCAAATAAATTCCAGATCATAAAAATTTTAAGTATTAAATTTGTAAAACGTAAAAACACTAAGATACTGCTTTAGGGAATACATGTGATTTTGAAGTGGGGAAGCATTTTCTAAGCAGAAGACCAAAACCTTCATTTTTTTTTTAAATGTTTATTTATTTATTTTGAGAGAGAAAGTGAGCAGGGGAGGGGCAGAGAGAGAGGGAGACAAAATCCCAGGCAGGCTCAGCGCTGTCAGCACAAAGCCTGACATGGGGCTCAATCTCACGAACCATGAGATAGATCATGACCTGAGCCGAAATCGAGAGTCGCATACTTAACCGACTGAGCTACCCAGGCGCCCCAAGACCAATACCTTTCAACAAAGAATGAAATGTAACTATAGAAACATTCCCTTCTTTGTGAGAAGAAATCATGAAACAAGTTGGAAAAACATGACAAAAGGGGATAAATGTTTGCAACCAATCTGGCAGATAATGGGTTATATATGCAAAGATCATTTAGAATAAAGATCAGTTACATGACCTAATGGGTCAGTGACAAAAGGATAACTACTAATGTTCAATATTTTCACATTGGCACCTGTAGTACCTTATTTTTAGGATTAACATATATCTTTTAAAAGCTTGTAAAATACTCTCAAAACACATAAATATACTTAAAATTTTTAAGGGGTGCCCAGTGGCTCAGTTGGTTAAGCGTCTGACTCTTGACCTCAGCTCAGGTCATGATCTCACAGTCTGTGGGATCGATCTCCATGTTGGGCTCTGCACTGACATTATGAAACCTGCTAGGGACTCTCTCTCTCTCTCTCTCTCTCTCTCTCTTCCCCACCCCCGCCCCATCCCTCCCCTGCTCAGGCACTATCTTTCCCTTTCTCTCAAAATAAATTGGAAAAAAAATTTTTAATTAAAAATTGGGGTGCCTGGGTGGCTTGGTCGGTTAAGTGTCCGACTTCGGCTCAGGTCATGATCTCACGGTCTGTGAGTTCGAGCCCCGCGTCGGGCTCTGTGCTGACAGCTCAGAGCCTGGAGCCTGTTTCCGATTCTGTGTCTCCCTCTCTCTCTGCCCCTCCCCTGTTCATGCTCTGTCTCTCTCTGTCTCAAAAATAAATAAACGTTAAAAAAAATTAAAAAAAATAAATCATAAAAGCTTGTAAAATAGCACTATAATCATACTTTGAAGTATTTTTCAGCGGAGCTGGTGGACCAAATGGCACAAACGTTTTCTGACTCCCCTATTTCCTTACCTTTCGTACCACAAAATAGGAACTTCATGAAATAAAGCAGAAGAGAACAAGACCCCTATTTGGCAAATATCGTTCCTCTCACTGGCGATTCGTTGGTTGATAGTCTTGCTTTGCGGAGCAGTGCGCTTTTACGAAATTTATGGGCAATTTTATGAGAAATGAGACTCGGTTACCTGGCCTTCATCTTAACGAGGAAACCCAAACACTCACGTGGGAATCAGGCCACCCTGAGCTCCTGGTTCCCGTTCACCACTTCTGGAGAACGAACGTAACTTTGGGCCGTTTATTTAACCTCCCAAGCCTCCGTTTATTGACCGTAAAGAGGGATTCAAATGCCCCCCAAAGAGCGAGGTAAAATAAACATTTTGGAGCGGGCTATTAACATGTACGAAGGACCTGCTGACTATCTGGCAGATTCTGCTCCTTTGCTTTTTGTTGACAATTGAATAACATTGGCTTAGGAAACTGTTGCCAACGAGGGAGAGCAAAGGGGCTGGGAGCTCTGCCGGACAGAAGAAGAATCAATAAATCGATGACAGCACATTACTGTGTGCTTTTCAGAGCGAGCTCCATCCGCTGGTCTCCTCTCTAAAGCCCAGGGGAGTGAGCTTCTGCTGGAGAAAGGGTTTTGGAGGGAATAAAGAAGGTAGCTTGGAGGGGCGCCTGGGGGGCTCAGTCGGTTAAGCGGCCGACTTCGGCTCAGGTCATGATCTCATAGCTTGTGAGTTCGAGCCCCGCGTCGGGCTCTGTGCTGACAGCTCAGAGCCTAGAGCCTGCTTCGGATTCTGTGTTTCCCTCTCTCTCTCTGCCCCTCCCCCACTCATGCTCTGTCTCTCTCTGTGTCAAAAATAAAATAAACATTAAAAAAAAAAAAAAAAAAAAGAAGGTAGCTTGGAGACCTGCAGGTTGCCAGACTCATCCTTGCGCAAGGCTAGAAGTCACTGTCTCTACCGCAAGGGTTCTCAGCTGGGGTGATTCTACCTCCCAGACAGCAGTTTTGGTGGCCACTGATGCCTGGGGCGGGGGGCGGCGGGTGCTAATCCTGGCATCTGGGGGTGGAGGCCAGGGGTATCCCAAAACGCCCTACCCCTCACAGGGCGGCCCTCACCCCCAGGAATTACCTCGTCCCAATTGTCCGTAGTGTCAAGGCTGAGGAACTTTGCTCGAAATTGATGTATTCTGACATTTAATTCTATTTTTTCTCCATTTATCAGCATCTCCGTAACCTCCAAAGTTAGAGACCCGTACCAACAACTTCACAATTTGGACTACATGTCAAGATTGACCATATTTTTTCCAGTTGGTTAGAACAATTCAGGTCTTCACTGACGCTGTTTTTTTTTTTGTTTGTTTGTTTTTTGTTTTTTGTTTTTTTTAATTTAGAGGTTAAAGAAAAACCAAGTGAAAAAATATCTTACCTGTTGCTTTGGTTAATAAAAGGAATCTGCTTACAGATACCACCAGTACATAAATACTGCTTATCAATGGGGCACCCGGGTGGCTCAGCCGGTTGAGCATCCAACTTCTGCTCAGGTCACGATTTCACAGTTTGTGGGTTTGAGCCCCACGTCGGGCTCTGTGCTGGCTGCTCGCAGCCTGGAGCCTGCTTTGGATTCTGTGTCTCCCTCTCTCTCTGCCCCTCCCCCACTCGCACTCTGTCTCTCTCTCAAAAATAAATAAACATTAAAAAAATTATAAATAAATAAATACATACATACATATATACATACATGCTGCTTATCAAAAACCATAGAATTTGGACAAAGCCATCCCCAGATGAAAATGCTATGTCTTGAAAGCTTCTGTTACTTAGCAAAAAAGAGAAAACAGTCAATAAACCAAAGATTTATCCTAAGAATCTACAAAAGGAGTAGGGGAAGCAAAACTCCAAGGGAAAAAATGAGAACAAAACCAAAAACCCATGAATTAAAAAAAACGAACAAACAAAAAAACCAACAATGAAAGTATTAAATTAATCCAAAAATGAATTATTTGAAAAGGCCATGGTGTATACCAATTTCTCACACTGGGGTGATCCCAAAAGCCTCTGGCACTTGATAAAATGAAATTTCCAGGTCCTTCTACCTCCCCAAATTCAAATTCAGGATTTGGGAGGAGAGGCCCTGAACTCTGTGTTCCAAACACGCTTTCCAGGAGATTCTTATAAAAGGGCAACTTCAGGGGCACCTGGGTGGCTCAGTTGGTTGAGCGGCCGACTTCAGCTCAGGTCATGATCTTGTGGTCTGTGAGTTCAAGCCCGTGTCTCAGAGCCTGGAGCCTGCTTCGGATTCTGTGTCTCCCTCTCTCTCTGCCCCTCCTCCGCTCATGCTCTGTCTCTCTCTCTCTGTGTCAAAAATAAACATTAAAAAAAAAATTAAAAGGGCAACTTCAGGAAACCCTGACAGTAGTCAGTCTTCAACAGAGTTAATCAAGGTACGAGGGGCAGTCGTTCAGATTGAGAAGCTTATGAATGTAAGAGGAACCAGACCCACATTTATGGAGAAGAGTTAGAAAGTATGAAAGAAGGTAATGTCATCTGTTAGAGAAAATCCTTCCATCACGGCTCTGTCCTTCACTGGTATTTCCATTCTGATGGCAGATATCCTAATGTCCTGAGTTTGTCCTCTGTGTCCCTCATCTATCTCTCTGAGTCCCTCACGTATTTATTTATCTGGAGAACTCTATTCCTCTCGTTCATCTCTGCAGACTTTTCCTTTGAGAATCTCGGAGCATCTGCTCTGGACTTCTCTGCTTCCACTGACGTTTTCCCTGTTGCTTCACGGGTTGTGCTTTTTCAGCAGCAAAACTTCTCCCCTGCTCACAGGTCATGCTCTGGTCAGACGTGCTCCCCACTGAGAACACGGACAGGAGAATCTCCGAGGCCTCCTTTCTGGTCAGTCGCCTGTTCCACCCCCAGGAATTTAGGGTCATGGTGAGGGTGAGGTGATGTCTGCCCTCTGTCCCTAGATCGATCCCTTTTGCAGCCATCACCTTTTTCCAAGAATCCACTAGTCTTTCCCGGCTTGCTCATCATGTGGAGGGGTTTCTGACTATATCTGAGGGCAGAGCACACTTCTAGAAGCAATGGGGAGACGACGTAGCATGCTGCTCAAGGAGTCTAAGACCAGATGAGGGAGAGAGGAAAGCCGTGGCTGACCATGCCTCTTACTTTCATAGGTCAGAGGTCACGTTGTCCGTGAGGGGCTTTCTGGCTGGGCCGAAGACTTTCTTTGCTGCAGACGGCTGGGTTGCTGGTCACGTCTCCAGATGTCGTGGCATCTCTTGTTAGCAGCTGGAGATTGACAGTGCCCATGGTGTCAGGGGGTGTCTCCCTGTGCATGGAGACGTTGTTGTGACATTGTTGTGATGATGACCTTCAGTGGCTGTCTCTGTTACGGATCTTCCCAGGACGGGTGGGACACACATGCCTTCCATCTGATATCCCACTGCATGACATTTTGCAGAGATCCCATGAAGTTCCTGGCATGCTTTCGAAAGGCGCCATTCCTTCCGAATGTATTCTCTTCGCTCTTGAATTACTTTCTTGATTGAAAATTGAGAATGGAGTCGGGGGAGGACGCACATTTTCTAGTCACCATTTTAACTGAAACGTTCGTAGTGTTCGACTAAAAAGGAAATTTCTTCTTTCTTGCTAAATGTAGAACAGAAGAAGGGAGGCATGGCCCCAACGGCTTTCTAAGGTGAGGGACAGCAGATGTCAAGGAAGCCAGTTCTGAAGGGCCCCGAGCCTTCACCCAGGGAAGCAGTGTCTAGAGCTTTTGGGAGCCCAAGACCAACGTAGCCCTGACCCCGGGGACATCACCTCCCTTGTCACCCGCCTCCCAGCCATCTTCCCGCCTTTTCGACAGCAGTGGGGGGGGGGGGGGGGGGGGGGAGATCATCTTTTCACAGTTAGCTCCTAGACACCAGACAGCTCCTTACTACCGTTTCATTTTAGAAGGTTGAGATCCGATCTTCACAGGAAACTCATTCCAGAGTCTCTCCCTTTCCATTCGGATCCAATTTGGAAACAAAGATGCACGTGGCATCTCCTAAAAAAAAGAAAAAAAAAAAAAAAAAAAAAACAACCCTGAAAATAGTTCAAACTAAGGAGCAGGAGAAAGTGAAGCCTCAGCCATTTGTCAAAAGCCCCATTAAGCCCATTATTTTCTGAAAGGAAATCTTTCGGCAGCATTTTGTCAGTTCCAAATTTAGAGGCGCTCATTGAGGATGTGAGAGTGGGAACGAAGAGGCTAATCGAGGCGCCACTCATGCTATTTTTAGGCTAACCTGTGTGTCCTCATCAGGGGGAATGCAAAATTCATTAGGAGAGGAAGTCTCGTCGGCTGCAACGTCCCCTTCTGTTGCCATTAGCATCGGGGCCTCTCAGGATCACCCGATGACCCCAGCAGCCCCAGAGCCCCTCACAGCTCCACAGCTGGATCCTGAGCACAATGTGGGGCCATCCCTGGCCTTCCCAGCTGGGGCTCTAAGGAGTCCCTGATCAGGGCACCTCTTTCCCCTCTCCAGCCCTAGGCTCTCTTCTCATTTCCTGAAAGGGAAAGATAAGGAGTGAGGCCTTTAGAAATCCACAAGCCTGGGTTTTGATCTTCCTCCTGACTTGGACAAGCCCCTCCCTTCTGCTACTTCTGACTCCTTGGCCTCTGATGCAAATAGCCCCTCCAGCAACGGGGCTGGGGTTTGCAAGCAAGGGGCCTTGAAGTCGGAGCGCCTGGCTTTGAACACCTGCTCCATGACTCCCTCGTTGTATGACCCTAGAAAAGATCATTGACTTCCCCAAGCCTCAGGATGATCAACACTCTTACCCAACGGGGCAACCGTGAGGACCAGAGAGGATCATATTCACGGAACATTGTACGGATTGAGTAGTTTCCGTCAAAACTCTGGGTCTACCTTGAGTCTGTGACGGTGACCTTATTTGGACATAGGGCCTTCGCAGGTGAAATCAAGTAAAGAGGAGGTCACACTGGTTTCAGGGGGGCCCTAAGCCAATGACCGGTGTCCTAATAAGAAGAGGAAAATTGGGATACACGCAGAGGGAAGGAGAGACCATCTGATGTGATGCGACTATGAGTCATTATCAATAAGGATCAAGCCAAAGGATGCCAAGAATTGCCAAGAACCATCAGAAGCTGGGACAGGCAGAGGAGGATTCTTTCCTAGCTATTTCAGAGGGGGCGTGGCCCTGCTAACACCGAGATTTCAGAGTTCCAGCCTCCTGCAAGGGAATCAATTTCTGATGTTTAAGCCAATTTATGGAAATTTATGGTAACCCTAGCAAACGAAAGCAGATGCCCTTAGCATAATACCTGCCTAGCAAATATGAAGCACACGATCAATATATAGGTGGATTTTATTCGCCTAGCATGCGTCTGAAACATGGGAGGTGCTCAATAAAATGTTTGTGGCATGAAATGAGTAAACATTAAACATCTCTTTGAAGTGTACTTTAAGAACATATTTCTAAGTAAAGAAAGCCTTTGTGCATAAAAATATTTATGCGGATGGCAGAATTATACACAGTCCTTAAAAACATTTGCACGGATTTTAATAACTTTATTGGATATCACTATAACGTAAACTGTTTTGATCTCATAAAGTTCTTTAGTGTCGCTGAACGTAAGTTATGCAACTTCTTTGTGACGAAACGAAATGAGCTGATGTAACAACGGTACGTTAGTTCGTATCAAAGTATGTATTAAAACGCTGGGGTAGTTGTCTACGGGTCATTGGGATTGCTTTTCTTTTCTGTGTGGTTCTTTTGCTCATACACGTGCTACAGTGGGTGCGGATTACATTTAAAACAAACAGAAACTTTACCTTTAAAAAAACCAACTCAAGTAGCAAAATCAATATACGCCTCAGTTACACCATTTGCCTCCCCACCGGTCCTGCTATTTGGAAACTAGAGTAATGTGTGCCTCTGCCTGGTAACGGCACGTTCAAAATGAATTTCGAGTTACTTGGGACCAAGCTGCTATCTGCAGCATGAGGAGCAATCGCTCGTTGGCTTGAGAAGGCATTGCGTCTGGCGGAGAGCTATGGGCTCCTGTGAAATGACTGACCAAGGCTGGCAAGTAGAAGACGTGGGAAATCAATCAGTCAGTAGGTCCCATGGTAATGCTTGTGGCATGTCCATTGTGGTACCAGGGAACTGGAGACTGAAAAGAAATTGGACCAGAGCACTCCAGAGTTCGAAGAAGAGTCACCGGTCATCCGATGTAGCAGCCGACACAGGGAATAAATCTTCTTAATAAAATAAAGCTAGGTGGGCTCTACGATAGAACGTGGCTTCGGTGGCCTCCAAGGAACTTGGCGTATTCATGCCCTCAGGCAGTCCCCTCCCCTTGAATTGGCTCAGGCCCAGTGACCTGCTTCAAGGGGTGGAAGGTGGAGGAAGTGATTCCATGCCTGTTCTGGGCCTAAACCTTAGTGAGGTCTAGTGGCTTCTCTGACCGCCATGCTGTGAGAGGCCAGCCCAGCCGGGTGCGGAGGCCACGCCGAGGAGGATGAGGCTTCCAACCCACAGCCCCAGTGGAACTTCTAGGTGGCCACCGGCACCGGCCTGCCAGCCCGGAGTGAGCCCTGCTCAGATTACAGAACCTCGAGCCAATCGATGAAACGGCGGCTGTTTCCGCCACTGAGGTGTGGGATGGGTTGTGACGCAGCAATGGATAACCAAACGGACATCCAGTCTCAGCTCAAACACCCCTAGGACCAGGGGACTCCGCGCTTCATAAAGTAATGCGTTCCATTTTTAATAGCAGTAATTGCTAGAAAATTCTTTTCTGTATTTAACAAAATCTGCCTTCCTGTCTCTCGCAACCTCACAGCCTATCTCTAGGTGGAACAAGTCTATGGCAGCTCTTCTCGCATCTCCAGACACTCGTGACCTTCACCTCCCACCCCTCCAGCCCTCGCCCCCACACGCGCGAGGCACGCACACACGTCATCTTTTCCTAGAGGTAAACACCCCCAGCTCCCTTCAAGTCCTGATTCCTTCCTTAAAAGGCTCAAACTCCTATTCGTAAGCTGGATACCACCTGGAGACACAGAATTTACATCTACGTCTCAGCTGCACGCGCAACCACAGAGGAGAGGAACGGGGCCCTTAGCTCCTCAAGGCAGAGAAAGGTCTAGGGGCCGGGGGCCGAAACCACCCGTGGCCCCGGGAACTCAAGCGTTGCCCCGGCTTCAGGATCGATGCTGGCCACGGTGCCACGACAGACGTACGGAGCTCTGAATTCGCAGGGAGACGGCCAAGGGAGGGGGTGGATGTCGTACCGAAGGACGTGTGTCCTCTGGCCTCGTTGAGCGAGACTGTGTGTTCCAACAAGATGCCACCGCAGCCGTTTTTCAGTTATTTGGGGATGGCATGGGGGGCCGAAGTGGATGCCTCTCATTGCCCCAGATATTTCGTTTTCCCCAAACGTCGCAGAACGGTGGTTTTGTGCAGAAGGGTGTGCGTGCGGAGGAATGCCTGCTTCGGGAGGCTGGCTTTGTCTCTCCGACTCTGTACCCCCCGCCCCCGCCCCGGCTCTCTCAGAATGAACTGAGTTACGAAATCTCTCTGTGAATTAATCTCATCGTTCAGGAAACTGAGATAAACGCTTCACACAATTGGTGGAGGCAGCAGCAAGTTCCCCGTGGAACATTCTAGGGGCGCCCCGGGGGGCTCTGACTCTTGGTTTCAGAATGATCTCACGGTTCTTGAGTTCGAGCCTCGCATCGGGCCGTGGGCTGGCAGCGCGGAGCCTGCTTGGGATTCTCTCCCTCCCTCTCTCTCTCTCTGCCTCTCCCTTGCTCGAACTCTCTCTCTGTTTCAAAATAAATAAACTTTTTTTTAAAATTAAAAGTGTCATACCAATGGAAAGGTCCGAGTGCCCGTGTGGGCATGTTTAATACACTAGACTCTGCAAATTCCAATGACCTTCACCTTTGCTCCACCTTTTCACTATTTTTTTTTTTCAACGTTTATTTATTTTTGGAACAGAGAGAGACAGAGCATGAACGGGGGAGGGGCAGAGAGAGAGGGAGACACAGAATCGGAAACAGGCTCCAGGCTCTGAGCCGTCAGCCCAGAGCCCGACGCGGGGCTCGAACTCCCGGACCGCGAGATCGTGACCTGGCTGAAGTCGGACGCTTAACCGACTGCGCCACCCAGGCGCCCCCACCTTTTCACTATTAAGAACAGCCCTGGGGCTCCTGGGTGGCTTAGCGGATAAGCGTCTCCAGCCAGTATTGCCAAGAAAATACAAGGAAAACTCAGTTACATTTGAATTTCACACAAGCCACGGGTAATACTTTTTTAGCATATGTAAGTCCCGTGTGATTCGTGGGGCGTTCTGATACGAAAAAATTGTGTATTGTGTATTTGGTTGCCTGAATACACAGCGAATACTTTGTTTGGTGTAAGAATGTCCCAAATACCATAGAAAACATACTTTTAAAAATCATGTTCCGTGTGTGTAAAATTCACCTCGCACCGGGTGGCCCGTATTTTTATTTGCTAAATCCGACAAGGCTCCATCGGCATTATCAGTCACCTGGGGGCCACCTTCTGTTCCCTACGTCTTGCGCTGGCTCCCCCTTGCCCTCAGGACAGACCTTCGGGCTGAGCTCAGCTCCCCGTGATCTGTTTCCTTCTTTTGTCATTTCTCGATGCTCCCTCCCCGCCCCCCCCACCCGTCCCGATCCACGCACCCACCAACCCCACCGGACTCTGCCTCTTTGGCACTGAATTAGTTACAGGCTGTCTGCAGTGTTCACGAATTCACCTCCAGGTCTGCATCGGGGTAGCGTTTACCCATTCCAGATCTTCCTTGAAGCGTCCTAGACGGTGAGACTTCTCGGGGCCCCCAGGGCAGGGACTTCAGCAGGGGGTTCCCGTGTGATTTTTGTCCCCACTCAGCTCTCTGTGATTTTGCCTGGGACTCTAAGTGTGCACGTGTTCATCGGGGGCGAGGGGGGCTCGAGAGCCCGATGGGAGTATGGCTGTGCGGCCGGGTCTCCTGCTGATGATGGTCTGTGACCGTTCCTTCCTGACCCATGGACTGTGGCTATGCGACATCGCCCAGGACTGGATGACTGTGCAATGGTGACATTCAGGAAGGGGCAGCTAAGAACAGATGCTCAAGTCCTGACTGTATCTCATACTCGCTGTGTGACAGTAAGCATGTCCCTTGACATCTCTGTGCCTCAGTGTTCTCATCTATAGTGTTGGAAACGTTAGTAGCCTCTATCTCTCTGTTGGAAAGATGATTCCACGAGCTGGTATTTGTGGGGCAGCTGGAACACTGCCGGGCATGCCGGAAGCGGGGACTTTCCTGGTTACGCTGCCTACTTTCCTCTCCCTGAGCGCGCTGTATTTTATTTGATTATTAGCTTGCCATCTCTCCCCAAGTTGGAAAGGTTTTGGTGGACAGAGACTTTGTTATTCACCTTTGTATCTCGGGGTCTGGGGAATAGAGCACACAGAAAGTGCCGGTAAATATTTACCCGAGCCACCAAGGTGGAGGCTATACTATGGCTTTCCAGAGAAAGTGACATTTCAGCTGCATTTTGAGGGATGAAAGGAGTTTTCCTGGCAGACAGGGTTGACTAGAAATCCAGGCAGAGGAAATTTCAAAGAGAAGCAGGGTCACGAGGAAAGCCCGAAAGGCACTGCTGCCCTTTTGGGATCGCTGGAAAGTTGGCATAGACAACTGGGAGACAGGGGCGCCTGGGACCCTGGGGACAGGGGCGCCTGGGTGGCTCTGTCAGTTGAGCGTCCGACTTCGGCTCAGGTCATGATCTTGCGGTTCGTGGGTTCGAGCCCCATGTCAGGCTCTGTGCTGACCGCTAGGAGCCTGGAGCCTGCTTTCGATCCTGCGTCTCCCTCTCTCTCTGTTCCTCCCCCACTCGTTCTCTGTCTCTCTCTGTCTCTCAAAAATAAATAAACGTTAAAAAAATTAAAGAAAAAAGAAAGCGCTGGGGTGGTCAGCTGGGACCTCAGATGTCACCTGTCAGGGAGCGGCTGTGGTTGTGTCGCAGCCATCAGCCTGTCCCTAGAGGATTTGAGGCAGATGTGTCAGGGAGGTGACCTTGGAGAGTGAAAAGGTTGGGCTGAGGGAAGCAGGTGTGGAAACGGAGAGGCAGCTGCAGAAGAGGTGTTGGGAATGGGTCACCTGGCTCAGGCAGGGACAGCCCGAGGGTGCTATGTGTACAGAAGATGCTGGGGGTGGTGTGGCTGCGGGGAAGGGCCAGCACCACAGACCCAGGGTCTGGAGGGACAAAGAGAGCGATGGGAGGGGTGGATCCACAGAGGGACCCCGGGAAGGGCACACAGCCTCTGGCCTGTGACCTCCGTGGGTTTCTGAGACCCTGCATTTATCCATCAGTGCAGAGCCAGCAACCAGGTGTGTATAGCTTTCCTCCCAGATTCTTCTTAGCTTCTGACTTACAGGTTCTGGTTCAGGGGACCACAAGGAGAGTCAAAAGAGCAAAATGGTGACATTTGAGGAACAAGAAGGAGGTGAGAAAAATCTCAAGGGAGACATCGCGTTTCCTTCTCCTCTTATATCCAAACTGTGCAGGATAGTTGTCCCTTGGAAACTGCCAGTGGCCTCAAAGGAAGAAGGGATCCCCATCCTGTTGGGTGTGGACCCCATTCTGTCAATATTTTGGAGGATCCTACAACTCAGTGTCTCCTTTATCCCAATATCAGCCTCAGGGCTGACTGGTGTCAGCCCATTTGACAGATGGGAAGGCAAAGTCTTGGAAGGGCCGTGTGGCTTGCCTAAGACCCAGCGTTCACAAGCAGCAGAGCCAGGATTCATGATCAGGCCAATGGTCGTACTATACCACGAGGCAGGGATCTACCTTGATGACCCTCTGCTCAGGGATTCAGAAGCTAGAAGTTTCGCTCAAGGCTATCCTTGGACAGTCTCTCCCTTGACTAATCAAAGCCCCAATAGGCCTTCAAGGACCCTAGGCTCATTTGCCATTTAAAGGCACCTCCACAGAGAAACTCCCATGGACATGGCCAAGGACATAGCCAAGGTCATAAGAAGGTCACCATGTGGAGTGTTCCTGCATTCCTCACTGGTGACCAAGGTCTGATCCACAGCTGATCTCATTCCTGGGCGGAGATGGATGGGTGCACCTTTGGCCCCCTGGGCTTTTATTCTGGACCCTGTCTTGCCCTGTCTTGTCTCCTTCAGTTCTCTCCCCTTCCCTCCTGAGAGCCCAGGGTTCCCGAGGTGGACTTCCTCTTGGGTACGCACTGTGAGCAGAAGCTAGGGGCTGGAAATGAAAGAAGAAAAATGGGCCCCACGCAGCAGCCCTCAGCTATCGGCACCTGCATTATTTACGTGGGAGACATGGGCGTTTCTTCCTCCCATCCCCACGAAACCCAGTTTTAGTAAGGACCTTGGGGTTCATAAATATGGCGGCAGAACAGAATTCATAGTAGAGCCAAATGAGAGCGCAAAGTCAGGCGTTCCTTCCGTGTGCGTGGCTGTCATCTGAGCGACAAAGAGCCGAAGACGTCAAGGAAAAAGAGGAGGAAGCTAGAGGGAATCAGATGCAAACGTAAATAGTTACCCCAAGATAAATGCAGACGCCAGACCGGAAGGCGTAGCGGGCTTTGTGGGGGAAATCATTGCTCAGATCTGAATTAGATAAGGTATATGACGGGCACGTGACTGTATTCTACTCCAATCCTCCCCTGGGACAGAGGCAGAGAAGACTGGACTTCCCGTCTCCTTCCCTGGTCTTTGGTTTCCTTTGGGCCAACCTCGGTTTTGGGTTATTTTTGTGTTGATGTCGAAATAACTTGTCCATTTTTCCGTCATCCCAGGCCCCTGGCTGTAGTGGCCCTCACCTGGCCAGATGTGGCCGGTCCCCCGGAACGCTGCTGTTCCCCTCGAGCTGCCTCCCAGGGCCCACCTGGCCAGACACACATCGCACCCCACCCCACTCTGGACCACCTGTCTTCCTGACCTTGAGCCTGATTTGCTAAGTCTGCTTCCACTCTCTCCTGACACTAGACATACATGTGTGCACACACACCCACCCACAACATACACAACCCATGCACACACATGTAACACACACGGGACACACACACACATACACCCAACACAACACCCATAACACATACAACACACAGACAACACACACATACAGTACCCATAACACACACACACACACACACACACACCATCTTTCTTTGTGCGCTCTAGGATGGTAACCTGATCTGATATCTCATTTCTCCCTTTGCCGAGTTATGACCCTGGAGCCGCGATGACTCACCCAGACTTGTAGATCAGCAGAAATTCCTCAGACTCGTGGGGCTGACTCATCCTGCAACCGTAAACTTGGTCCTGTCTACAACTGCTGGTGTGGAAAGCTTGCATTCAGGCTCAGCGTGCTGAATAGCAGAGTCGTTCATCCGGAGTGATTTGAGTCGTGTGGATGGAGACCCCCCCCCCCCCCGCCCAACAGCTGACTACAACTCACCCCACGCTTGTCATCGTGTCTGGACTCGTACCACCGAGAGGCCACTACACCGACAGAGCAACTCTATGTGTGCATGACATAAAGTATATAAAAGAAACTTTAACATGTATGCCTTGGGCTGACTGCAACATGCCCTAGATTATTCGTTAGGATCCAGTCTTTCCATCACGTGGTCGGCTAGCCACGACCTGTTTGTTCGGGCGGGTGCTGGCGGCACATCCGTGGGGACAGACAGAGGAGGACACCAGTGGGAGTGCAGTTCACTGAACGCGAAGGGCAGTGCACTTTCCTGGCTACGAAGAGCTTTAAAAGTCTAAAATCTTCAGTCTCTCGAGGAATCCACCAGATATGTATCTAGAACAAGGCAATGTCAAGACGTGGTTTTCACTCCACCTGCCTCGTTGTTTGGAAGAGACATTCCCGGGGTTCCAGAGAGCACGGGGTGATCCTCAGATGTGTCATCAGGGCTGGGGAAAGGTGCGGAAAGGTCCCTATACTATCAGAATAAGAGAGGGCACAGAACACTGGATTTGGGGTCAGAGGGAACTGGGTTTGAATTCCCTCAGCCTCTCAGGGCTGTGCCATTTTGAATAAGTAACTTCAATATGGAGATAATATGGAGACACTGGAGATAATAACAGCCCACCTCACCGAGTCACTCCGCTAACTGACTGCGTGGGGCCCGTCGTCGGCAGCGTTCAGGAAATGGGCCTTCCTGTCACCTGCAGAGGCGGGTCGGCCCCCCGTTTCTACTTCAGTCAGTAACTTTTCTGGAATGATTTTAATCAAAAACTCTCCCAGGATGAATCATCTCAGGGAGCAGATGTCTCTCTGCTGGTGGGTGGACTGAGCTGGGGGGTCGCAGAGATGTCACGGCCAGGGCCCTGGCAGGCTGGCCTCTGCCAGGCTCCCCCACCCTGTGGCCTCGATGCCTGTCCGCATGGTCTCCCCGCCACGGTTCTTGGGGCTTTCGACTTGGTGACTTGGACCCCGCGAGCAGCGGCTCCAAGACAGGAGATGGAAGCTGCCTTAACCAGGAAACCAGCACTAAGTCCCCTCCTTCATCTCCTATCAGTCACGGAACACACACGGGCCCCACGGGCCAGAGCACTGAAGGCCATCTTGCATCCATCACCTTCCCACACCTCCCTCAGTCCTCTTAGCTAAATGTCGCCTCTTCGCTGAGCCCTCCTCCCCACTTCGGTCCCCTTTTCCATGCCCCACGGTCCGTAATAAACCCTTCCAGAGTTCGTTTCTGTCCATGAAGTGGTAACCCGCTAATCTAGGGTATTTTACGCATTTGCGTGTTTCTTGTTCATCTTTCTGCACTGAAATATAGGCTACTTACGGACATGTAGTTTGGCCCGTGTTGTTCCATACTGTAGCCCGTGGCCATGGTCGTGCCTGGCACACGATAGCCACTCAGCAAACAGTTGTGGAAAAGATCACAGTGCTATGGTAACCAGCTGCCTTCGATCCATCATCAAATGCCCTTTATCTCCATGTAGACATCTTCTGGAAAGATCTCAGACACTGGGGAAGGATTCCAATGCAGCCACAAGTTCTTTGGCGTCCCTCCCGTCAAGAGGTAGGGTTACAGCCCTTGGATCTGGACATGCTGTGACAACGGAGTGTGCCAGGAGTGACACTGCGTGGCTTCTGAGGCTGGACCAGAAAGTTGAGGCAGCCTTCACCTGTTCTCCAGGGACTTTTGCTCTCAGGAAGTTTTGCCCTCAAACCCAACACACGCTGAGAAGGCTGAGAAGCCAAGGCCACCTTGAGGCACTGTGGTCAAGCGACCCAGCTGAGCCCAGACCCGAGTGGTCCCAGACGCCAGTGGTCGCAGCCTAGGGCCCAGACTCATGAGCGATGGAGCCCCTCAAGACCCCGGCCACTCTACCCTTAACACCTTCCCAGTGGAGGCCCCAGACCCCACGGAGCAGAGATGAGGCCTCCCTGCCCAAACTCTGGACTCACAGAACCTTTGAGTAGAGTAAGAAGGTGGCTGTTGTAATGACACTAAGTCTAGGGGTGGTCTTTGACACAGCAGGAGGCAACCAGAACGCTCGTCTTTATTTTCTTAAATCAAATACATTTGGTCAGACCCCCACCCACCGAGGTTGTCGAGATGTCCCGTGTCAGTCGGGAAGTCCTTTCCTCACTGTCTTCTTGGGGTGTGGACCCGGAATAGGAAAGAATTTTCTGTCCTGATTATGTTGCAAATCATCTGTCCCCAGCAGGAAGCCCATCTTTTCAGGCTAGATGGGGGGCGGGGGGGCGGGGCATCATGCGTAGCTGTTTACTGAGCTGGGCTCTGTCCCAGGCTCAGGGACATAGCAGGGAACAAATAGAGCAAGTTCCAGAGTTACATGTCAGTGCACAGGCCAACAGCAAACAGAGGCAGCCCCTGACGGGGGTTTAAACCTTTGCACTCAGTGGGATGGTTTTGTTGATAGAATCACTTCACTGCACACTCTCTGTGCAGCCATGGGCATCCCTCCATACGCACATCACCTCCCAAAGGACGTCTGGAAGGAAAACATGTGAGATCAGCAAATTCTCATAAACGGAGGCACGTGTGGACCTTGACTTACATTTTCTGTTCGGTGAAGCCTCGCACTCACGCTCACTCTGGGGCTGATCATTTTCTTCCCTGACGCTTGCATTAGAAGTTTGTCCCACCCGTCACCTCTCTGTGGATTGGTTAATGATTCTGAACACAATCAGGACTGGAAATGCAGGCAGCCCTGGTGTAATTTAAAGACCCATCACTAATGGGCCTTTAAAAAAAAAATCCAGGCTTTCATTGCCCTTATAATTATTTTTTAATGTACTGACAATCAAAGATGCAGACAATAAAAGTTAAGTCAATCCTAGATGAGTAGATGTGGAAGAAATGAAATTTCTTAAATTTGGTCTCCCTCCCTCCCCCTGCCCTCCTCGTTCATCTCCAGCCCCAATATCCAAAGTTTCCTCCATTGTATATTCTAGAAGCCAGGCTTCTCCAGTGTTCATCCTGCCCATTCTCCTGAGCCCTCCACTCCCACTCTCACCACCCAAGCACCACTTAGGAGATTTTCCACTTTAGCAAGGAAAATAGCCCTTAGAATATGAGGTGTGGGGAGGCCTTTGGTGACAACTTGACCCAGCCCCTCATTTTGAAGTTGGGGAGCCAGTGCATGAGAGTGCAGTGACTTTCCCAAGGTCAGCAGAATCTTGGAAGCTGGAGAGAAATCCCTAGGGAGAGGGTTGAGGAGGGCGGAGAGGAATTCACACACCTCTGACAGCCCGGAAGAATTCTGTTTTAGCCAAGGGGCCTCAAATCACACTCCGTAGGCAGTTCTAATCAAAATGCAGACTCTAAATATGATTCATGTGCAGTGTGTTTTAGAAATCCCTTTTGCTTGATAGGTCTTCAATTATCAAGAATCTTTTGTTGAGATGTATATTCTCCTTAAATCGAGAATGGCCATCCCTCAGAAGCAGAAATGTGGGTGACTGTTCTCTTTCACTTCCCTCTTCGAACTCTTTCTACCCTGCTTGAATTCTTTACAACAAGTATATGTGAATTTCACAAAAAAGAAACAGGGGCTTCTTTTTTTTAAAAAAAAAGGGACTATTTGAAGAATATATTTTACCTTAATTACATAGGTAATGATAGCTTTGCAGACCTGACCTTACAGCATTGGGTTAAAAGCTAAATATGCAAGATGATAAAAGAGGGTTTTTTTTTTTTTTTAATTCTTAATATAGCTCGTGATTAATGTGAATACCCCTGCAGCAATTATAAATGTCCACAGGTTCATTTTCACCTGAACATACACTGGAGCGCTCAGCTCTCGAATCATTCCAAAATGGAAAGAGCCCTTTCATCTGCTGTAGATTGATGTATCACTGAACTGTAATTTTCAAGGACTTCTAGATTTATCCAGAAAGATACATCGAAATTGTTTGGAATTGGGGGTAGGGGGTGAAGAAAAAGGGACCCAGATAACTCACAAGAGTAAAGCAACAAAAATTGAAAGGAGTTCCTGCTGAAAAGTGGAGATTTGATAGAATTTTCCTGAAGAATTTATGCTAAGTACTGAATTCAGGGCCTGATGCATTCACTCCATTGATATTGGCAATCATTGCTACTAGTATACATTCCTGGGGACTACAACTCCCAAAATGCACAGCGCCTCTTTCTTGTAGCCTACAACTCCCAAAATGCACTGCTCTTCTTTCCATTCAGCCTCCCTTCCTATTCTTGTCAGCTTTCTGGGAAGAGGAGAGAGGAGAGTGGGTGTGACAGGAGAATGCAGCCCAAGGAGGGAAAGCAGCTGACCATGCAATTCCCTTGATGGTGCAGGCCCCAGCTCCCTAAATTCACAGATAAACTGATTTTTTTTTTTGAGGTCATCCGAATTCTGTTCAAGCAAAGCCTGGGAGTGCCATCAAGTTGAATTCCCAGGATTGTCCGTATTTATTTGTTTGCTCGTTTGATTTTGCCCAGCTCTGTTTTGTGTTGTAATTTTCATCAGTTCCTCCAAGGTTATGCTGTTAATGGGTCTGCCAGTTATCAGGGCTTCATGAGTTTTAGTATTTTGCCCGTTTCATGGCCATGTTGGTAAGAACCTAGAAGAGGTCCCGCATGGCTTTAGACCAGAATTTTGATACAATTTCTGGGTGATTCTTTGAGCTATTTTGACTTTTAGAACAGGAAAGCCATCGAGCATTGCATCAAAAGATATTACGCAGTTTATTAAAATACATATGGGACACTCTTTCTCATGCCTTAGCATTATACAAAGCATAGAATATTTAGGAAAAGAATGAAATAGTTGTGACTCCACAGAGACCAAGTCCAAAATTTTTAAGTGAACATATTTTCGTAGGAACTATTTTGAAAGCTGATAAGAATAATATATATTATACTGTTAATGAGATGGAAATTACTGCATCTATACATTAAGTTGAGCCTTACGAAACCGTGGTTTTTGCAGGTTACAAAAATAGTTGTATGTTGGCAATTTCATATGGTTCATCCTACAAGTTGGGTTTCTCACCAAACATTTCTTGAGTACCTACTGCGTGCAGGACTCTACACTCCCACTTACTGTGTGGGGCTCATAAGATTGACTAAGACCTAGCCCTTGCTCTCCAAGGAGGTGTGGGCATTGCCTTTGAGGAAGTTAAAGGGCAAGGTGGCCTCTCTGAGAGGCAGCCCATCAGAGATTTCCTCCAGGCTGCTCGATAGAGGTGAGGCTGACAGCTCCACAAGTGACATGTTGGAGGCAGTGAAAAGATTTTGCGTTGTTTTTTAAAGTAGACATGCAATATTGAAGTTCAAGGCCCTGCAAAGATGCAGAGGGCAACAGCTGGCATAGACCACAGGGAAAAGGCCACGATTGCTAGAAGGAGCTGCTTTGCTAGTAGCTGTTTACTCCCATATGGCAGAGCCACTGGATGGGGCTGCTGGTCGAGCAGCTATTAACGTAGCACCAAGAGGATTCACCATCAATTGACAGCAGGTTGGCTTTAAAATCCGCACCATGAGCTGGCTCTGGTAAAAGGTGATGACATCAGAGAGTACTGGGAAAAGCAACCATCATCAATCAAAGGAAACCGGCACTCGAAGAAGAGAGGGAATCCAGTTGGGGAGACAGGGAGTCCCGCCATCCCACTGAAACCCACTCATGGCCTGCAGAGGAAACAAGAAAATGTTGTTGTTCCATTATAATTCTCACTCTGGGAAAAAAGATGGACAATTTGCCAAGGAAATCTACTGAGGTTGAAGACCTAAAATTTCAGGGTGAAGGCTCAGATCAGCCACCAAGGGTTGAACTTCAGCCAACTGTGGGATTCGCACCGAAGACATTTTTCTGGCCAGAGCACCTAAAGTAAAGGGTCATTCATTTATGGGAAGCTTGCATCTGATATCAACCCACTCAAAGAAGAGATGGGCATTTGGAATTGCTTCCATTTTCTCAATAAGTGTGTTCATTTTAATTTACCCGTAACTGTGTTAATGTGCGGCAAAGGGAGGTCCTCAGGAGAGTCGACCAGCATCAGAAACTTTAAAGATGTTGAAATATCAAAGTGAGGATGAGGAACCTATTGTGGTACAGTTAGGCATAAAACAGAATAACTAAACACAATTATAGAAAATATATGGTAATTTAAGCTAACTAAAAGGGAAGACAGGATTCTCTTTATTCAACCATAAAATTACCAATACAGCAAGTTTCATGAGCACCATCTGTTGAGATATTTAATATTAAACTAGATAAATAAATTAAAATACTATCTCCTCCAGTTAGAGCACGATCCCAGACGGAGTCACAGAAGATCCTGAGATAAGACCATTGTTACTATTTTCATCTAGGGAACACAAAATCTTGTAGGAATTGTGATATGTTTAGAAATAGCGGCCGTTGGGGCGCCTGGGTGGCGCAGTCGGTTAAGCGTCCGACTTCAGCCAGGTCATGATCTCGCGGTCCGTGAGTTCGAGCCCCGTGTCGGGCTCTGGGCTGATGGCTCAGAGCCTGGAGCCTGTTTCCCATTCTGTGTCTCCCTCTTTCTCTGCCCCTCCCCCGTTCATGCTGTGTCTCTCTCTGTCCCAAAAAAATAAATAAACGTTGAAAAAAAAAAAATTAAAAAAAAAAAAAGAAATAGCGGCCGTTAGGCCCTCTTCCTAATTTGAGGGTGAGATAAGAAAATTGTTTTCTTGGGGCGCCTAGG
Source organism: Leopardus geoffroyi (assembly GCF_018350155.1). Lineage (NCBI taxonomy): Eukaryota > Metazoa > Chordata > Mammalia > Carnivora > Felidae > Leopardus > Leopardus geoffroyi. The sequence goes on along the minus strand of NC_059328.1, from coordinate 215,962,512 downwards.
TGGCTCGGTCGGTTAAGCATCCGACTTCAGCTCGGGTCACGATCTCGCGGTCCGTGAGTTCGAGCCCCACGTCGGGCTCTGGGCTGATGGCTCAGAGCCTGGAGCCTGCTTCCGATTCTGTGTCTCCCTCTCTCTCTGCCCCTCCCCCATTCATGCTCTGTCTCTCTCTGTCCCCAAAATAAATAAACATTTAAAAAAAAATTAAAAAAAATTGTTTTCTTAGTAATATTGATATTTCTCAAATATAATCAAGGAAATCAGTGTGCTTCCAAAATCTCTCAAAAAAATTATAAGAAACCTCATTGAAATGGATCATGGAATAGATCACTGATAATCATAAAAAGGTAGCTATAATTTGCACACGTGCACATACACATCCACATACATACACACACAAACTACAGCTGTAGCTATCTGTCTATCTATCTATCTCTATCTATCTATCATCTATCTATTATCTCTCATCTATCAATCATCTCTCATTTATCTGTCATCTATTTATCTATCATCTATCAATCATCTGTCATCTATCAATCATCTATCTACATATCTATCATCTATTATCTCTATCTATTATTTATCACCTATCATCTATCTATCATCTATCAATCATCTATCTATCTATCTATCTACCTATCATCTATCTATCCAGGTATGCAATACAAAGACAAAGGAATAAGTGAACTGACTACAAAATGTTTGCCATGTAGTAACATTCTTCCAGTGCTTTCCATGCACAAAGTGAACAGATGAAGGAAGCCCTCTTTCTCACGGCTACAAATAATCTAACCTTCAAACCGAATCGATAGAAGAGCAAAGAAGGCCCATCAGACTCATCGTAACAGTCAACATTACGTGTCTTGGGACATGACATATGAGGTAGGCACGACCGTGTTCGCTATCATGGTAAAAACAATGGCACGTGCAGCTCCTGTTGTGCAGTTTATGCCCACTGGCCCTTACCTGGTACCTTCATTTTTAGGGGCTCTACTGTCTGGAGGGAGCACAGACATGGGGTTCCAGTCGTTAGGAAGGTGCACCCCTTGGCAGATATCAATGCACCTCCCCAATACTTACAGTTCTTTTCCTTCTGAACACTGGGAATTGTTCTCCTCTTCTCCTTGGAGACTAGGTGTGATTGCAGGACTTGGTTTGGCCGAGTTGTGGGTGCAGGTGGCACATGGGGTGAAGGTATTCAAGTAGCAGCTGGGAGACCCACAAGCTTGTTCTTTTCCCGCCTCTTCGATCCTAGCCGTGCGGCCACCGTTGAGGTGCCGCCCGAGTCACCGCAAGGAAGACACCTGCCCTGCAGAGTTCTGGGACCTGCAGTGGCCTCTGCACCAGCAGAGCAGTGACTTTGTTGCTTGACAGCCTTGCATGTTGGAGCCATCGAGGCAGCAGAGTCATGCCTGTTCTTACGGATATGAACCCCAACGGTAGTATGAGCCAGGCCATTGGAAAGAAAACATGGGGACGTTTGTGTGCAGATATCTGGCTACTAAATCATTCGCCTTAAAAAAAAAAAATCCATCAACTATCTCTCTGGGGAAGGGGACGGGGGGACGTGACTATCTGCCAGTAGCTGTGTTTGCTTTTGTGAGCACGAGGGTAGATGCTACCCAGTGTGTTCAACCCAAGGCCTGACAGGGCTACAGCATGGATGCACTTGAAAATGTTATGCCGAGTGAGGAGGCCAGACTTAAAAGGTCACCCGGCATATGACTCCATTCACACGAAACACCCAGCGTATGAAAGTGCACGGAGGAGAAAGCAGATACGTGGTTTGTGGGGACAACCAGAGCTTGCCGGACTCGAGTCTCGGCCTGGCCCACAGCCCTGGACCGCCCATCCCTCCAAGGCAGCATTTTCTACTGTCGTCCCTCCCGGGCCTCTGGCCACTGCGCCCACAAACGTGGCAGGTGGAGAGTCACGTGACATAAAGGTGAGCGTCTGAGTCCATGCAGAAGCAATGCGCCCAGACACAAACAACCATGGAGCGACTGTGCAGTTTTTGTCTCCCCGCTCTGGCCATGGCCCCGAATGAGAGGAGGAACATTTGGCCTCATTCTTGGCCTGGATTTTCTTCCTCCGTGGAGTTGATCCTGTCGGCCCCCTGAATCTGCTCCTTCTTGTGCCGTGCGTTGGCCCACAGACGATGCTCATCTATCTTCACTGATGACACACAACAGCTCCTTCCTTCGTTAGAATTAATATACTAATTGCAAAAGGACTCTGGCTGGGAGCTCTCCCAAGAGCCCCAAGGCTCTGCTTCCATTCCTAACGAGAAGGAACTTTGACCACACACTGTCTCGGTGCTTCAGGGGAGCCGAGCTGGTCTCACTGAGCCAGCAGCATGGGATACTGCTCTAAATAAGCCGTCGGAAGGCCCCCTGTGCGGACACGATTCAGGTCCCTCCCCAGCTTTGAGGCAGGCTGTTTGCCCAGTGTAAGTGAAGTCCGTGACCGGTGCAATCTGCTGGAGCAAGGCTGGCTGAGAGTTGTTACCTACAAGCTCTGAAAATCAGCTTCTGGCTGAGAGCGGGTGCCACCTGTCCTGGGCCACCCAGGTCTTGTTCAGTTCTTACCCACACCTGCAGAGCAGCATGGCCGTCCCAAGGGGGCAGGCAGGGGAGCAGAGGAAGCCCTGCCCCAATTGTGCCCAGCACGCTGGGGCTTGAGATGGGCAGGGAGCAGCTTCACCCCTTGTTGTCCTGCAGCTTATGTGTCTTCATCCCCCAGGAAGCCACCCTGGGCCCCTAGGGACAGCAGGGAGGGGACAATTCCAGGCTGTGAGGACTAGGTGGGACCGGCCTATGTTGAGAGTTTGGGGAGAGGCTCACACTGATATTACTGCTTGTCTGGAGGCAAATGGACACTCAGAGGCTGAAAGAAAGTCATGACCAAACAAAACGTCCTTGAGTCGGGGTGGCTTTGTGGGGTGGCTTTGTGGGTGGCTTTCTCCACCCACATCCCGGAGGACCCAGGAAGCCCAGAATGAGGGCCAGCGGGGTTCTAAGCAGGCTTTGGCAGGGCTGGGCTTGGCAGGAGTCTCAGGAGGAACCACGTTCTCCTCTCTTTCTTCCCAACGACTCGCCCTTGTGGGGAGTCAGGCGGGCAAGAGGCTCCCGTGGGGTACAGTCTTCGTGGCTGGGACCCTGAAGAAGCCACCCTACACCTACACAGAGAGGAAGAGGGAGGTTTGGGGAATGCACGACCATCCAATACTTCAAGGAAGTTGGGCTTAGGTGGAGGTACACTCCCCCACAGTGTATCTAGCTTTCTGTTTGTCCACCCAAACTCAGACTGTGGTATTAAATTCCCCTGAAATGACTTAGCTTAATGATTAATCCGACAGCAGGGCTGTGCCTCAGCTCTCAGAGAGAGAATAACCAGCCTCATTCTAAACAAATACTCGTTGTATGTACTTTTCCAAGCTTGGTTATGGACGGCAGACTCTACCCTCATGCTGGCCACCTATAATTAAAGTTTCTCTACCTGTCAGGGCAGAAAGAGTACAGAAAGCGTTTCTGAAGAGTAAGACTCTAGTCTACCTTGACTTGTTTGAAAAGCAGTGTTGGGAGTTGTGACTTCCTGTCCCTTTGATCTCATTATCTGAGTCTATAATCTAAAGGCGCCGATTAACGTTTACTGGTAGTGGTCGGATGCCCTGGAAATGCTTCACTGAGCATCTATCTCCATGAGCCCATGTTAATTATTTACTAGTCTTAATAGGCTCCGCTTTAACAGTTTACTTGTTGGAGGTCCTTGCCAACTGGGAGCCCCTGGGTCTGGGTTAAGTCCCTTGTTCCCACAGAGCTGACTGGGAAGAAGGAATCATGAATGCTTTGCCAACCGGTCCCGAAGGCCTCCGGCCTCATGGTGTTGATTTGGTCAGTGAGCCGGCTGCAGAGGCCCTCACACCTTCCCCTGCCAGTGGCGAGAGTTGACCCCCAAGTCTTCACGGCGACATCAGCCCCCTCTGCTGGTGGGACCCTGAGACAGCCTATCAGACTCTACCCATTTTACTAGCGACTGGCAGGCCTGGGGACTAGCCCCCCACAGGAAATCAGAGAGAGCATGCTAGAACATGAAATCGTGGCCTTGTAAACCACAAGCACGCCATGTGATACTTCACAAGAGCATTCTCTCCCAAGATTCCTCCTTCCTCCCGGTGGTTCGAAATTCGGTGCAGCCCCCAGAGGCTGAGTGAGGATGCCCCCCGCACAGGCGCCCTGGGAAAGACGAGGACCGACGACCCATTTGTGCCCAGATTAACGCTGGGGCCATCTTGTGGCCCCAGCCTCCAGGCAGCATGGTTGTCTCTTCCTTTAACATTGCCGTTCTGGGTGACCTTCGCTTGACTCTTTAACGTAAAAAGTCTCCCTCGGTGTCTGTGGATGTGATTAATGTCCGCAGAACTCTTTGAACACACACAATCTCCTGTTAATGAAAAGCAGAAACAGAAGACAGGAAGCGGTCTTCCCTGTCCTGAGTTAGTCAAGTTCTGGGCCTGGTGCCTCACCCTGAGTCACTGGGCTGCTTTCCCACCGCCCTCCTGTCCGCTTCGGGACACGGAAAGCACATTGACGGTCTCTTTTCATAGTGCAGCAAAGGGTCTAGCATAGATCTTTGTAGCTTAGAGGTAAAGAATTCAATGTTTGTCGAGTGAATGTTGTGTACAAACCTTCTCTCTTTTATAGACTTGGCAAATAGTAAGATCTCTGAAGGAGAGAGTCAAACAAGGAGTGTCGTAACATGTTTTGTTGATCCTGTGTGTTCTTTGGAGCTTTAGGCCAGGGGGTAGTTAACAGGAGAAGGTTGCATGAGAGCCCTTGCCAGAGTCAGCTGAATCATTCTGGAATTTCTGCAGAAGGCCCAGATACCATCCTGTTTTATTCTCCTCCTTGCAGAAAATCCAATTCATCTGCTATCCTGAGGGCCACATGATGGCTTTCATGGGCCTTTTGCCTTGTGGGTCCCTCCCACCATAATAGACTTTTGGGGGGCCTGTTATGGCCTGAGTAGTGTCCCCTTGCAAATTCATATGTTGAAGCCCTAACTCCCAGAACCTCAGAATGTACCGTATTTGGAGATGGGCCTTTAAAGAGGCGATCAAGTTCAAATGAGGCCATTAGGATGGGCCCTGATCCAGTATGACTGGTGTTCTTGTAAGAGATTAGGACACACCGAGACACCAGGGATGTGCTTGCACAGACAAGGAAAGGCCCTGTGGAGAGGCAGGAAGGAAAAGGCCCTCTACAAGCCAAGGAGTGAGGCCTCAGAGGAAATCAACCCCAACGGCACCTTGATCTTGGTGAGAAATAAACCTCCGCTGTTTAAGCCCCTTCCCCCACCCTAGTCTATAGTATTTTGTTCTGCTCTCCCTAGGAAACTAACATGGGCCCTAAAGATTTTTCATTTCTTTCTGATAGAAGAAAGGTCACTCTTTTCTTCTGATTTTAAAAGAAATGGACACATTTTTGTGGACCCCGCAAAGTATGCAGGCTTCGAGCACCGTGCCCCCTGTGCTGATGGGAAAATTAGCCCCGATGGCCATTGAGAACAACTGGATGGCCCTACGCGGAGGCTGGTTTCCCTCCCTGCGATCCTCGTGGGTATCTTTGTACAGCAGCTCACGTTTTATTAGGGCCTGACGCTAGACTGCTGCAATAAAACGGCTTTGCCATTTTGTCACCCGGCCTCCTCTGAGAATCTTTGAGGGACGAGGCAATTTAGAAATGCTCTGGTAAACGCCAACTTAATAATCAGCAACATAGGTGTCAGATAACTATTCACGGTCAGAACGCAGGTGTCTGCGGCCCAGCAGCGAGCGGATGAGCCCGCAAGTCCCTTTATTAAACTCGTTTATGTATTTGAAATTGACATCGGAGATGGGGAGTAGAAATGACCAGTAAGAGGTCACAGATAGTGTTTTATTTAGCATGAAACAATTATACGAATTTTATGCGAGACTTTGATGAGGCAGAGGGATTATTCATTAGATCCGGAGGCCCCCGGGGCTCTCCTTTTTGCCATGACATTGGCTTCCCACTTGGCAGGGCCTGGGGAGAGCTGGGACCCAAAGCCAGAGGGTTCTGCAGTGGAGTGTGGGCCCGCCGGTGGAGAGGGGGTGGGAGGGTGTTGGACAGGAGGGAGGGCATCTACAGGGGCACAGAGGCATCCAACAGGCTGGTGCCATCAAGACAGGCAAGCGGCCTGGGGCTGAGTCGGGGCGCAAGAGGAGAGGAGACTCAAAGGTGGGGGGCTGGGCCAGTTGTGGGGGCTGTGTATGTTCCCCTTCAAAGAGCTTCACAGAGCCACTTTCCCCAGGAGATCCAGATGTTTCCCAGAACACAAGATGTGAACCTTGTGGTTCACCTTGTGGTGGGCTGAGTGATGCCCCCTTCCAAAAAAAAGATGTCCTTTGTGAATCTCCAGAACCTGCAAATACGTTACTTGAAATGGCCGAGGGGGGACTTTGTAGATGTGATTAAGTCGAGGATCCTGAGACTAACCTGGATTGTCAGGGTGAGATCATTATAATCACAAGGACACGGTCGTAAGAGAAAGGCAGGAGTGCCAGAGTCCGAGAAGAAGACGGGGAGGGAGGGAGATGCGATTACGGAGAAAGGGTTCATGAGCCAAGAAATGCGGACAGCCTCTAGAAGCTGAAAGCTAGGAGCCAGATTCTCCTCCAGAGCCTTCAGAAGGAACACAGCTCTGCGAACCTATTTTAGATTTCTGTCCTCCAGAGCCATAATATAATCCATTTGTGTTGTTTTAAGCCACTTAGTCTGTAGTAATGTGCTGTAACAGCCACAGGAAACTCATGACACCGTGTAAGAAGGCATTTCACCCATCCCCGGGAACGCACAGCGTTCTGTCCTGGTGGTATGACGGTTCTGCCCAGGGGTTCCCATTTCCAGCCAGTTCATTGTCCAAGTGCTGTATGCATCATTTCTTCAACTCGAACAGGAGTTTCAGCAGTAAGTTGGGAGAGGCCGTCTCAGGGGCTACTAGCCCAGGGCACTTTAAAACCAGAAGTCCACCACTGCAGTTTGGGAGATCTTTAATGATACTCAAAACAAGAGTGGTTGCCATGGTAATGCCGTAAATATCACTTGAGCAGCTCTCAGAGATGTTATTGCTTAAATAATTCATGTTGCTATTTCTGCTGCCCTGTAGGCAAACATTGGCGGTATATGCTCTTAAAATGGTGGAATCTACATAAATGGACCCGAGTCATGTTTACTTGCAATTCTCTTAGATACGGTATCTTGGAAGGGAGAGCCTCCAAGGAGATGCTTTTGGTCTGAAGTGACTTCTGAACCTTTGACTTAATCATATAATTCCTGTTGCCCCAGAGTCACTGGTGAGAAATTAAAAGATGGCCGTCTTCAGTTCTATTCTACTTCCGGTGGAGTAGGTCAGGAGAATGGGATCTGGGGAGGGAACCCCTCTGTGAACAAAGCAGGATGGTGTGAAATTCGGACGAGATCTTCCCTTGCCCTCAGAAGTCACTCGAGAACGCTGCCTTTGCCGTGAAGACGGTGCCCACCATGAATCGTTACCACCCTCCAGGGCGACGGTCAGAGAAGCCTTGATGCTTGGCATGAACCCCCCTGTGCCCCAAGGGATAGAGAAGCCAAAATACCCCTGGAAGAGGTCCTACCTGTGGAAGGAGGACTGGAAGAGTCAAGGTCGAGTGTCTTTTGTGCAGAAAACTCAGAGTTTGAAGAGCTAAACGCATACGTTTTTCCCCACCTCTCCATGGGGCCTCCAGACTTGTGTGGAAATGCTCCCCTTCTTTAATCGAATGTCTCATTCGCTTTTCTTCTTCTTCTTTTTTTTTTTTTTTTCCAGTGATTCAAGTGCTCCATGTTCTGAGGTTCAAGAGCATTCCCTGACCCCTCTGGTTATCAAAACCCAGGCGGGGCTCAGTGGGGAGGGAGCCACCACAGAGGAAATAATCACATAGGTCAGTACACGATGCCAAACTGAGATACAGTGAAAGTGGGGGAACACGGTGCTGTGAGGGCCTCACAGAAGAGCTGGCCCGAGGGACGGAGGGGCTGGAGGGCTGGGTCAGAGGAGGCTTCCCTACGAAAGTGGCATTTCGGCAAGAGTCTGAGGACAGTCTCAAGCCTCTCAAATCACTGGCCTTGCGTCGTCTTGCCGTGAGTTTAAAATGTGATGCTCACAAAACTTAATTTGAAAAAGAAAATTTTTTGAATCACAGCAGCAGCAGCAAAAGCAACCTGATTTTAAATCCCACGTTCCAGCCCAAGTCTCTCGGTGGAGGCCGGGCACAGGAGGGTGTCTTCACCCTGCCCTGTGCCCCGTCTGCCCTCCCCGGAGAGGACCATGCGGGCAGAATTTCATCCATGCCAGCCAAGGGCTTTTGGGACCAGCGTCCGGACTGAGCCCAGCAAGTCCCAGGTGGTGGCCCAGTGCCCCTGGGTGGTGGGTGGCTGTCACTGAGCTGGTCCCCAGGGGCTGTTGGCATTTATCACGTCACCTGGTGAAGGTTTACCTGGGTTAAAGGGCTTTTCAAAGCTTGACCTAACGGCACTGGGCTGTGGGATTCTTTCTGGTTCCCATCCAGCGTTCCCACCGAGATCCAAGCAGTGTCCCAAACTTGACATCATTATAGAAAAAAAGAACTCATTTCAGGGAAGTGAATCACGAGTTGCAAACATAACCCCAGGCGTTTGGGGGTGGGGGGGAGAGGTAGTGCTAAGTCCTCAAAGAACAAAGGCATGGCAATTTGACAGCTTTTGTCGAATGTCATAGAAATTTTCCAGCTCGAGGGAGTGTGTTGATTCATCCCTGGGAGGGCCGAGGAAGCTTGATCCTGGCCTTAAAAAGGATGTGAGAGGCGGGGCTGCAGCAAACCGAGTCCTTCTTGACAACAATTCTGTTTTCTGCCTCCGCGCTCTCCACAAAAGACACATCTTGCCCATCTCAAGGCTGCTCAGAAATGGCGCCCAGCCCTCTCCTTATTGGGCGGACTCACACAGGAATCTTCTGGAAAGTGCTCCGACCAACCGGTGCCAGAGCCTGGGGAAGGAGCTGCGTGTGTCCCGCAGGTCAAGCACGTCAGCAGCTCGTCCCCAGGCCCGGCTGCCTCCCCCCCCCACCCCCCACCACCCAGGCAGGACTTCAAAGCTATGGGAAGAGCCCTCGGGTCCACACATGAACCGAGTTGAATAGACCTGCCCATACCGGTCATTTCAAAGGCAACGCAAAGCAATAAAAAGACTCCGGGCCAGGAGCCCTGGGTCTGAATCCCAGCTCTCTCATCCAACCAGCAGCATGATCTGCTGCTGGGGCAAGTTCTTGAATCTCTCCGTGGCCGTTTCTGCACCTACAAAATGAGTGATGACGGTGCCTTCTCCACAGTGCTAGTACGAGGGTTAAATACAGAAAGTGCTCAAAACCGCGCTTGGACAATGGTAGGAGATTAATAATTGTTGCTACTATTTTTTTTTTTTTTTTTACCATTTATTTATTTTTTAAGAGACTGGGAGAGACAGAGCAGGAACAGGAGAGGAGCAGAGAGAGAGGGAGACACAGATTCCGAAGCAGGCTCCAGGCTCCGAGCTGTCAGCACAGAGCCCGACGCGGGGCTTGAACCCACGAACCGTGAGATCACGGACCTGAGCTATAGTCGGATGTTTAACCGACGGAGCCACCCAGGCACCCTAGTTGGGCTGCGGACACCTGGGTGGCTCAGTCAGTTAAGCGCCCGATTTTGGCTCAGCTCATGATCTCACGGCGTGGGTTCGAGCCCCGCATCGAGCTCTAAGCTGACAGTGTGGAGCCTGCTTGGGATTCTCTCTCTCCCTCTCTGCTCCTCCCCGCCCCAGATAAATAAATAAACTTAAAATAAAGAAATAAAGAGCCATCTGGGTGGTGGCAGGGCAGCCCTGCGTGGGAGGCCTGGGGCACACAGCACCTGAAGGGGCTTCAAACGCCCTCAGCAGCTACAGAGGCCTGCTGCTCCGTTCCTGGTTACACAGCACCTGGACCAGCCCTGCTCCCTGGCCTGGCTCGCTGGCTGTGCCCCTTGGCCTCAGCAGGGGCCAGGGGAACGCGTGGAGCCTGCTTCGTCACCCACTCGGATTAAGAACCAACAGTGTGTTGGGGCGCCTGGGTGGCTCAGTCGGTTAAGCGTCCGACTTCGGCTCAGGTCATGATCTCGCGGTCCGTCAGTTTGAGCCCCGCGTCGGGCTCTGTGCCGACAGCTCAGAGCCTGGAGCCTGCTTCGGATTCTGTGTCTCCCTCTGTCTCTGCCCCTCCCTCGTTCACGCTCTGTCTCTCTCTGTCTCAAAAATAAATAAAACATTAAAAAAAATTTTTTTTTTTAAAGAACCAACAGTGTGATCCCCAGACGACGTCCTTGGCCCCGCCGAGTCTCTCTGGTCTCCTGCCCATGGGCAGGTTGACCACGACAGCCTCTCGGGGCCACCAGCCCAGACCAGGTCTGCAGGTCCCAGGCTGCCATCTTGCCCGGGAAAGGGTAAGTGAGCCTCCCGGGGACAAAGGGCCATAGATACGAGGAATGTGCGAGGATTGCATGGAAACTGCTCATCCTGAGGACCCACCGGCTTCAGAGAATCCCTTCTAAAGAATCCTAAACCTGGCCTTTGCTTAAAGCGCCCCCATACGGGGACTCCCTACTGCATTTTCGGACAACTCAAAATGCTAGAACCTTATCCCTCAGCTGGAGTCCTGTTCCTTAAATTTCTAACATGCTGCTTGACCCCAGAGTTCCACGCGTGAATGGCAGGAGAAAGTAGGGTGGGGTGGGAGAGCAGGGGTGTCCAAATGGCTGGCAGGGAATCTCTGTTCGCCAGCTTCGACTCGACGGTTTCCCCCCCACCCCCCTTGCAGAGCACCGGCCATGGTCCCTCCGCTACAATGTGGGACTAGAACTGTAACAAAACACGCAGCCTTACCCTGGAGGGCGGAGGCAAGGAGACAGCTGCTGTCACCTCGACGGGAAGGAGGGGGACTCGCCCCGTGTCCCTTGTCCCCGCGGCCCATCACAGCCACCCGGGAGCCCTTGAGAGCCGTGGCCAGGCTGCCTAACAGGAGGTCACACACGACTCTCCCGGGCCCTCCGCGGAGCTTTCTAGCTCCTGCCCTGTGGTTGCCTCACGGAGGGCAGGATCGACCCCCATCCCAAATTGGTTAGGACATTGAGATGGGGCCCCAGGGGGACATGAAAAGGGACATCCCTCACGCAGTGGGACTGCTGGGGAGATCAGCTGGCCCGGGCACTGGAGAGAAGGTGACGCTTGTGGTCAGTGGTGGTTTTGGTTTTCTTCGTCGTTACGAGTGCAGCAGGTTGGGGGCTTCTGCGTACGGACCAGGGTTTGAACCTCCCACGGGCCAAAGAAGGGGCCCTCAGCATCCCTATCAGCGTTCCCACATGGGGGGCAGCAGGGGAGCAGGATGGGTAGGGTCTGAAAGCTGTCAGTGGTCAAACATCACACATGGGATCCTTCTCTTGATTCCAGAGCCAGGTATAGCCTCAGCTCAGAACCACTGGATGAGACCATCGTTTCCCCAAACCCCTCAAAGAGAAGGATCATCAGAGGGAACTTGCTAAAATGCAGATTGCTAGGCCCCAACCCTCCCTGCCGCCCCCACCCACCCTGGGATGAGAATTCCCAGGGAAGAGGCTGGTTATCTGCACGTCTGTTCGGGGGGTGCCGATCCTCCGGGAGGGCTGGGTGAGGTGCCACAGATGTGCTCGGCACGGCTGCGGCCTCTTCCTCCGTGAGCCCCTTTACAGTTTGCACCGGGCCTTCACAAGCCGTATCACTTGACCTCCGCACCAGCCATGGTGACCTCCTCACCAGCCATGGGGCAGAGAAGGGGATGTCCATGCTCGCGTAGACCGAGAGAAGACGACTCCGAAGGCACAACGCTGTCAAAGGCCTGGGGACACGGCTTCCGAGTCCTACTTCCCCACGGACCCCAGCGGGCCTATCCAGAAGGGGGGGATCCCAGAACAGAGTCCCTTTAGCCTTCTGAGCTCACGCCTCATGGGGGGACCCCATCCTCTGCATCTCTGACCTCGCTGTTTCCAAGCTGATAGACATGACTTCAAAAAATCAGTAGAGTCTCCTATCGTAGGGAGCACGGGAAGTGAAAGCTTGCCCAGTGGACCTCCCGGCCACAGTGGCGTCCCGGCGGTCACCAGCCCACTCACGGGAAGGATCGATTGGATCTGGAGAGTTTCTGGCAGTCATTCAGCCACTCTTCAGACCGAATGCACCTGGCACTAAGTCAGTCACCACACACGCACGCTGAGCCGACACCTCTGACAGGACCAAGCTTGTTCCGCCAGGCAACAAGCGACATGTTTCGAAGGGGTTCGTTCATCCGGCCAGCGGGCAGTTCCATGAGTTCCCGCTGGCCCACTCCACGGTCTCGAGGGAGGAGGGGGGTGACGGTGGTGGGGGCTGGGTGTAAAAGAACGGCCGCAGCGCAGTGTGTGTTTGAAAGGAATTAAAGTCTACTTGGGTGGACAGAGCCACTTCCGAAAAGAGTCGGTCGGTCTCCCGCACTCAGCCCGTGGCCCGGCCATTCCTCTCCTACACACACATCCGAGGGAAATGAGAACGTGTCCACACAAAGACGTGAACGTTGCGTGTTCACAGCGGCATTAGTCATGACAGCCAACAAGCAGAGACAGACCAGAAGTCTTCCAGCGGATGAGTAGAGAACAACATGGCGCTCGTCCGTGCAACGGGAAATTACGTGACAACGCAGAGGAGCAAACCGATAGCGCAGCCAATACCACGGACGAGCTCCCCAAACATCGTGCTCAAGGGGAAGTAGCCAGACGCCAAAGACTGCATATTGCGCGATCTCATGTCTGTGAGGTCTCGAGAAAAGGCAGAACTGGGGCAGCGGAGAGCAGGCCGGTGGTTGCCTGTGTGGGGATGGGGGGAGGGACTGACGGCCACCCGGACTGGGTGGTTCTTAAATTCAACTGTGAGAATGGTGGCACAGTTATACGCATTGACAAGGCTATGGGACTCTATGCTTTAGAAGGGTACGTTTTACTTCAGTAAAGCTATTGTAAAAACCGAGTTGGGTAAAACAAAGCACAAATTACGAAGCAACTGGTGGCAACACGGGAGACCTCACCTTTTCAGGGTTACTGCTTGATTGTGATCCTTCCGTACCCCCCGAAGTAGATAGATAGATGGATAGGTAGATACACAGTATGTGTGCCCAGGAGGACACCAACAGTGTGCGGAAGAGATGTGTTGGAAAATCTGCTTACTCGGGGCCAGGCACCGATCTAAGTGCCCCCTATGTGTCCGCATTCCAAGGTCATCCCAGGAGGGCACCATTTTAGCATTATCATCTCATTTTAGACTTGGGGACAGAGAAGTTGTGTAGCTTGTCCGAGGTCGCAGGTGGTAAGCAGTGGGCTGGAGAGGCCCCCCGGAACCACCTTCCAAGTTGCCCCTATACCTAGCGTGTCCATTTATCGAGGGCTTTGGCCTTTGCCCGTTTTCCCGTCCCCCCACCTCCACCCCCAGCCTCAGCCCTGTGGGTGCTCATTACACACGAGCTTCATTCTGCATGGATCCATGTCCAGAGTCTCTCTGTGGCTCCGAGTCAGCCCTTCCGGCCACGGCTTGGCTCCTCACGGTATGATGGCACTTCCTCCTGGGTGGACAGAGCCCCGTAGGAACACTCTGCTAGCTGCTTGCCCTGGTAGGGACCAAAATCAAGCGGTTGGCCTCCTTATGTGTTCCTCCTCCAGTGTCTGTATACTGGCACACTTGGGCAGCCATAGCAAAGGACCACAGCCTGGGGGGCCTAAAGAACAGAAAGTTATTTTCTCACACTTCTAGAGGCTGGAAGCCCAAGCTCAAGGTGTCCACAGGTTGGTTCGTTCTGAGGCCTCTCTCCTGGGCTCGTAGACGCCATCTTTCTGCTGTGTCTTCACATGGCGATCCCTCAGTCTGTGTGTTTCTATGTCCTAATCTCCTCTTCTTATGCAGACAGTGGTCATATTGGACGAGGGGACACCCCAATGACCGCAATTTAAGTTAATAACCTCTTCAAAGGACCTATGTGCAAATACGGTCGCATTCTGGTGTACCGTGGGTTAGCATTTTAGCATATGAATTCTGGAAGGGACACAGGTCAGCCCCTAATGCCATGCCTCAGATGACAGGACACCCACCCTCTGTCTCCAGGGCAGAAGCCTTGGGCACCACCTTCTCTCTCCCTCCTCCTCTAATGTGCCCACGGCCATCCACCCCTCTGTGTGGACCACCAGCCCCTTGACCTAGACTCACATCCCCTCTTCCTAGATGGTGACCACAGCCGTTGCAACCCACTGATGGTCTGCTTCTGAACAACCTCTCTGCCACGCGACTTAAGTCACTTCACCTTTCTACCCCTGCGCCAAGCCCCACACATCCCTCCCTACCCCTCACCCTGCTCACCCTCCCCTCTTCGCGGGCTTCAGTCTTACCGCGGGGCTTCTATTTTCACTCATTCAACAAATGTTTGTTGAATCTTCTCTTCATGCCAGATGTCGTCAGGCCCGGGAAGGAGACAAGGTCTCCGATTCAGGGTTTCAGCTGATGGGGCAGAAACAGAAAACCAGCAAGCGAGGCAGTTCCCGACGATGGATAATGCCGTGAGAAGTGGCAGGGCACACGGCTTAGGGAAGCCTTTCAGAGACACACGAGTGACAGGCGTCAGACACATACCTGGGCAAAGGGAGGCTGCCAGCTTTCGTGTCAGTTCTGGATTCTTCTTCTAGAAATTGCTTTGCTTCCATCTCGCTTTCGCCGCTCCCAGAACTCACATGCTGCCCCCAAACTCCTCCTCGTGCAAGGTCTCGCTTCTCAGTACTGCCCACCTGGGCTCCCCTCCGCCCCCTCAGACCGCTCCCTGCTTTGGTCGGCCAAGTGCAGTGGCTCTAGCTTCTCTCCAACCTCCTGGCGCCATTTGTTTTCTTGCGCCGTGACTACAGATCACCTCACGTCTTGGGCAGGAGCCTTGTCTTGCCTGTGTCCCCAAAGCCACGGGATCCTGTGTGTCCCACGTCCTCCCTTGCAGAGTGCCCGTTAAGTTCTGAGTAGCTCTTCTACCTCACTGGCAACCAGGACGACCAAAGCAAAGCCACCTAAAGATGTTTGATGGGGGCGCCTGGGGGGCTCAGGCGGTCAAGCATCTGACTCTTGATTTTGGCTCAGGCCATGATCTCGCGGTTGGTCAGATCGAGCCCCATGTTGGGCTCCGGGTTGACAGTGCAGAGCCTGCTTGGGGTGCTCTGTCTCCCCCTCTTTCTGCCCCTCCCCTGCTCATGCTCTCTCTCTCTCTCTCTCTCTGTCAGCAAGTGAGATGATGAGGAGAAACGATGCCAAGAGGGGCCAGAGGATGTCTGTGTGGTCTGGCCAAGAGATGAGGAGGTCGCAGCCTGTGAGCAGGTGCGTCTGAAGCTTCCTTGAACGCTGTGCTCAGCAGGGTGAAGAACCAGCCCTTGGTCTTGGGAGGGTGACCAGCTCTCTGCAGAAAAGCGCAGAAGTGACGGCAACCTCCAGGGTCTTCCAAAGTTTCCAGAAATCCAGGGTCCACAAGGGACCCGTGGGAGCCACGACAGAGGCTCTGATCACAGAAGAGATGTTGAAGGACACTTTTGGAAACAGGGACAATCAGGAAGGAAAGGAAGAAGCCGCAGAAATGGAAACTGACCAACATTCTTGTTTGAAATTGCGGGAGGGCTTTGGGCAAAGCAGAGTCAAGGGACTGATGCCTTTCCAGGGCCCAGCAACCCAGGAGTGATGGCAGCCTCAGAAGGGGAGCAGGAGGAGGAAGAGGCCCAGGGGGCCATGCACAGCCAGCAAGCACACAGCCGTGCTCACCCCCGGGCCCCCCACCCACAATCTGCCCTCTGCAGCTGCCACCATTTTCTGCGTCTCTTGTTCCACACCCATCACGAGGCGCTGATTTCTGGAGAAGGTTCTCTGCTAACACTCCTCACTGTCTGCAGACGTTTGGGGCTGTCTCTGATCCCAAAGGGGTGTTTCTTGTGAGAGACGGTGTCATTAAAGGCATTATTTTCAGGAGTAAAAACAGAAGTATTTTGCTTAAGGGAGGGCAAAGAATTCCACCTTGCCACAAAGTACTTCTGAGAACAGCTTTGATTGCCTGAATGTGGAGAACTCTGCACATTTTTTTTTACCCCAGTTAAACACCATATAAATGGATTTTAATATACTTCTGCTTTGCAAAGAGGGAATGGTACCCAGGAGTTGGGCCGTACCTGAATGGTGGTCGTATCTTGAATATTCCAAGTGCCCAGCATATAGTAAATACTAATCCTAATCCTAATCCTAATCCAATGCTAATAATAATAATAAAAGTTTTAAAAAGTTAATTAAGAAACAATGGTGATGACGTTAGTTGTGACGTAAGAGTTGATGCTGTTATTGGTCTAATGTCACCTCCAGTCCAAGCCCCTCTGCTCCCTTCGGCCCCCTTGTGTTCTCAATTCAGGATGCCCTTTGCCTGTTTGAGTCTCCCCTTCTGGTTTCTATCTCCACCTGACTTGTGACGCCATTTCAACTGGTGGACATCTGGATTCTCCTCCTAAGAAATTCTATTCCTTTTTTCACTTCCTACCTTCTGTCCCTGCCCTGCCTTTGGGGCAGAGGGAGGTGTACCAGTTCCCCCATGAATTTCTTTTCTGTCTTCCCAAGTCCTCGCCTTGAGACCTTTGGGTTAAGAGTTCCTGAATCCGAAGTCATTCACACCTTAATAGGGCATAAATAGAAAAAAAAAAAAAAAAAAAAAAAGTGGGGACTGGAAACCGAGAGTGAGAAAGATGGTGGAAATACCGGCCATGACGTGGCAGAGATGTTCACAAACGTCTTGGAGAAGATGAAGAAAACAAACCACGCCTTGGACATGTACCTGGGTAGTCTGTAAGCGGGGCCCACGGCCTGGCTTTGGCATGAAGCTCTCTCAGGGGCAGAGCAGGTGCGTATCGGCCTACGTCTGCTGGTCAGAGGGTCTGAGAAATAGAAAACTGGGAGCCAGAAAAACTCAATCCTGAGCTTCTCACCTAGACAAGGACCCTTATATCCACGGCTGCCTAATTAGCCTAGGATTCTTGCAACTAACAAAACCTTTGTGGTTTGCACCCCTCTGCCGGCTGCCCCTCGAGCTGGCAGCAGCCATGGTCACCCCATTCCACCACGATCACATTCCCGTATCGTCCGCTCTTCTCCCATCACTCAACTTTTCGCGCTCCCTCTGTCCCCCAAATAAACGATTTTCAGGGTCAGTGCACCAGCCTACGCCACGGAACACTTCGCCAAGGGTTCCTTCTCCTTCTTGCCCTGACAGAAGTCTGGCTGCACCCAGGGGGCAGGGCTCCCCAACAGTCCTTTCGTGGAGACTGATAGCTCTCCTACACCCCCACTCTCTCCCGTCACCGCTACACCGAGGCTTTTCTTCTTCCCTCCTCACAGCACCTTCCCCCCAGACATCTTGACCCAGATGTCCTATGTCCATTCACCAGGGTCAGCCTTAACTCACATTCTCACTCCCAAACCTGCTGCTTCCATCGTGCCCCCATCTCAGCGAATGACTCACCATCCATTCAGCTGCCAAACACAGTACCTTGGCCCCATTCTTGATCCTTTTCTTCCCCCTACAATCACGGGATCCCTTGGCTCTGCTCTCCAGGTATCTGTAGCATTTTCCCCGCCTCTCTGTACACATCCCTACTAGCACTGCGCTAATTTGGGGCCCCGCCACCTTTCTTCTGGGCAACTGCAGCAGCCTGGTAATCGTTCTGCCTACCATCCATTCTCCACAGAGCTAAAGATTTCTAAAATGCAAATCTGACCCCGCCATTTCTCGGCTTAAAACATTTTAATGACTCCCTACTGCCCAGAGTAAAATTCAAATTCTTCACCATGGATTATAAGGTCATTCATAATGGAACAGGGATAAAATAAAATCTACTAGGTAAGTATTTACATTCCTTCTCCCCTGTGAGCCTGCCTGCTGCCCTCCACACACACGAACACCTTCTAATGAAGGAGGCAACCGTGATCTGAGCTTTAATTCACTGCTCAGGGCGATGAATGAGCCACAGAACTGGAAGCAATCCAGAACGCCTGGATTGATTTGCTTCAAAGACCAGCCAGAGCCAGTTACTAAAGAATTCAAAGACCTGGCTCCAGGTCCCCAAAGGGAAGGTGGGCTCAGACCTCTGGCTTGGGGCTGCCTGGGAAGGGCAGTGAGCCTCGTCACAGGGGCCTTGGGTCCAGGGGCCGCGCCTGAAAGAGGCAACTTCCGATGGGATCCCTTTGCCACAAATCTCAAAAAACAAATCAAAGCTGCTGCCTGGAGAACTTGCTTAATTAGTTTAGATGTGAAGAAAAGCATATGTGTGGAGCTTGACATTTGAATAAGCACATTTCCTTGAAAAGTATGTCTATAGACCCACATTCTGGGGAATCGTAATCATCATAATAAATATCTCAGACACTCTGTGATGCACATTCTCTACATATTCTCGCTACTCCTTTACCCTTATCATGTCCATTTTACTGGTAGGAGAACAGACTTACGGAGGTTATGAAACAAGTATACACAGCTAGTGAGCCGCAGAGCCAAAAAACCAACTTCAACTCGTCTGGTGTCAAGACCTAGGCAGCTAATGGCTGTGCTAGACCACTGGACATCTCTTTAGAAACATGACAGATATCTCAGGTCAAATTCCCTAGAAGCAAAGCCTGAGTCAGAGCCTCAGGTACAGTCGATGTATTGAGAAGATGCTCTTTAGGCGACATCTGTAAGGGAGGGAGAAAGCAGGAGAGGGAGGGAAGGAGCGAGGCGAGAATGTGGCCTCAGATAAAATCTAGCCTTGGATTAATCAACACAATGGAAGGGAGGGGTGTCTCCATAAAACTGTCCCACCTGGAGGCAAGGGGAGCAGGCTGTATGAGTCAGCATGCTGAAGGATGAGTGCCCAGTAGGCAAAGAGTATCTAGCAGATTCTATACTCCAAAAATACCGGAACAATCAAGCAAATAAGCAGTGAAATTTCTCACATCCTCTAAATCTAAGTTGGGAGTAAAAAGGCCCTTCTTCCCTGTCCGTCAAAACAAGTTTATTACCCTCGTAGATACTCATAAAGCACTAGGCTGGTCTGTAGTAGACAGAGTCCTAAGGTGGCCCCATCATCCCCACCCCTGCATTGATGCCCTGACTAATCCCCTCCCCTTGAGTGCCACAGGGAGACGCAGATAGCTACGCTGTGAACTGGCTCTGGGGAGAGCTGGGGGTGGGCAGGGTGGGGATGGGGAGAGGACCATGGGAAGCATCTGGAAGCCAAGAGCAGTTCCATCAGCAGGGAAATAGGAGCCCCCATCCCACTGTCCCCAGGTCAGTCTTGCCAACAGCAAGAGGGAGCTTGGAAGAAGATTCTTCCCCATTTGAGCCTCCAGATGAGAATGCGGCCTGACCAACACATAGACTGTAGCTTCGTGAGACCCCAAGAAGCGAACCGAGCTATGCCACATCCAGACTCCTGGCCCTTGGCAACCATGAAGTGATAGAAGTGTGTTGCTTTAAGCCATTAAGCCTGTGATGATTTGATAGGTACCAACAGAACACTAATACAGGGCAGCCCTGAGTAATGGGCGAGATTTGTGATTCATAAGAAGATTGACACGTACATATGCGTTAGTATATTGCAGAACTGCAAGGGCTGTGATTATACCTGTAAGAATACGACCCAGAAAACTACTGCGGAGTGGAACGTAACATGTTCGGTGAACAACATGTTATTACGTGCAGCAAAGTTCACTTTGGAACTCTGTGCAAGACTTCATACATATAATTTCAAGCACATTAGCACACAACAAATCATAGTTTAGCAAGCTGCAAGGCATTTTGGTTCTCTCGTTTGTGAATAAAACCCCATATTTCACATCTCAAATAATCGCTCCATATCGCTTATAATCTAATCATAACTGCTCTATAGCGCACTAGGAGGAAATTTCCCATTTTGTTCTCCTTTCAAGAAATAACACTTAAACCTCAGGGTCAGAATAACAAAGGTTGACTAGCTGTGTTTTAACTGGTTTCATCCCATTTCTCATTTTAAAAATCATCAAGGTAGGCGAATATGGAGAGGAAAAGCCAGGGGCCAATTTCGAGGTGAAATTTCTTTTTTTTTTTTTTAATGTGTATTTATTTGTGAGAGAAAGAGAGTGCACAAGAGTGGGGGAGGGGTAGAGAGAGGGGAGTCAGAGGATCCAAAGTGGGCTCCATGCTGACAGCAGACAGCCCGATGTGGGACCCGAACTCACGAACTGTGAGATCATGATCTGAGCTGAAGTTGGACGCTTAACCGATTGAGCCACCCAGGCACTCCTTCGAGGTAAAATTTCTGCCATGGTGTAGACTATGTAGGTAGATTGAGTAATATACACTCCACCTTCTGAACTGAAAAGATATAAATATAAATATAAATATAAATATAAATATAAATATAAATATAAATATAAATATATAATTGATTTTCTACAATTTCCTGCTGTCTTTTTTTTTTTTTTTTTTTTTGTCTTAATCAAGAAAACACACAAAAGCCAAAAGCCAGGAAGCCATCAAGCAGGTCAGGGGCACAGCAGCCTGCCGCCCCACCCCTGACCCATGAACACCCCCCAGACTCCCCCTCGCAGACTGTAACCCTCTGCGGTCGGCAGGAAGGCAAGAGGGGGGATATGCAGAGGCTGCTACTTTCTGGGATGCTCCCTAATGGTGAGTAGGGTAGGGGAAGCCCGGCCCGGGAGCCACAGCACTGGTCGAAGAACCACACCCTGCACATCACCAGCAACTTAGGAAAAATAAAGTGCTTGACAGAGCAGGACAAGAGTCAACGCTCGTCATGCATTAGAAGTAATCACAATTGTCTTCCTGTAGCCCTGCAGCTGTGCTCGTCTGCTTGAGTTGGGATCTAACTCCACGGCCTGGACTCCTTTGCCACCAGGCCGTTTGGTGTCCCAGCTTCACACACTGGCCATGGGCCTAGAGATGGATAGATAGACACAGATATACATAGATGGTATAGGTCTAGGTACATGTATAGGTTTAAGTGTGGGTACAGGTTTAGGTATAGGTGTAGG
The DNA here is from genome assembly GCF_018350155.1 of Leopardus geoffroyi. NCBI lineage: Eukaryota > Metazoa > Chordata > Mammalia > Carnivora > Felidae > Leopardus > Leopardus geoffroyi. Next base: position 215,941,315 of record NC_059328.1, on the reverse strand, counting down.
GACAGGTATAGGTGTAGATATATATTAACTTGTATTTATGTTTAGATCTGATTGCTGGAAGCTCCCAGAGAACATGGAGAGGGGTGCATCCCGCCCCAGCCAGCCTGTCTATTGGCAAAATGCTCAGCCTAGGTGGAAGTTTCCACATTCCTGAATGAATAGGAGAGATAAAAAAAAAACCAACAGCCACGGCCCTCTGTAGCTCCTGCCTCATAATGGTATGCAAATGATGATGCAAGTAATTAGCATTAGTAATTAGAAAAGAGATACCTGACGACCTCTCCCAGAGATGCCGTTTGCATCCCGAGCAGAGGAAAGATTTTTTTTCGCAAATTACTTCCCACCAAGTCTATTAGAATTTCATTTCTGGGCCATTGATTTATTTATTTATGCTGCTCACGATATTCAGGAATCAATTTATTGCTACCTGGAGATGACTTTCACTGATGAGGACAAAGACATTTTCTGTCACTCTTAATACGACCATCAGCATGTGGCCCGTGGCCCCACGGGCTGCTTAGGAGCTGCCATTTTGATTCCCCATTGTGTGATTTGCAAATTCCACCTTTGCTCTCCTGGATCTCACAGCTCTCCACAGAGCCTCCAGGACCCATGACACCCCTGCACTCACCCTCCACCACCTCTGCCTCAGGACAGCCTTGACCCCATCCGGGGGCCACCATACCTCTCTGCTCTGGAACCACCTGGCAGACAGCTCTGGGTGTTCAGACAGATTCCCTTTACTTGATTCCCAACCTTCCTCCCCTGATTCACACCCTGGAACCCTGGCTCTGGGGCCTTGCAGAGCACAGAGCATGCTCAGAAACTCCCGGAGTCGTGAAAAGGGAACACAACCCCCAATCAGAAGCCAGTCGGGTTATTTTGCATGAAGCATGACCCTATATACTGTACAAACAAAACAAGTTGACAAAATGAAGAGGGAACCCCCGGGGAGAGTGGGTCACAGCTTAGGGCGGAGGCCGGTGGAGAGTGGCAGGGCCAGCAGAACGTGATTGGCAGCGTGGAGAGCCTTCTCCAGGCCAGGGACCCCACCTCGGGATGGGGGATGGCAGATGGTGGACACTAACCCAAGGCTCGAAGGACAGCAGCCTGTCTGTCCTCCTACCATAGACCCCAAGAAAATGTAATCGGGCAAGAAAACACCAGGAAGGGCTGGCTCTGCCTGTCATCAAGCAGAGATGTGACATTCCCATAAAGCAATACTTTTATAATCATTGATGGGAGCAGCTGGAAGACATAAGGACTCCCCCTTAGTGAGTACTCTCATTTTCAAAACGATGGCCCTTCCAAGCATGGAAACGTTCATTCCGATACTTACCACCATTGTGTTACGTAATGATCTAAGTCGTGTACTATCAGTGAAAGCCTTGCAAAATCTATTATTGTCAATTTTCCTTCCTCCTCCTAAGTGAATCAAAAAAGGCTGTCTATTCCTCGCCCAAGAGGAATCCGGATCCTTGGCAAACATCTGCTTAATGGATCAGAGGTATTTAATAAAACTCCAGGCTTGCAAACAAAAATATAAAATCCCTTTAGCTCAATTTATCTCTTTGAAGCTCTTTGACTTCATCAGATTGGGCTCTGGAAATCTGCAGACTGCGGTCAGGAAACGAAAGAAATAAAGTCAGAATAGGGCTCAGAGGGGTGCTTTGGATGTTTCCTTTTCTCCTTCTTTTCTGCTTCAAGCTTTTCCCAGACTCCTGCTGTTTACTGGGGGGTGGTTTTTAGTGGCCCGATACAACCCACCAAACCACACCAGGACTCATTCCCTGTGATGAAGGACGGGCAGTCGCAACCAGTGCTCCCTCACTACAGAGAGATGAGGTTTCTCCAGCTACGGGCTCATTCATTTTCCCGTTTTTCAACTACCGTGTTTCTTATCTCGCCTTTCCCTCCAGAGATTCTCCAGAGATCATTTATATGATTCTGTGATATCTCAGCGATATTCACATTACGGAACATCACAGGGAGTGGTCTCCAGGGAGTATCTGCAATCAGAGCCGTGAATTTTGATCTTTTGTTTCATGACTCGTAAATCGTGGATTTGTACTGCTGGGGATGTATATCTGTGTCTTTTACCTCCTCATATGGGTGCTGCGGATTGTTTCTGTAATTCATTACAGGGTACGTATGCCTTCAGCGTTTCATATTGACGTTACAGAAACTAATTCGGACCCTCATCTTTTCAATATTCAAAACAAGCTTGACGTGGACACTTTTCCACTTTTATTTATTGATTTTTAATGCTTGTTTATTTATTTTGAAGAGAGAGATAAAGAGAGAATGTGAGTGGGACAGAGGCAGGACATACCACATTCAATGTCAGCCTTCTTTGTGGCTCTGTCCAAACACACAGTTTGTGGGCCAACCTGTCTCTTACACAATCGTCTCCTCATTATCTGTGGGACAGGGGCGGGGTGTGTGCGGAGGAGGAGAGGGAGGAAGTTACAGGGACGTCAAGATCACCCCAGGTCACTCCAGAAGGTCCGGGCCAGATGAACCTCCTTTAAAACACAGGGGAAGGGGGCAGGCTCATCGCCCCACTGGACTGTGTAATCAGGCCGTGCCTGCTGAGCACTGATTTCTTAAAATCTAGCATTGGAAGGTAAAAGATTGGCCAGGCTGGTGGGGTCACGTTCAACCGAAGCAACTGCAAGACAGGTTCAGGATCACTCAGAAGCACAGTAGAGAATGAGGGCCCCCCTTGGGCGTGCACGAGTACGTCATGGATATTACTGATTGTGCCTAAAGTCAATTGAAGCGATATCGTTGAATTAGGGGAAAACAGTCATTCCTGGATAAACGCAGCAGCTGCTGGAAGTTCTAAAGTTAAAATAATGAAAAACGACGACAGCCACCATTTCTAACCCCTGTCCTAGTTCTGGACGCTGAGCTAAGGGCTTTGTGGATAGTCACCTACTTTATCCTCAGAGCAAGTCTGTCACGTGGGCATTTATACTCCGTGCGACCCAGGAGGAAGCGGTGACCCAAGGAAGCCACTCAGCTCTGCTGATGTCCCCCCAGACACCATGCAACAATGTGCATGAACCAGCCCAGCCTGCTGGGATCTCACGTCGGTGCTCCCCGGGAAAGGAGGCTCCAGAAGGGCGTCTGCTCAAAGGGGGTCCCCCTCCAGGCCACCCGCCCCAGGTGGAGAAGATAGTCATGGTCACTGTTAATTTTGAAGAAAACTGAGTGTCTTCAACCTAAAGAATTCTCCTTTGCTTTAATACTGCCCTTCTGAAATTTTGCTTTATGTTAGAGTGCCCATTCTTCCGTAAACTGATAGTGCCAAGGGAAGGTAGTGTGTTTGTGTTTTTATATCACTTTTAAAGAATAGAAATCTGCCAACATCTAGGGTCCCCAAAATACCAGCCACGTTATTCAAGGGTCTGTGAGTGACCCATCAGCATCCGCGTCTGTCGCATGTGTCAGCAAAGGAAGGATGGTGAGGGGACGAGGGGGAGGTGTCCACCATTGTCTTGGCCTCAGGGCCATCCTGAGGACATCCCACCGTCATCTGGTCAGAGGGGGATGCTCTCCTTCACCTCCACTCCCGGGACCCAGGTGCCCAGGTCCACCCTCTACGCAGAGGCAGGATCACAAGTAGCCTTGCCAGTCAGACTGCAAGTGTCCCCAGATGATGTGTCAGTGGGGTCCAAACTCAAGGATGCTAAGTGGTCATTATGTCCCTTCTGCTCTGCCCTCAGGACAGCCTGTAGGTCCTTCTTCCTTCACCCCTTCTTCCTCTGTTTACCCAGTGACCTCCTTCCAGCAGTCTTCTCCTCCCCCTGGTTTCCCTCTCTAGTCCTTGGGAGTGGAGAAACTGGTTCCCCAAGAAACGGGACTCCTGTGGCTTTGTGCCTGCCTTTCTTTCTTCTGAGGTTCCTCTGAGTCTTTCTCTCAGCTGTGGTGCAGGCTGGGGTGGGCTGGAAGTTGGGGAAAGAGCAGAGGAGAGGATTAATATTCCAGCTGTGCTGTGGACTGAATGTGTGTGTCCCCCCCAAAGCATACAGTGAAGCCTAAATCCCCAAGGTGATGGTATTTGGAGGTGGGGCCTTGGGGAGGCGATTAGGTCATAAGGGTGGGGCCCTCAGGAATGGAAGCAGCACTCTTGCAAAAAGAGGAAGAGAGTGGCGATCACCTTATCTCTGCTCTCTGCCGCGGAGGACACAATAGAAGGCCATCTGCAGACCAGAAACCAGGTCCTCACCAGACACCGGATCTGCAGGCACCTTGATCGTGGACTTCCAGCCTCCAGAACTGTGAGAAATAAATGTCTGTTGCTTAAGCCCCCCAGTCTGTGGTCTTTGTTACAGCAACCAGAACCGACCACTACAGCTGCCTCTCTGCCATGACCTGAGCCCCTACCTGCGATGAGGGAGCATAAGGCGGGCTGAGGGCAAAGTACAGGCTAACAGCACACCGCCCCCCCCCCCCACCCCAAGTGGGATATGTGTGATATTCCTCGGACACTCCTGGCTGCCCAAGAACAGGGGAAAGGAAAGAAAGCAAATGGTTGACTGATAGAGATTACAGTCATGAAGGACAGGAGTCTCCTTCAGTTTACAGACAACTTAGTAAACTGCAAGAAAAAGGCAATCTTATCCAGAGCCTAATCTCCAGAAACCTATAGACTCCGTTTCCTGGAGCCCTCATATGACCCTCATCGAGACGTAAGGGGGTTTAAGTGCTTGCCGTGGTGATGTGGGAAACAAAGGCAAATGAAAAATTAGATGCCCGTACTGCCTACAGCCCAGTGACGAGTCCTTGAAACAGACAGAGTGACCTCCCTCTACAAGCTCGGCTGCCTCGATGATGACACTTTGTTAAGGGTAAAAGGGAATCTTGGCTTCACGTTATCCTGACCCCCCAGGATCCTGTAAGTCTGCTTTAACATATAAAAATTCCTTTATCTCAACTCCCCAAGATACATGCAGGCAATCATACTCCAAGCTTATGGCCCCCTGATATACATCTGAAGGGTCTCATGACTGAGGTTTTACTCAACAGTAATAAATGGCATTTTCCTAACAGCAGCCAGCCCCTCAAGGGCCTGGAAACCTTGCTTCAAAATTCCTTAGAGACTTACGCTGTCCCTAACCCCCTCCCAACCTGAGGGTATATAATGAGTCACCCATTACAACCCCAGTGCAGCTCTTTCTGCCCAGGGTCCTGTCCCCGTGCTTCAATCAAACCACCTTTCTGCACCAAAGATGTCTTCGGGAATTCTTTCTTGGCTGTCAGTGCTGAACCCCGCCAACTCCCCGAGAGCTCATCACCTGTGGTTGTTTGGGTGGGAAGAAGACTTGCTCACAGATACCAAGCACTGGCCAGGTGCCGAGTGCAGTATGGGTTGCACTCCGTTTAGTCCACACATCAACTCTTGGCTGGGGGGGGGGGGGGTGGTGGGCCAGGGGTGGATTTTTCAACCTGATCTTGCAGATGAGAAGGCTGAGAGATCATGAGTTTGGGCAAATTGTTCCAAAGGGTCATAGCTGGAGAATCGGGATCAAGTTTCCAGTATGAGTAAGTCCGAGGCCGGCTGGTCTCCATCCGTCCGTACATGCAAACAGCAGCTCTCAGCACCCAGGCAGTGCAGGGTAAGCCTCCTCCTGCTGCCTGGAGGCACTTCCCTCATGCAGAACAAGGTGCCTTTCTTCTGACCAAGTACAGCTCTGCCCCCTGTGACTGCAGAGGCCCTCCACTGAGGAAGCTTCCCTAGTGAGAAAGATTCACCAACAGGCTCTGTGCCTTCTTCTTCCTAACTCAGAATCCCAGATGCACCCTGGGAAAGTGTATTCAGAGGATAAAGCTTCTTGATCTTCCATATAGGTCTTCCCTCCATCTTGATCTTCCATATAGGTCTTCCCTCCATCTGCACAGTGAAGTTGAGCTTATCAAAGTTTCTCGGCCTCTGAAAGTCCTTGCCCTAGATAGTCCAAGGCTCACAGACCTTGGAGCTTCTTCCTGTCAAGGGTAAGAGGGAGACATCACTTACCCCCCTCTACCCACCTACTTATCCACCTCGCTAGGCCGCTTAATGTTGACTTCAGACTCGGATGTAATTCTCTTCTCGCATCACCAGCAATGACAAGACCAGGGTGGGTCCAGGGTCGATTGCAAAAAGCAGTGCCTTTTGCCCAAGGCATTCTGAAAACAACAAATGGATACTGGGAATCCATATTTTGGAACAAGGCAAAGGCTCCGCACTTGTATATCTGCTTTATGGGTCAAATCCAGAACACAGACCCCCCAACCTAGACATCGGAACCCATGGACACATTTGGGTCATGGGTAACAACGAAGTCTCCTTTCAGAATATACATATAGAAAAGTTTCCAATTGTAAAATGTCAAAGAACCTTGAATTGCATATTTTCAGAAGTTTGAATATAGTTACTAAGGATGTATTACTTTCACATGTGACTCATGCCAACTGGTATGCCAATGAGATATTCGGTTATGCAAAAACTTTATTTATAATACAAGGAGTTTCTATCTAGGGGGTTGACTCTAGAAATTTTTTTTTAAGTTATTTATTTATTTATTTTGAGAGAGAGAGAGCACACAAGTGGGGAGGAGCAGAGAGAAAGAAAGGGCGAGCAAATCCCAAGCAGGCTCTGCACTGTCAGCCCAGAGCCCAATGTGGGGCTCGAACCTACAACCCATGAGATCATGACCTGAGTTGAAATCAAGAGTCAGATGCTTAATCAACTAAGTCACTAAGCACCCCACAAGTCTAGAAATTTACAACAAATTTGGAAAGAAATACCTGAAATATAACAGGAATAATAATAATTTTGAAGTAGGTATTCTTTTAAAATTTAAGAAGTATTCTTTTTTATTTTTAATTTTTTAATTAATTTTTTTCATTTTTATTTATTTGTGCTTATTTTAGAGACAGAGTGTGAGCAGGGGAGAGGGGCAGTGGGAGAGAATCTTAAGCAGACTCCATGCACAGCACAGAGCCTGATGTGGTGTTCATTCCCATGACTCTGAGATCATAACCTGAGCTGAAATCAAGAGCAGGACACTCAACTGACTGAGCCACCCAGGCACCTCCTAAATTAAGAATTTTTACATGAAACTATAGCTAATAAATTGCTATCTACTTACTCAAAACAAGTTGAGAAAAATAAAATATACCTGAAACCTACAGTTGAAAATACCTATTTCTTGGAGCTCCTGGGTGGCTCAGTCAGCTAAGTGTCTGACTTCGGCTCAAGTCATGATCTCATGGTTCGTGGGTTCGAGCCCCGCATCAGGCTCTGTGCTGACAGCTCAGAGCCTGGAGCCTGCTTTGGATTCTGTGTCTCCCTCTCTCTCTTCCCCTCCCCTGCTCTCTCTCTCTCTCGAAAATAAACAAACATTTAAAAAAAAATTTTTTTTAAGAAAATACCTATTTCCTGGAAACCTATGTTTGCCACTATTGAGTTTTTGTTTTTCTGGGGAACAAAGGCAGGGGGGGAGTCTTTTGTAAATTATTAGAAATTGACCAAAGGATAAAGGAGAAGAAAGACCTCACATAATGAACTCAGTGTGATATCTATAAAATATCCAAAACTCTAAAATATATCGTTAACATACCTATTATTTCCTATTGCTATATAACAAATCATCATAGAACATAGTGAGTTAAAACAACCAAAATTATATTTTATCTGTCATGTATTCTGTGGGTCATAAATTCAAAAGCAGCTTGGTCAGGTGGTTCCGGCTCTGAGTTTCTCAACAAGTTGAGTTAAAAGGTTGGCTGCATTCATCCTAAGGGTTGCCTGAGGCTGGAGAACCCAATTCCAAGACCGCCCCTCACGTGGCCAGCAGGTTGGTATGACAAGTTATTCCCTCTCTATGTGAACCTCAGCATGAGGGCTGCCTTTACAACATGGTTATAGCTTCCCCCAGGGTAAATGATCTGAGAGACCAAAGTGGAAACCGAAATCCCTTTCATGACCTAGCCTCAAAAATCACACGTTGTGACTTCCATCATATTCTACTTGGTGCACAGGGCCAGCTCGGATTCAGTATAGATGGAGAGATACAAGGGTGTTCAGATAGGAGACGAGAATCATTGACGGCCATCTTGGAAGCTGGTTATCACAGAATAATAAAGACTGAAATGTATGGGTGAGGTCACCATTATCTAATGTTATAAGATAATAATTAGGATTATAAGATAATGCATAATAATATGTTTTCAAGTACAATGAAAGAATAACAGCCAAGCTATGAGTTCATATTTTCCATGGCATTGTAATAAATGTTGCTGTTGTTATTGTTTTTATTAATAAAGAGGTAACTAGAATGAACACAAATGAGTTATAAAAGTATTTCTACAAAAAAATAAAACCTTTTTTTTAAATGTTTATTTGCATTTTTTTAACGTTTATTTTTGAGAGAGAGAGAGAGAGACAGAGCACAAGCAGGGGAGGGGGAGAGAGAGAGGGAGACGCTGAATCCAAAGCAGGCTCCAGGCTCTGAGCTGTCAGCACAGAGCCTGACGCGGGGCTCGAACTCACAGACTGTGAGATCATGACCTGAGCCGAAGTTGGACTCCCAACCGACTGAGCCACCCAGGTGCCCCATTTTTATTTTTTCGATAGAGAGCATGATCAGGGGAGAGGCAGAGAGAGAGAGAGAGAGACAGAGGGTCTGAAGCGGGCTCTGCACTGACAGCAGAGATCCTGATGCGGGGCTCGAACTCACAAACTGGAAGATCATAGCCTGAGCTGAAGTTGGAGGCTCAACTGGCTGAGCCATCCAGATGCCCTGAGACATTGATTTTGACGAAATAGTGGCATGGTCTGTGATGACATTACCCATAAGAGGCAGGGCCACTCTCCTAAGAAGGAATTTTGACAAACTTCCTGAAGGATATGCTATCACCATATATGTTTAAGTGCTATATATTGATGTTTGATATATATATACATATACACACATTCATATATTATATATGTACATATGTGTATATGTACATATATATGTATATATGAATATATATTCATATACATATATGAATATATATGAACGTATATTCATATACATATATGAATATATATGAATGTATATATTCATATATACACATATATGAATATATATATGTATATATATATTTCCTTTCCATCAACATAATTTGAGATTTTGTGAGAAATTGAATAATTTTCAAAATATTAACATTGTTATATTAGTATTAGTTTACGTTCTATGTAACAGAATATGTAAATAAAGTGGCTTAAACAAAATAGAAGATTCTCTCTTTTTTTTTTTTTTTTTTTTTAATTTTTTTTTTTCAACGTTTATTTGTTTTTGGGACAGAGAGAGACAGAGCATGAACGGGGGAGGGGCAGAGAGAGAGGGAGACACAGAATCGGAAACAGGCTCCAGGCTCTGAGCCATCAGCCCAGAGCCTGATGCGGGGCTCGAACTCACGGACCGCGAGATCGTGACCTGGCTGAAGTCGGACGCTTAACCGACTGCGCCACCCAGGCGCCCCGAAGATTCTCTCTTAAAAAAAAAAAAAAAAAAAAAAAAGACCAGAGAGGAGCACCTGGGTGGCCCAGTCAGTTAAGCAACCGACTCTTGGTTTCTGCTCAGGTCATGACCTCATGGTTTGTGAGTTTGAGCCCCGCATAGGGCTCCGTGCTGACGTGGCAGAGCCTGCTTGGGATTCTCCCTCTCTCCCTCTGCCTCTGTCTCTCCCCCACTTGTACCCTCTGTCTCTCAAAATAAATTTAAAAAACTTTTAAAAATGTTTAAGGGGCGCCTGGGTGGCGCAGTCGGTTAAGCGTCCGACTTCAGCCAGGTCACGATCTCGCGGTCCGTGAGTTCGAGCCCCGCGTCGGGCTCTGGGCTGATGGCTCAGAGCCTGGAGCCTGTTTCCAATTCTGTGTCTCCCTCTCTCTCTGCCCCTCCCCCGTTCATGCTCTGTCTCTCTCTGTCCCAAAAATAAATAAACGTTGAAAAAAAAAATTAAAAAAAAAAATAAATAAATAAAATTAAAAAAAAAATAAAAATGTTTAAAAAAAAAACAAAGAAGGCCAGAGATCAGCAGTCCCGGGTTGACATAGCAGCTCTGTGATTATCAAAGACCTTTCTCTCTTCTGCTCTACCCTCCAAAGGCCTGGTTTCCATTTTTATGTTTGCTTCACAGTCCAAGATGGATGACAGCTAGAGCTCCATCAGTCTGAATTCCAGGTTAGAGAGAAAAAGGAGAAGCAGCAGCAAAAAGGGGGCCTACCTCCCAGGGCACCCAGTTGACTTCGGAACTTCTTGGAAGTCCTACCCAATGCTTCTGCTAACACCGCATTCATCAGATGGACTTACATAGCTACATCCACCTTCAAGGAGCGGTGGGAAATGTAATCTTTGTCCCAAGTGGCTAAAATCAGGGTTATTTCTCTGCATTTTCTAAAGAAAGGTAGTAGAATCGATATTGCATGGGAAAATAGCAATCTGTATCACAATTGTCCATTTTTATACAGCAAGATTTATGCATTTACAAAAAAAAAAAAAGATTGGCAAACTAAAAATATCAATAAAGTAAAGTAAAAATATATCACACTGGCAGCTACCTACCGGTTCCAAACATGTTGGGTTGTTTGCCGTTATGATAGGGATTGAGGAAATGTTTAAATAGTTGAAATATTGAGAGTTTATTAAACAATTCCTCAGTGATACAAGTGGCCAGTAAGTCAAGTGGCTTGTGAACATTGGTATAAACTTAGACTGTTACGTCTCTACCAAAT